>NC_028644.1:44564306-44677416 GCF_001406875.1 Solanum pennellii
TATATATATATATAAATATATATATTTCTATTACATACTTAGACCCTAAGTCTCTTTGCCATCTTATACTCAACAACAATAGAATACATTGGGGAACACGACCTTTACTACATATTCTTAAGTATACAACTAATAAACATACAGTAATCATAAGTAGGAGATCCTAGAACATAAGGATTCATATCATTGAGCTTGGGAATCATCTATCAAGCTCATCACCATTCAAGAAATCCTTTAAGAATCCATAACCTACACTTTGTGTAAAAAGTAGATAAGAGTGTAATTAGTACAAGAATGCACTAATTATGACAACCATGCAAAAAAATTCATTTAAATGGTACATTTTCTTAAAATCACACTTCATACAATTTTGGGTAAATATTCATAAAATCTCTATAAAATAGCATTTAATTCATTCAAATACTTCATATAGACTAATTCAAAGGCCAAACATCATATAAGATCACATATAGAATTTAAGTCATTTTTCAAGTCACATTACAGTGAACTATTTCCTTCTTTACATTGAGCATTCTTCTCTTTTATTCATTAACCTCCCAAGTAACCCTCTAGTGATACTTAGTGCAATGCATCACCTTAAGGCCACAAAGAAGCATACATACAACCTACACAAGACAACATATAACATAATATAAGCATAGCATTTCAAAGACACATTTAAGTCAAGACGTCATTGACTTTACAGTAAGTTACCTACATTTACACATATATTTACTTCTTTTCATATACATCATTATAAAATCTTGTTCATGTCCTCAAACTTAGCCTACTAGTGCAATCCACATGTAAGGTCCATAAACTCACACATACTTAGTAAACCCATCATGAGACCACAAACCGTAACATTCAATTCATACTTCAACATAGTAAGTAAACACAACTTCATCCAAGCAAGGCCAGACCTTCATCATATACTCATTAAGACTCACATAGTGCAAATAAGAATAATATAATATTACATAAACTCATACCATTCACATCTTCATGCCGAATATAGAAATACCACCATGCCAAGCATAAAGACATAATCATAATCATACACTTTAGAATACCTTCCTAGAACTTCTTACGGAGCTGCTTTTGAAATGTCTAGATATGGGTTCATTACATCCACCAATCCTAAGTAACCTCCTTTAGGTCATCCTACTTTTGGTCTTATTCATTTACTTACATTATCCATTTTACTTTAGGGAAACTATAGTCTTAATTGACACTAAGACCATGGGTGCTAAACATGGAATTTGGTTTTGTAGAGACTTACACCCATGGAAGGTGTACTTACCTAGCTAAGTTAGAACATTAACACATGCTAGCGATTTAATTTAAATCACATTGATAGATCCTATGTGGCAAGCATAGATTATGGAACTAATAGATAGGTATAATAAATCTACATACAACTTTGAAATTGGGTCCTCCTCCTATGGAAATCCATTGGATGAGTATACCTCTTTGGGTATTCAACTCCCCTTGTAGAACTATAAGGTGAATCTTCCTCTATGGGAAGTAATCACCTCGCCTTGTCAAGTTCAGTCGGTGCTAAGCTAAGTTCCCTTTATTGCAAAGTCATTATTACATTACTTTATAAAATAAAGGCTTGGGAGATTGATTCCCTATATAATTAGCTCATAGGTCATAGATGAGAGTTCATTAACCTAAATCATGTGAGAAACCCTTTCACATGGACATAACATATCTAATTAGCATTATCTAGTTTAGGATATACTTGAGCACACCTTTAAAGGGCCCTCTATGGACTAGATCATGTGTGTGTGTATACATATATAAGAGCAATGCATTCAGATAAAACATTAAGGTCACACATGTAAATGCATTCATATTCATGCAAAGAAAAACAAAAAGTAGAAACTATCCCATCAAGGCACACATATGCAATGAATAGGCAAAGTCACATACCCATTGTCCATACTATTATACCTATCAATCCATCCTATTTAAGGAAGCACATATCATACTTTCATAGACATAAGCTTAACATGCAAAGTAGTAGGCACTATTGAATAAGATAACGACATTTAATTTTGACGCCATGACCTATACTACTTGTAAGCATGCATGTAAAGTGAAAGTGTGTGTACATTGGTCAATATGATCACACAATAGATATCAACAAGACATTAAGGCATCCACCCACTTAGACAATATTATACTTTCATGCATAGACAACACCACACAATAGCATAGGAGACAAGTCCACTTCACATTACATCTAAGACTCCTAACTTTTACTATTCATGCATTTACATAGGGGTACATAAGTAACGGATTATTAACAATTTTAGCTCATCAATGGCAGCACCTATACTTTACCCTAACATAGATATGCACATGCTTATACAATATTCATACAACCTAAATGACCAGTAGAATAGGGAAGTAGGCATAAGTTTCACATAAAGTTATCATCATAACAACACATTCATATATTCATCACTTTGCCTCCAAGGCCATAATCAACACATATATCTACTGACAGGAAATAAACACCTCCACCATAAGTAGACCAAACCACACAGTGTCATACAAGGATTCATCAATACTACTATATAAAAGTAGAGAAGTGGAAGAGTAGAGCAATTCTTACCAATACTTTAGCCTTTGGTCCTCGTTGACCATTACTAGTCTTTAATCAATAATTTAAGTATAGGGATGTATCTATAATAATCATATAGACTAAGCATGTTCAAATCTTCATACATTGATCAACATGGATCCATCCTCATACATTAATCATTAATTCACGTAAGTAACAGTAGGTATAACCAATTCAACGTATGAGAATAGCAATTAAACCATTAACAAACCATGATCACAAAGCCTATGCAACGGCTAAATAAATTTTGGGATGAATGATGGGTTCATAATGCAATTGAAATAACATCACGTTAAAACAATCAAGTTATCATCAATTAATATTGACTATTCCTATGAAAACGTTTTGAGAAGGAACCACGGCTACATTTAAGAAGAAGAGATTTGATCATGAAACTTTTTCAAAAATATTGAGATTAACTCTCTAAGTGAAAGGTTACATACAGATGAAGGATCACCTACCTTTATATTCATGAAAACCTTTAAAACTTGATGAACAAAGCATAGAAATCCAAGCTCTAGGTTGTTCTTGACCTTCACCAACAATGGAGGTTTCTAGGGAGAAAATTGTTGGAGGGAAAGTCTATTTTGTTTGTATGGGATTGGGAATGGGTTCATCATAGTTTTTATCACTTATATACACCCAAAAAAGCTAAATAAACCTATGAGGGTAAGGTAAGGACGTGGAAATTCACCCCTTTAATGAGCTGTGCGGAGGAAGTGATGCAGCAGCCTTCATCGACGGCCCCAACGACAGACATTGGTCCATTGAAGGGCCGTTCTGTACCCTCCATCGATTGGGTCTAAGGCTGTCATGTGGCAAAGCCTTCCCCAGGCTATGTGCTCATAGATGCCTCCACATCACTGGGGCGTCATTCAACCAACGGGGCATTGTTTTTGCTCGTTTATTGACACTGCAAAGACATTTTCTATAAAGCCCTTAGGTCCTTCTTGTGGGCCCTTTTGCGGGGCCGCTGAGAAGTCGTACCCGGACTTTTCCAATGTATATACACACATTGAAAATTCAACGACCTTACATGAAATTTTCTCCAAAAATGCACACATAAAAAACGCCCAAACATGGTAGGCCCCATTAAGACATACATGAAAGTCTAAAGGACTAACTTAGGAACGTCATATACGTTGTTGGACGTTTGACCTCCCAACTTAACGAAAATCCATATACTGCCTATAAAATAATTATAACTGATTTTAAGAATTTATAAGATAATTACAACAATTATACGTAATTATATACTCATGAGGGACATAGCTGGCTAATTGCTGAACGTCTTGGTCGTCCCTTTACGTTTGACTTCTAAATCACCTCAAACATTTCACACTACCTCAATACGATATTTTAAGTCATTTTATGACCCTACAACCTTAAGACAATCAAGTTAGTCTCTAGACTCCCTAACTCATTTTGGGGGTCTTACAATATCCCCCACTTGGGAACATTCGTCCCCGAATGACACTTAGAACACTATACTCACAACAAGGACTTTAACGCATCATAGAGCAGTTCATAACATCCCTAACATCATCATATAGAATTTAATGCACCATACTTACAAGGAAAACAACTTCAAATCATTTTAGCACTCAATGCACACAAGCAAGCAAAACTTTCATTCACTCACTCTCTAATGTATCAAACACAAAGGATCTTATCGTGTTTATCGGAGGAACATACTTCTCCTAGTTATAACATGGTCATTACACTTCAATTCATTAAGAGCTCATCTTGCAACTATTCTTTAAGTCACACTTAGCCGGATTTCAATAACACTCAAGAATTAATTAGGCACTCATACTTCAATGCACATAGAATTGAGTTAATTAAATCAACTAAGATCTTTATTAGTTAGACCTAGTGCCATGAAGGCCATACTGAACAATACAATGCTTAGTGGTGTCCATGGAAGAATTTCCTTCTCCTCAAAATAGTTACATGTATCATGAGTTCACACCTAAGAAAAGCACAAGGTCAATTTCCTTTTTAAATTAGAATTTCTCAACATTTAAAGCAAGGCATGTTCATGTTTTCTTCCTATTGAAGTCTAAATGGTAGGTCACACTAAGGTCATCACAACAATTAGGAAGTCATTTACCAAAATTTCCATTTCTATCTTAGCAATGGCCTTCACTGTAAGTATCATTTGGAAAAGCAACCCAAATCATAGGCACACACATTAACACTAAGCTAAACATGCTTTCACTTCTCAAGAGTGAGCCATAATCATGCATTCCGAATCATAAAAGTCACATATTTTTCAAGAGACTCTACATTTTCAATATTATATAGACTCAACTTCCATTTTAAGGCGAAACATTACACCTCATAAGTGACCACAACCATATTTCTTATCGTACCTTATGAAGTTAAGTTCCCAATTAGCATGTTAAGATGCACAATACACATAAGAAAACATGGATTTTAATCAAAATTTCCCTTCATGCACTTTGAAATCTTAAAATATCCTTAAGGTAATGTCAATCAATACATACGAAACATATAAAGTTAATGCAATTCATACTTTATACAAAACTCTATTCATGAACACGCTTACTAGAAATTCATTCGTTTCAAGATCAAGTAAAAATAGAAGGAAAAGGTAGAAAGTATCTTACTACTCCATCACTATACCCCACATAGGGTAAACCCAATCAAGAGCAAATTAACCCTATTTTAAGAGGATCTAAACTTAAGACCTTCACCTTCATCACTTAAAAGTGATTACCATTTTAGAAGGGATTACAATAAGTTAACATAGGAACACAGAGGTATTCCGAACCTTGTCATTTTAGGCAAATTATCCCCCAATTATAAAATTAGGTCGTGCTATTTAACCACTTATGTTTTTTAACAATACAATAGACACCAAGGTCATGCAACATTAGGGGAAAAACATTGAGAATTAGCCATAAGGACTCTTTCTCTTCATTCAACGTTAAAGTAAGGTAACTTCTAGGTCAATTAGACCCATATCATCACCCTACAGAGATAATAATACTACCCTCAATTATAGGGTAAACATCAACTCCACAACAGCAAGGAACTCACAACACAATAAGAAGTTAGAAAGACCTCTACGACTCATCATGTCATTAAAATCTCATTCTTCATACCAAATATCAAGTCTCCTTTTTACATTCATTATCATGATTATGTGCATCAACTCTATAAGCATTTCAACAACTTACAATCAACGAACAAATTAGTCGATTCCCAAAAATCTTACGGTAAGCTGCCAAGCAATACAGTGGATATGCTTCCAAATTATAAAAATGCAACAGTTAGGCAATTGATGGGAAAAGCATGACAATATGAGATACAAAACTTTACCAACTCATCGTATATAAAAATGCATACTACCTTCACACCTAGTATCAAGTCTATACAAAGAACTACAATCCATGTATAGCAATCATTAAGGTTCACACATATAACAAAGGTAACATTGAACACTTTTAAGCACTTAATCTTAGAGTAGCATGCTTTCATAGGTAGTAACTAAACATTTCAACTTAATAATATTAGGACACAATCATGTAAAACCATGTAGTAACACATCATTGCAAAATAAATTCATTCTAACAAAAATAGCGTTTAGCATGCTTTAATCCTATCATGACATACACTTCTCAATATAATATGTTACTTGACATAAATCTCATACTTAGCCGTAAATGGCATCACATAATCAAATGTGCCAAAAGTCAGCTTCACACATACAAATCACACCATAAAACCAAGATAAACATTTAAACTCCCTTTTTTCTTCGTCAAGATTAGAGAACAATCTCACCCAAGCAATAACATCTAAAAGACCACTAGACAAGAAAACATAAGAGAGAGATCTTAAAGAGTTAAGTTATATGGCATGATATGAGAATGATGAAGAAAGGAAACTCTATCATCTTATAGCCTCTCGTACCATTTAATCTGTGGAGACTCAATAACAATGATATGAGACTCTACTAGACGTGGCAATATGAGACTTCATGGAACATAAATACTTTTAAAACATGATGCACTGATACCACCTTTGTCACATCTAGGGAGCACTCCCTAGAAGAACAATGACATACTTGACCCCTTGTAGGTCTTATACTAGACCATAGTTATGATTAAACGCATTTGTCATAGTAAATTTAGCAGAAATTTAAAACATTCTTACATCATATTCTTGAGCATTACCTCATATATATATATATATATATAATATTAGCTTGGGAATCATCTATCAAGATCATCATTGTTCAAGACATCCTTTAAACATCCATAACCTTCATTATGTTTAAAAAGTAGAGAAGAATGGGATTAGTAAAAGAATGCATTAAGTATGGCAACCATGCAAAAACATGTATTTAAAAGGGACATTTTCTTTAAATCATACTTCATGCCCTTTTGATTATATCTTCATAAAACTTTTTATACAATAGCATTTATATCGTTCACATATTTCATATAGACATATTCAAAGGCCAAATATCATAGGAAATAACATATAGAATTTAAGTCATTTTTGAAGTCACATCACAGTGAACTATTTCCTTTTTTATAGTGGGCATTCTTTTTTTTTATTCATTAACCTCCCAAGTAACCCTCTAGTGATACTTGGTGCAATGCATCACCTTAAGGACACAAAGAAAGCATACATTCAACCTACACAAGCCAACATATAACATCATATATGGATAATATATCAAAGAGACAATTGAGTCAAGACTTCATTGGCTTTACAATAAGTTGCCTACATTTACACATATATTTACTTCATTTCATATGCATCACCATAAGACCTTGTTAAGGACCCGAATCTTAACCTACTATTGCAATGTAGATGTGAGGCCCCATAACCTCACACATACTTAGTAAACCCTTCATGAGAGCACAAACCTTAACAGTCAATTCATATGTCAGCACAGTAAGTAAAGGCAACTTCATCCAGGCAAGGAAAGACCTTCATCATCAATTCATTAGGACTCACATAGTGCATATAAGAATAAGACAAAATCAAATAGACTCACACCATGCACATCTTCATGACAAATAGAAAAATACCACCATTCCATGCACAAAGACATAATCATAATCATACACCTTACAACACCTTACTAGAACTTCATAAGTAGCTATTTGTTCAATATATAGATAGGTTCATTACTTCCACAAATCCTAAGTAACCTCCCTTAGGTCATCCTAGTTAGGGTCTTAGTCATTTACTTCCATTTTCAATTTTACTTTAGGGAAACTATAGCCTTAACCGACACTAATACCTTGTGTGCTAAACATTGAAATTGGTGTTGTAGAGTCTTACACCAATGGAGGGTTTATAACCTAGGCAAGGTAAAACATTAACATATGCTAGCATTTGTATTGATATCATATTGCTAGATCCTATGTGGCAAGAAGAGTTTATGGAACTAAGAGATAGGTATAATCCCTATACATACAACTTGTAAATTGAGGACTCCTCTAATGGGAATCCATTGGATGAGTACCCCACTTTGGGGAGTAAACACCCCTTATAGAAATAAAGGGTGAATCTTCCTCTATGGGAAGTCATCACATGCTCTTGTCAAGTTCACTCGGTGCTAATCTAAGTTCTCTTTATTCAAAATCCATTATTACATTAATTTATCAAATTTATGCTTAGGAGATTTACTCCCTATATGTCTAGCTCATACGTCAAAAATGGTAGTTCATTAACCTATATCATGTGAAAACCCCTTTTAGATGGACATACTATATATCATTAGTACTTCTAGTTTAGGATACACTTGAGCACACCTTTCAAGGCTCCTATATTGACTAGATCATGATTAATGTGTGATTGTATAAATATATGTGATAGCTCCTTTCAAATAACACATTAAGGTTACACGTGTTCATACATTCAGATTCATGCACATAGAAACCAAACCTAGAAAATATCATATCAAGGCACACATGTTGAATGTATAAGAAAAGTACCATACCCTTGCCCATACTAGTACACCTATCAAGTCATCCTAGTTAAGGAAAAACATATCATACTTTCAAAAACATAAGCTTAACATGCATATTAGTAGACACCACGACCTATACTACTTGTAGGCATGCATGTAAAGTGAGAGTGTGTGTACATTATTCAATATGATCACATAAATGCTATCAAAAACACATTGAGAAATCCGGTTTCTTAGATCACAGTACACTTTAAAGCATAGACCACACAACACACAATAGCATAGGAGACAAGCCTGCTTCATATTACACTTATGACTCTTACATTTACTATTCAGTCATTAACATAGGGGTACATAAGTAAGGGATTATTAACCATATTAACTCATCAACAGAAGAACCTATACTTTACCTTAACATAGATATACACATGCTTATTCAATTACCATAGAACATAAATCACCACAAGAATAGGAATGTAGGCATAACCTTCATACAGTGTGATCTTCATAACAACATATTCATATATTCATCACTTTGTCTTCAAGGACATAATACGCACATATATAGAAATTTACAAGAAGTAAATAATTCCACCATAAGTGGACCATACAACACAATGTCATACAAGGCTTTATCAACATTACTATAAAGGAGTAGAAAAGTAAAAGTGTAGAGCATTTCATACAAATCCTTTAGTCTTTGGTCATCATTGATCGTTACTAATATTTCATAAATAATTAATGTATAGGGAAGTATATAAAACATAATAATCATATATGAAGTCATGCATAAGATACTATAAGGCCATGCTAAAAACTAGTGCAACACATCATTAACATGCTAGAATGTAGAAGAACATAGACCATTAACAAATTTCACTTACATGGATTATCGGTTATATTTCACCAATAATATCATTCTAGGTAAGTAGCTACTCATAATATTAACATAAAAAATCATGCTTAAAGCCTTACAAGTTCAATATACCAATATAGGCGCTATACTATCCATTCAAGAGAGAGCAGAGAAAATAGACAATAATACTAATTCCCCAAGGCCTTGATCGTCAATCATATTTTAACAATAATGTACATGTTAGGAAATATCTAAGGAAATCTACCATAATCGAATTACACAACAACAATCCTAACGTCAACATCACAATTTCCTATACGAAGTGTTTATATTATTTAATTCTTATTTTATAAAGGTTTGATAAGGATTTCACAAAAAGGCATGAAGTATGATTTAAAGAAAAATGTCCCTTTTCAATGCATGTTTTTGCATAGTTTCCATACTTAGTGAATTATTGTACTAACTCCATTCTTGTCTACCTTTTTACACAAAGTGTAGGTTATAGATGTTTAAAGGATGTCTTTAATGTTGAGGAGCTTGATATGTGATTCCCAAGATCGAGGAAATACATCCTTAAGTCAAAGGATGTCCTAATGTCTAGTTTAATTAAACTCAAATGAATATTGTACATGTGTATTATGTTATATGGTACATGTCCTTATTGTACACTCATGATGTTGAGTTTTGGATGGCAAAGACACTTAAGGTATAAATATATATTATTATTGTTATTTTATATCTACACAAAGTGATGTTTCTAGCATATGATGTGCTACGAAAACTTTCCGCTAAATTTACTATTATAATGCGTTGAATTATAACTATGGGCTTGTATAAGACCTCTGAGAGGTCAAGTACGCCATATTACTTCTAGGGAATGCTCCCTTGATGTGACAAATGTGGTATCAGAGCATTAGGTTTATAAAAGTGGTTTTAGGGTCCAAAAGTATCCTATTGCCACTTCTAATAGAGTCTCGTATCATCGATAGTAAGTCGCGACACTTCCGTGGTTTTGGAGGCTATCGGGCGATAGTGTTTCCCTTATTGATCATTCTCATGTCCGGTGATCTTTTAGATGTGATTGCTTTGAATAGATGGTATCTTTATGCTTGAGGGAGAAATATGAGTTTTGATGCTCATCTTGATTTAATAGTTTCATGAGTATGTGAATGTGAATTTGGAATGTTATGTTGATATTGTCCTTTGTGGCTATAGTAAAATCTATGTGAAAGGACAAATTATATTGAGAAATGTATGATATGGTATGGTTAAAGCATATTAGAAGATGTTATGGTTAAAATGAATCCCTTTTGGAATGTTGTGTTAATATATGGTTTTGCATGATTTTCACATTCAGGGAGCACCCCCTAGACGTAAACGTCATGGTCGTCCTTTTGAAGGACTAAGACTAGTGTCTAAGCCTAAATTATTACATTCATAGGCGAAAATACGAAAAAATTTAAAACTTTTCATCACTTGTACTTTGAAATTTAGATAGACCTCTACATACACATAATATATATTCATATCAAGTATAAATAGACCCTTCGAATAATAATATAATAGAGTATTATACTTTTATTGCACATAGATAAATAAGATACTTAACATTGTCTTAAAAGTGTCTGATCTCTTAACCATTTAAAACAAGAATATATCAACTGGGCATATCCCATACATCAATGTAATAATGTCACATATAGGCTATACAAATTGTATTCAACTAAAAAGGATAGAATATAGAAGTCTTAAAGCTAAACCAAGTTCATAATCTTGTTTTTTGCATTGACCTATGGAAGTGATGACCTGCCTAACTTCGATGACTGAGAAATTTAAAGTCTTCTCGAAAGTACTTTAATGACCAGAAACTAAAATGTTTAATATAAGGGAAAAAATGGGGTTAGCACATCACATGTACTAAGTATGAGACCATATGCACATTATATCAAATCGTTCTAAAAAGGGACATTTCATTAAAACATGCTACTTTATATTTGGAAAGCGATTTGCACACTGAATAACCAATACAAATCATTAATGCATATTTTTCAAGTCAATACCATGTACTATACAAGAGTTAACAACCGTAAGTCCAATCATACCACACACATATCAACATACTTGAACACATAACCCAGTACAACTCATCATCAAGTCATAATGTCACAGTCATGGATAAGATTTATTCATATTATAACAAAGAAAGACCATTACTCTTGACCATCATTAAGTACAGTTGTGCAATAACTAAGCAAAGCCCCATAACCTTACTTAATCAAGTCAACCTAGCAAGAACCATAATCAACGTCCAACTCCACATAACGTATCATTAAGAGGTACATATAATCATTCTTTAACAATAGAGACCAAATACATGTTCCTAAGAGTAACCAACATATAAAGTGTTATTTACATGTAAGATCAACACATAATCATCAGTTACATTTATAGTCATATACATACTTAAGAACAACCTCCTTAGACTCCCTTCGAGGCTTACTAGTGCAATGTATAGGTAGATTCTTATACCCCTACATAGACTAAACTAAAGACTTTAGGTAATCCTAGTTTGAGTTCATTCATTATCTCATTTTATCTTTTGGTAAAATCTTTCCCTAAACGACATAGACCATGTGAGCTAATGTGGAATCTCATGTTATGGAACCCTACACGGAATGACGGAGGACTACATTCCACTATAGTACTCAAACATGAACATAGCAACTACGTGGATCTACTAGTTACTTTTTACTATGGGGGCAACATAGTGCAACAACTAGGAGGTATAGTTAGGACCCTCTTTATACTAAATACATTATAGTCTCCAATCTGAGGAGCACATTAGTGATCCCTTCTTATCTATGTTGGAAGGCACACTCCTTAATCTAGTTCACTCTGTGCTAAGCTAGAGTCCATTTTTGAGAAGTCCTTAATCCCTTTATTAAACATCACGCCTTAATGTTGGTCATATGGTATATCCCTTATATAATCATCATCATCATATATCAATAATAATTGCATGAGTATTGTCCTTTCATTACAATTTATTTAAGTGAGGTTAGCACATTTGCATAATCATTCATGATAAGGCACAGTGGTAGTTATCACCATCCTTATAACATTTTCATCTTAGACAACACCTCATAAAACAATAGTCAACACAGTTCAATTCAACATCACACCAACCATATCGATCCTACTATAAGGTATACTTCAATGCGACATTATTATTTAATCACAAGTAACCACGAATGAAGTAAAAAATAGGGATCACAAGACATACCAACTCTCCATCATAAGTAAACGTCTAGGCCTTACCATCAAACCTCAAACTCTATTCAACAATGGGTGTAATATAATCATATAATAGTAACCAACATGATAGCAAGGCCAATTGAATCATTATACAACAACTCACGACTAATTCATAGTCTAGAATTAGATGCTTAATCAAGTTGATAACCTACTTCACAATCTAGGTTAATTAATCAATAACTAGAATTATTGGACTACAGCATATCATAATCTACCCATGAATTGAATTATAGCTACATAGGATAGTAATCCACATTCGAACCAAACAAATTGCAATAATAATAAACAATTCAATTCAAGATTACAACCAAGGGTAAAGGGGAAATGGTTATCTTGTACAAACTAGATCAGTCCATTGATAAATAGTGTAGTATAGTAATAATTCATCATAATATAATCAATAACATCAAAATAGACCATAACCAAATAAGTTGGAATGATCAATTTCGACATTGTGAAAGACCCACATGAAAACCTATATTTTGAAATCACTTTGAAGGAACCCTTGGGGGAAAGAAGACCCAAAGGTGAAAGAAATCCCATACCTTAATGTTTGATGAACATTTATGGAAAAACCTTTGTCATTACATCCCTAAATAAGATCTTTACCTTGTCTTCTATGGTGTTCATCTACTTGGGAAATAGAAAGAAGTGAAAAGGAAGAGACTTTGGGTTTTGTGAATTATGAGAGTTAGGTTAGTCTAATTAGGTTAGGGTCTTTATATAGGTTGTTCATTAACTTAATAAGTTTTCTCTAAAAACGTAACTAATTAATTAACCACCTTTTTAATTAACTTAACCCTGCTTAAAAAGAGTAGCCAAATAGTTTACTCACTAACGAGACCTCGTCGATGCCTCGTGTATTAATCAGGGGACCATGGGACCAAACTTCTTGTTGGTCCTTCTTTGAGTTCAGAGACTTGTAAAAACAGGACCTTGGTGAAATATTATAAGTGTACATCAATAGAAGCAATCGAAGACCCTTCCATTGGAACACAGTTCATTGATGACAAGTCGTGGGTGCATACTACCTTGCACAGTCTTCCACGCAAATGCAGGGGTTCAATTCAAGGGCCCTTTGTTGGTCCTTGAGGAATCATTCCCAGGAGTTCTGACCATGAACTAAATCTAATAAGTGTTAGACACCCTTCCACTAATTTTCGCTAATTTCTGACCCCTAAAAATTAGTCAAATAGGCTAAGGCACACTAGCACCTCATTGAACTAGTTTCTGGACATCATGGATGTTCTTAAATGACTAATAACAATAAAATAGATCTTAAAACAATGTCTAAACCCTTTGACATTTATGTTACAATCTAGAACACCTCTAATATTTTTGAAGTCTTAAAATGATGGTAGCCTAATATTATTATTTGAGCTTGAAATAATGAGAGACTACCTATGGAAGCATGTTGCCTAAGTGTATATGAATAAAAGTGTTTGTTGCCTTATACATGTGTAATTGTTCAAAGTTCCCTTTTTTATATATGTGTGAACATTAATTATGAAGGATTTCCTTCTCACACCAGCAACGTGAGCTCAACATACCATATATGAGTCAATTATTCCAAAGATCAACTTACCAACATGCTCAATATTATTTCATAAAGACTCACCATATGAAAATGCACAACATAAATCAAAACAAGAGAATTGCAAAGATTAAAGTCAATATGCATATTTTCACTGTAACTTTATTGTAATGACACTATCAGATGCACATTTTAGCAATACTTCATCAAAAATCAAGGCAACCTCAAATTTAGTTATTATATAGATAATTGTTAAGAACAATTAACATTCATTAGAAAAATATATGAGGATAGTGGGACTTTATGTCAGCCTCGACCTTTCATGTTGCTCCCTCAGCTAGGTGGTTCCTCCATAATACTTTTACGAAGGACACCTTTTTGTTCCACAACCTCTTTACTTGACGATCAAGGATATCAACCGGAACCTCCTCATAAGGAGAGGTTATTCTGCATGTCAAGACCCTCAATAGGAATAATAGTCTTGGGGTCACCGATACACTTCTTAAGGATAGACATATGGAAGACCCGATAAACCGAAGCAAACTCACTAGGTAACTTCAACTCATATGCCACCTTACAAACCCATTGCAAAATCTCGTAGGGAAACGTATAACAAGGACTCAAGTTCCTTTTATTTCCAAATCTAACCATCCCTTTGAAGGGAGAAATTTTCAAATACACCCTATCACCATGTTCAAACACTTAATCCGTTCCCTATGATCAGCATAAGACTTTTGCCGCCTATAGTCTGTTTGTAACAAGTTACTAATGATATGAACTTTCCCCAAAGTCTTATATATCAATCGACAACAAGAAGCGAACACTCACCAACTTCAAACAACACAATAAGAGACCTAAACCTCCTACCATACAAGGCTTTATAAGGAACCATGTTTATGGATGAGTAGAAACTATTATTATTAACAAGCTTCACAAAAGGAAAGGGCTTATCCAAATTTCCCATTAAGTCGATTACACAATCTCTAAGCATATCCTCAAGGGTAAAGTACACTCTGCTTTACTATCCGTTTGGGGATGAAAAGCCATGTAATTCACCTTAGTATCTAACCCTTCTTCAAAATACCTCCAAAACCTAGATGTTAATTGTGCACCCCTATCAGATATGATGGATAAAGGAATGCCATAGTGATACACAATCTCATCTACGAAGATCTTTGCATAATATTCCCCTTAATAAGTAGACTTGATGAGAATAAAATGAGTGAATTTGGTCAACCTATCCATTACAGCCCTTAAAGAGTCATATTGATTTTGTGTCCAAGGCAAAGCTACTACAAAATCCATATTGATATTTTCCCATTTCAAGTAGGAACTTGGATTTCTTGAAGTAAACCTCCCGGCTTTTGGTGTTGGACTTTCACTTGTTTGCAATTTGGACACTTTGCGATAAATTTTGCTGACATTCACTTGTTTGCAATGTGGACACTTTGAGATAAATTTTGCTATGTCCATTTTCAAACCACCCCACCAAAACATTTCCCTTAGGTCATGCTACATCTTTGTAGAACCTGTAAGAATTGAGTAACGGGACCCATGATCTTCATTAAGGGTCCGATTCCTCAAACAATCTACATTGGGAACACAAAACCTTTCTTGATACCATCCATCCTTACCTAAGGAGAATAACTCATTAATCTTGCCAAAAACTGATTCATTCAACTCCATAAATGGTTGATCAAGGTGTTGTTTGGACTTCACCTCAACAACCCATGATGACACAATGTTATGATGTAACGCCATACAACCATTTGGAGAATCTTCAATTCGAACCCCTAAAAGAGACAACCTTGAATATCTCTCACTAGGTTTCTCTTGTATTCTTACACATGGGACACACTTCCCACGGAAAGTTGAGTCAAAGCATTCACTACCACATTAGGCTTGCTGGGTTGATAGAGAACACTTAATTCATAGCCTCTCAACACCTCTAAACATATCCATTTTGGGAGATTCAACTCTTTATGAGTAAATACATATTTGAAACTTTTATGATCCGTATACACATAAACATTGACATCATAGAGATAATGCCACCATATTTTCAATCCAAATACCACGGCGTATGACAAAAGGTCCTGAGTCAGATAATTCTTCTCATGGACTTCGAGTTGCCTAGAAGCTTAGGCAATAACTTGGCCATGTTGCATAAAAACACAACCCAACCTGACTCGAGATGCATCACCATAAACCACAAAACCCTTAGTACAGTCTGGTAGGGTCAATACCGAATCAAAAGTACGCCTATCGTTCAAAATTTGGAAGATATTTTCACAGGCCTCTGACCACTCAAACTTCACATTCTTTTGGGTTATGGTTTTCAAGGGAAAAGCAGGACATGAAAAACCTTCACCACTTTGGTCTTCCTTTGATCAACCTCTACTTTTTCTTTAGAGATAATATAACCAATAAAATCTACCAACCTCAACAAAAACTCACATTTGTTGTACTTTTTCTACAATTATTGTTTTTTAACTACTCGCAACACTATTATCAAATAACTTATTTGTTTACCTTCATCCTTAGAATATACTAACATGCCGTCAATGAAATAATGACAAATGAAGCTAGGTAACATCAAAAAACGCTATTCATTAGGTCATAAACATCGCTGGGGCATTTGTCAAACCAATGGACACTACTAAGATCTCATAGTGATTATATCTTTTTTGAAATATCATCTTGGGAACATATTCACCCCTCAACTAAATTTGTGGTATCCCAATCTCAAGTAAATAATGGAAAAGTAACTCGAACCTTGGAGTAAATCAAATAAATCATAAATACGAGGGAGAGGATACATGTTCTTGATTATGAATTTGTTTAGCTGACAGTAATCGATGCATATTCAAAAGGGACCCAATCTTTTTTTTGGCAAACAGAACTGGAGCACCCCATGTGAAAATACTAGGTCGAATGAATCCTTTGTCTAGTAAATCTTTTAGTTGAGACTTCAACTCTTTCAATTATTCCGCAGCCATCTGATAAGGAGGAATTGAAATTGGATTTTTATCCTGTCGCAAACCGATACCCAAATCAATTTCCCATTCGGGACTAATACCATGAAGATCATTTGGAAAGGACTTCAGATATATGAGGGAATACATAGTCTTGAGAGAATCAATTCCCAAGATTGTCTTCTAGTCTTTAACTTGCCTCCAACCTATACATATAGAGTATATAAAAGTATGGGGTTAGTACAAGACAGTGTATTGAGTATGGCATATGCAAAAACAAGCAAAATGGACATTTAAGTAAAGTAAGATTTCATGCCAAATAAGTTAAACCTTCATGATTATAGGATTAAATTAGTATAAGAATCATCATATATCACATAAAAATACAAATCCCCCAATTTTAGAATCAAGACATACTTTACAATGAACCAGACAACTTTAAAGTGAACATAGTGAAACATTACAGTGAGTTTTTCTTTGAGGTTTCCCTAACAAAGTTATCGTAAGACTCCACAAGGTAAGACAAGAATGTACCGCCCATACACTCCTTTAAAGACACACAAAAGTAATCTTAAGACTATCAACCATAGCCTTACTTCGCACGGGAAACAAGTCACCACTCATTTCTAGATATTTGGAGAACATTTATAAATTAAGAACTTTAAGTAAGTACCTTTATGCAGTAGTACTTATAAGTCATACTATTTGCAAAATGAGAGTAGCATCCCTACTACTACTCCAGATAGTGCTCCTTGAGGATTCCCTTGGATTAAGCACTCTAGATTAGTCATTAACTTCATCAAATAAAATTTATTTGTAACTTTNCGACATCCTACCCTGCTCTAGGCTCAAGAACTCATCCCTTTTCCTATCCCTCAAAGTCCGGGGGATATACTTCTCCATAAACAAGCTAGAGAATGAGGACCAAGTCATAGGTGGTGCCTCTGTTGGTTGACACTCAACATGTGACCGCCACCACATTTTGGCGTTCCCTTGAAACTGATAACTCACGAACTCAACACCAAACCGTTCTACTATACCCATTTTGTGTTACTATTTGCAAAATGAGAGTAGCATCCCTACTACTACTCCAGATAGTGCTCCTTGAGGATTCCCTTGGATTAAGCACTCTAGATTAGTCATTAACTTCATCAAATAAAATTTATTTGTAACTTTCTTCATTAATATTACACCTTGAGTCATCTAAGTTTATTTAAAAGACATGGTATCTAAATCATTTACATCATATAGAACACATAATGACTATCCTTTTAGAAGGTCTTCTTAGTTGAATGGATAGATGTATCCAATACCCCCACGTACACTAAGTAGTATGGTCTCTTAGGAGACTTAGTTCATATACTTCATAAAAAACACACCAAAACTCCCCAATTTGAAGGTCCACTTAGTGCAATGGATAGATAGCGTCACATTCCACCACATACTCTAAGTAGTACGTTCTTTAGGAGACTTAGTTCATTTATTCATTAGTGGGGGAATAACTTTGACTAACATAGACCAAGAGAGCTAGACAAGAAATCTTGATACTACCCTTATCGGATGAGGGTAACCCACTTTGCTAGGGTAGGATCATTCTCTTAGCTTTTACATGGCTTTTCAAATAGCTAGACCTAAGCGGGCGCATAGTCAAGGAATAAGGAGATTTCCTCTAAGTAACTCATTCTCAACTAACAATGAGTACTTATCTTAAGAGGTACATTAGAATACAACATCTCAACGCACAAAGTGTAGCAACCCCTTCTTCATATCCTCTCGGTCCTACGTATAAATCACTCACAGAGTCTTAATCATTCTTTATTATAGACTAAGGGATATATAATTAGCAGCACATCTTAACTCATGAAGGTTACTTATCTCTATAGGTTACATTGAAATACCACATCTCAACTAACGAAGGGTATCCAACCTCAAACTTATCATAGAGAGCTCTTGGGAATAGTGAGGTTGCTTCGAAACACTTCATCTCAACTCACAAAGAGTGTTCACTCTAAAACTCCCCTTTTTATTCGCATTCCTTAATTTCATTCATTTATCCATTCATTCAAAGTGTGAGTGTGTGTGTACATGTGAGCACACCTTTCACTTAAATAATCACTTTCATGGAATTGTCTTCTAATCATGCTTATATCTTTATTCATTATATACGCACTTTGACATGCTTCACATAATCATTTAGTTCCTTTAGACATTGCCTCTAAGCATACTTCACATAACAAGCCTGATCAAGCACATCAACAAGAACAACATCATTGTCATCTTACTTCACATAATATGGCCTCATGGACTTATTCACAATACACAAGTAGATTCATATTCATATATTCAAGTAAACAACTCAACCAAATATGGACCATACCACTCAAGAGAATTTCATAATAAGAATTAGACAATGAGAAAAACTTGCAATTCATCACAACTCTCAACACCTCTTCATAATTTACTCAGCAATTCAACATAAATAGCCCTTAGGGCAGTTCCTAAACAACAATATCAAGATGAAGATACCAAAGCTCAAATGCTACACAATTATATTCATTTAACCCATTCCTGAAGCTAGAAGTTGGAAATATGCATAAGCATTCATTATGGTTTTGAGGTTAAAATCACAAACTAACTTAAATAACCACACATTTGAATCAATAAAAAATCTTTATATGAATATCCATACTTAGAGTCAAAGATAGAGTTTGGAATGAAATCTTTAAGAAATGACTTCTTGAATGGAAAATAGTTCAACGATGAATATCATACCTCAAACACACTAATATTTTATGAAGAAACGTTCCCAACCAGCCCTCCTAGCTCTTCCTTGGGTCATAGCTCCAATGGTTACTTGAGAGAGTTTTTCTTGAGAGAGGGTTTGGGTTTTACAAAATGAATTCTAAAATTAGGTCTTAGTGTTTGAAACCTCATAATATACCTAAACGACCCTAAAATCATCCATGTTTCATATAATACATGAGGTAAAGTTANAGTTTTTCTTGAGAGAGGGTTTGGGTTTTACAAAATGAATTCTAAAATTAGGTCTTAGTGTTTGGAACCTCTTAATATACCTAAACGACCCTAAAATCATCCATGTTTCATATAATACATGAGGTAAAGTTTCCAAATACCCCAAGCTAAGGCAGAAAAATTACTATTTTTTGGCAGGCCAACCTACTCCCTTCACAGAGTGGGCGTTGCCCAATGGGTGCCCCTTAGATGTGGTCCATCTATTAGGGTTGAATTTCTACCTTGTGTAGGATTTTCCAACTAGTAGGCCCAGTCGATTACCAAGGTTGAAGGGCCATTTCTTGACCAACAGTCTGTCCCTTATGGCCGTCGTTGGTCACTAACTTGGCAGCATCCTACCATATGAATGGGGTCCTCTTCTAGGGACCCTCGTGGGTCCTAGGTGGGGTAGTACCCGAACGTTAGACCCCTATAAATAGTATTTTAGGTCTTATGAACATCCCACATCAATTTCCAATTAAACGAACACGTAGAACTCGGTAAAAAAACATCAAGACATACAAACACTTTTTAAGGTACACCTTTTGAATATCATATACGTTCTTGTACGTTTTACCTCCAAATGTAACCAAATATCACACACTGTCTAAGAACATTACTGTAAACATTTTTAACACAAAATTAACTCCTGAATCATTCACTATGCACTAGTTCACCTTAGTTTGTTTTAGGCTATTACATTCTCCCCCAATTGGAACAACATTAGTCCTTGAATGACACTAAACTCTTTTAAGAACATTTAGGACTCACTATAAGCATATACCACACTAATTCAAGTCTCAAACATTGATACTCAATGCACCAAACTTACAAGGAACACAAACTACATATGGACAAGCATTTATTATGCAATATAGGAAACTTTTGAACAAGTTCCATCCTTCAAAGCACACACTTTTTTCTTCATCATTTTCATTTCATTCATAGACGAACTAACTTCAACAAGATTTCACATGCTCATAAACATCACTCTTAATTACATGGAAAGACATTATTCATAAAAATGAACAAATTTTTAACTTCTTTACAGTGATCACAAAACATTAACTCTGAAACATGCTAAAAATCCATGAATCCATCTTTAAAGAAATATAACATGAAGGCATTACCACATGAGAGACGACATCACACTAACTCAAATTATAACATGATAAAATAATTATGAAGCAATTAAGCATTATCATTAGCTACACATTAACAAGGTAAATATAGGTAAACTACAAATTCTCCCAATGTATCATGATATCATCAAGAGCATACAAAACCTTATACCATGAAAGGCACTCAATGGGAAATGCAACTCATACTAATACTCAAGGATCTTATCATTACCAAACTATAAAAGATTTTGGTCTCAAGCTTGAATAAGGATAGAAGGAAACATAAGGATATCAACTACCTTTCTATTATACTCATTCTCCCCCACATAGGGTAAAGCCATCTATAAAGACTCATATTCAAAAGTACCACTACCCTTCTAACAACATAGGAACTCAAACTACTCTTAACTCCTTCATATCAATACTAAATATCAACCTTACAAGTCAAGCATAACATTCTACTCTTTGGATTCAATCTACGACAAATACTCTTAAAGATTGTCTTACTCAACTCTTAGGTATCACATATCTTAACTCATGGAATAAAATACCTTCTTCCTCACAACATTACCATATTATTTCAAAACTCTTCAAACTTACACCTTAACTTTTCTACTATCATCATACACAACTTTAAGATAACTCATTTTCCCCCAAAAGAACTTTATTCAACCATTTTAACTCTTACCATTCTTAGAACTACATCACCATACAATTTCACATCACAATACTTCCTCTTATATAAGTCACACTAAGTGCGATGTGAGAGTAGCATTCGGTACTACTTCTCCCACTTAGTGTTCCTTGACGATTCCCTTGGACTAATCACTCTACATTAGTCATTCATAACTTCATCACATAAAACATAACTTTAACTTGTTCATTAAATTAGACCTTATGTCATCTAACATCATCCAAAACACATGATAACTCATTCATTTACTTCATATAGAACACACCAAGAGTCTTTTTGGAAGGTCTACTTATTGCAATGGATAGATAGTATCCAATACAACCACCAACCCTAAGTTGTACGTTATTTTAAGATACTTAGTTCATTAGTTCTTGTATGGGGGAATATCTTCAATCGACATAAACCATGAGAGGTAGATATGGAATCATTATACTACCCTTATCGGATGAGGGTTCCCCACTTGCCTAGGGTAGGGTCATTCTCTTAGCTAGTACATGGATTTTCAAATAGTTACACCTACGCGGGCGCATAGTTAAGGGATAAGGAGATTTCTACTAAATAACTCATTCTCAACTAATGAGGAATACTCATGTAAAGAGGTACATTGTAGTCCAACATCGCAACTCACCAAGTGTAACCACTCCTTCTTCATATCAACTTGTTCCTAGGCATAACTCCCCCACAAAGACATCATCATTCTTTACAATAGACTAAGGGATAACTACTAATTAAAAACACATCTCAACTCACGAACGGGACTTATCCCTGGAGTTTACATTGGGATACGACATATCAACTCACGAAGGGTATCCAATATCCAACTTATCTTAGAAAGCACTTGGTAATAGTGAGGTTGCTTCTAAACACTTCATCTGAACTCACGAAGCGTGTTCACCACAAAACTCCATTTACATTCACATTCTTTAACTTCATTCTCTCATCCATTAAAAGTGTGAGAGTGTGTACATGTGAGCACACCTTCCACATAAATCATACATTTCATACAATTGGCTTCTAAACATGATTATATCTTCATTAATCATATTACACAGATTGACATGCTTCACATTATCATTTACTTCGTTTAATCATTGTCTCTAACATACTTCACATAATAAGCCTCATAAAGAACATCAACAAGACCAACATCATTATCATCTTACTTCACATAATACGTCCTCATAGTCTAATTCACAATATACAATTAGACTCATATTCATATATTCAAGTAAACACCGCCACACAAGGTGGACCATACCACTCAAGAGCATTTCATAATAAGATTTAGACAATGAGACAAACTTACCATTCATCTAAGCTCTTAACACCAATTCAAAATTAACTTATCAATTCATCGTAAAATTTCCCTTAGGGAAGTAGATTAACAACAATATCAGCATGAACAAACCAAAGCTCAAATACTACACAATCATATTCATTTAACCCATTTCTCAAGCTAGAAGTTGGAGTTATGCATAAGCATGGGTTCATCAGGGTTTTGAGGTTAAAATGACAATCTAAAACTAATAACAATACATTTTAACAATTAAAATGTCTTTATATGAAGACTAATGCTTAGAGTCGACGATAGAAGAAGAAAGAATTTGGAAACCCTTTTTGAAACCTTTTAGAAATTACTCCTTGAATGTAAGAGAGTTCAAGGACGACTACCATACCTCAAAAAGAAGGAAACACACTTAGTTTTTATAAAGAAGCGATCCCAACCACCCCTCCTATCTCTTCCATGAGTCTTAGCTCCAATGGTGACTTGAGAGAGTTTTTCATGAGAGAGGGTTTTGGGTTATATGAAAATGAAGTCTAAAATAAGGATTTAGTGTTTGAAACCTCTTCATATACATAAAATACCCTAAAAAATCATCAATGGTTCACAAAAGTCTTGGTGTGAATTTACCGAACACTCCAAGAGAAGGAAGAAAGTTACTGCTTTTTGGCAGGCCAACCTACACCCTTCACAAACTGGTTGTTGCACAATCGAAGCCCCTTAGATGGGATCCGTTGAGTGGGGTTGAGTTTCTACCTGGTGGAGGATTTGCTATCCTTGTAGTGTCAGTCCATGCCGAAGGTCGATGGGCTTTTGGTTGACCAACAATCTATCTTTTTTGGCCGTCGTTTGTCACTGCTTGGCAGCATTCTGCCATAGCGATGGGGTCCTCCTCTAGGGCACGTCGTGGGTACTAGGTGGGGTTTTACCGGACTATAAACCCCTATACAAATTCTTCCTGGTCTTAGGAACATGAGACATCAATTTTGATTATAACAAACACGTAAAACTCAGGAAAACTCATGAACATACACAAACACTTTCTAAGGAATACCTTCTGAATTACATGGACGTCGTGACGTTTGACCTCCAAACGACACAAAACATCATATAATGCCTAAGAACATCATTGGAAATCTTTTTAACATAAAATTAACTCATAAAATATTGACGAAGCTCAAGTTCAGCTTAGTTCTTCTCAGGATATTATACGACTCAATGGGAGGAATTCCCAAGTCTAAATCTTTGACTCTTACGATGTGATATAGATAGCCTTTGGAGATCATTTTGCATGATTTTAAACTTTAACAATTTGAAAATCCAAGTCGTGTTCTAGAGTGTAACATAAGTTTCATAAGGTTTAGACATTATTTTAAGGTCCATTTTAATGAATATAAGTCATTTAGGAAGTCTAGAGGCCGAAACGTTAAAGAAAGTCCATGACGTTTGGAGAGTAGTTCAAGGAGGTACTAGCATGTCGTAGCCTATTTGACTAGCTTTTGGAAGTTTGAAATTGATAAAAATTTGTGAAAGGGCGTCTAACATGCGTTTGAGTTTGTTCTTGTTCGAAACGTCTGGATACGACTCTCCAAGGACCAACCAAGGGACCTTGAGGAGGACTTTTGCCAGTGCAGTCAAACACTCTCTAGGTAGTGTGCGTGTGTCTTGATCAACCGGGAAGCGATTCCAACCGTCGACAAACAGTAATATAATTCATGGAAAGTGATATTATGTGNCACTCTCTAGGTAGTGTGCGTGTGTCTTGATCAACCGGGAAGCGATTCCAACCGTCGACAAACAATAATATAATTCATGGAAAGTGATATTATGTACACTCTCTGAACTCATCAACGGATGTGCATCACGGAAGGGGGGCTGGTCCGTTGATTGAGACACGAGGGGTCGATGGGGTTTTGTGGGTGAGTGACCTATTTTAATACACATTTTTAACTAAGTCTTAAAAAATTAATTAAGCGGTTTAGTGGTTAGATATGGATACAAGTTAAGTATAATTAACTTAAGTAACCCCTTATATAAAGCCTGCAAACCCATTAGTCTAATTAAAACTCTCAAAACAAAACTCTCTTCCTTCTCTCATATTTCTTTCTATGTAGGAGGACACCATTGGAGACCGAGCTAAGGTAATTTCTTGGGGTATGTAAAGGGGAAATTTAACAATCAATTATTCATCAAAAATTGAGGTATGTGATCTAATTCACCTTTGAGACCTCTTTCCTCCAAGGGTTCCTTCAAAGTATTTCAAAATTTGAGCTTTCATATGTATCTTTTTAAATCTCGAAAATGTTGTTTCTAGTTGGTTTATTTATGTTTCCCATTGGATAGTATTAATATATTAATATGTATTCTAACTTAATTGTTATATATCTTAATGGTTTGGTCTAGTTTGTAGAAGATGACCCTTAACCCTTAACCGTAGGTTTGATCTTGACATTACTTAGGTTGTATTGGTTCAATTGTCTTGGTTATTGGTTGAATTACTCATAGATGAGGTTGTTGCACTAGTCATTAACAAATTAGGGTTATTTGTGGTCTTTAATACTAGTTCTTGAGAAGATGATCTAGGTTATGAAGTTAGTTGAGAATTAACTTAAGTATCTTGTCTTAAGCTATGATTTAGTATTGAATTGTGATGTACGGATTCTTATAGCTTTGTTACTATATTGGTTATTGAATCATAGTTATGTTATGACCTAATTGGTCAGAAGTAAGGGCTGATGAATACATTGGTGATGAATTATGAAGAGGACTTGATAAGTCTTATGATCTCTATTCTTTACTTCAAATTTTTATAATGTGTGATTAAATCATGATGTTGTATTAGATTATGTCATGCATTAGGATTGATTGGTTTTGTATAATGTTGAATTGAAACTTCTTGACCATTGTTGTGAGGTTGAATAAAATGTAAATGTTATAACGATTATAATTACTTCCAATGTGCCATATTATGAATGTAAATGAAAATGTGCTAACCTCACTTACATGAATTACGATCAAATGACTATACTCAAGCACTTCCTATTGAGCTATGATGAATATGATTAGATAAGGTCTATACCCTATGACCTTTAATAAGAAATGATGATTAATAAAGATATTAAAGACATTTCAATAGACGGACTTAGGTTAGCACCGAGTGAAGTGGACAATGGGAGGTGATGACTTCCCATTGAGGAAGATTCACCCTTTACTTCTACATGTGGTGTTCACTCCCTATCGAGGGATACTCACCAAATAAATTCCCATGAGAGGAGGCCCCAATTGCCATGTGGTATGTAGATGGATTACACCTATCTCTTCGTTCTTGAAAAATGTTGCCTCCATAGGAAGACTAGCTAGTTGATCAACCGAAAAACTACTTTTATGTTTGGTTTTACTTTGGCCGGTAGACCAACTTCCATCGGTGTAATGTTTTTACAACGCCTGATTCCACACTTAGCTCTTGTGGTCTATGTCGGTTAAGGCAAGTGTTTCCTAAACTAAAATGAAACAATGGAGTATCAACCAGATAGGGTAACTTGATAGGTTTGACTTAGCCTAGGTAGGGATATGGTAATCTATTGATGCCTTGCACTAGTTTCCCTTGATGGAAGATTTAAAAGGTCAGCATTAGGTATGTATATTATAATGAATGCAAAAGATGATAGTATGATGACTTTAAATGTAAATGATATTATAAGGTGATTGATACTTTTATGAACATGTAATTGATATATGTTTCTAAAAGTATGATTTTATGTTATTTGAAGTTGACTATTAGTCATGGTTCTTGTTGGGTCAATTGATTTAGTAAGGTTATGGGGATTTGCTTTCTCATTTCAATTGTTGGCTTGAGGAGGATTAATGAGTAGTAGTATTGCTTTACTATTATATGGTGAACTCTAATCCATGCTTGTCATGTAATTACATTATGATAAGGTTGTATTAGATTACGAATTAAAGTATGTTGAAATAGATGTTACTTTCTTGAACTTAATGAATATGTCTTGTACATTTGTATGTTGTGCTTGATTGTGCATCAGGCTTTCAAAGAATAAAATAGCATGTTTTAATGAAATGTCCCTTTACCATGATTTCATCTTATATGTGCATATGGTCTCATACATAGTACAAGTGGCATACTAACCGCATTTTCTCCTCTTTTTCCCAAACATTTTAGGTTTCAGTAGTTGAGGGCTTTGTGAGAAGACATTGAAGAAGGCTAGGAGCTTTTCATTTGTCCAAGTGAGTAGGTCCTCACTTTTTGAGGTGATGCCAATATCGAGTTAAGGAGTTGTTTTAGTTTTATGACGATTATGTTCTATTTCCTTTCATTTTAGTATAAATTGTATAAAGTCTATTTGTGGCTCTCTTTGCATTGATGTGTGGGCTAGGCACAAATTTGTAATCTTGTTACATGGCTATGAGATGAGACAATTTTAAAGACCGTGTTCTAGATTTTATATACTTATGTGTAATAAAAGTGGAAGACTAAGTAATCTTCGTATACGAAGGTTCTATATATACTCGATATATATATATATGTGTGTGTGTGTGTGTGTATGTAGAGGTAGGTCTATGTAAACCTTCAAGTAGAAGTAGTAAACAGTTTTAAATTTTTCTGCGTTTTGACCTATCAATGTAATGATGTAAACTAAGAGGATAGTCTCAGTCCTCAAAGAGAACGACTACGATGATAACGATTAGGGGGTAAACTCGGATATGTCATAAACAAGAGATGATATGACCTCTAGGAATAGAATTTACCCCTTTCACTCTAAAACGGGCTCATTTGGAAAGTTAAATTTCACCACCCTTGTTCAACAATCAAAAGAGGTATAGTAAACATGTAACCAATCCATACTCAAAATAACATAAAAATAATTGATATCAATTTCTAATAGTTCAACATGAGTAACTCTATTGCGTACATTATAGGACAATTTCTATAAAATCTTTTTGCAACAGCTGACTCACCCACCCGTGTAGATACCATGAAAGGTTTATCAATATATCGGGCAAAGAGTCAAACTTTTTAGTGACTAGAAGAGTTACAAATTACAAGGTAGCACCGGGATCAAGTAAAGCATATGCATCAATTGAAAAGTATTTCAACATACCGTTCACCACATCGAGAGAAGTCTCTTTCTCAGTTCTAGAGCAAAGAGTATAAAAGTTATTCTTCCTCGGAGCATGAACATTAGAACCACTTGCATGAGCTTGACCACCACCCTTGTATGGAACCTTCACATTAGGCTAATCCTTTACCTTATGGGAAATCTTTCCACAACCAAAACATTTATCCGTTCCTTTGAGGCAATACCATAATGCTTAATGGTACACCTTTCACAAGTTGGCTTCTTAGTTAGTGAACTAGTGCTCTCTCTCTTTTGAGGCTTAGTGTCAAAACCCGAATGCATTGAACCAAACCTAAAAATTGATATACTAAGTGATACTTAATGGGTCAAGAAAGCCTATGATTAGACCAGGGTTAACATGGATTGATGCGCATAGAAAAATACTTCAGAACTTTTGCTCTATTCAATCAAACTAACTTGGGAAGTTAGTTGATCAAGGAATGTTTGATCCAATCATGTAGGGCTCTCGAATACGAAAATATACTTGAAAGAGTCTTTACCAGAATAAAATGAAAAAATCTTAGGTTTGGAGGGTCTCGTGGTAAAATTGTCTTGTCTAGGCTAATGTAATATTGTAATTACCCTAAATATATAATTAATTAATGAATGAATATGGTGGAGGGGCAATTTGGGGAGAAAGAGCAGAATTTGAGCTCTTGAAGTGAGGTCTTTCTTCACCCGGGTTTGAACCTAGGTGAAAGCAATGGATTAGTGTGAGTTTTATTTAAGATATTGAATTAATATTATTAATTAATAATTATTAATAATTAGCTGATTTAAAATAAAATATAAATCAGATTTTTAATTAATTAAATAAACCTTATTTGACTAAGTCCTAAACTAGACTCCTAGGCGTAATATAACTCCTACTCTCTCACGTCTATCTCTCAACCCTCACGCTTAATATCTCTTGTTATTTCACACAAACTTCTCTGCAAAATAAGATAGAAAAGCAGAAAAATAAACCGTGTGCTTCACACTTGAAGAACTCACACCAAATCACAAAAAAACAAACATTAATTGCACACTAGGCTAAGGGAGGTTGTCATTCGAGTGGAGTTGATATTGAGGAGGTTTAGAAGTGTTCTTGGGTGATGTTTTTGGGCAGAAATTCAAGNGAAAAATAAACCGTGTGCTTCACACTTGAAGAACTCACACCAAATCACAAAAAAACAAACATTAGTTGCACACTAGGCTAAGGGAGGTTGTCATTCGAGTGGAGTTGATATTGAGGAGGTTTAGAAGTGTTCTTGGGTGATGTTTTTGGGCAGAAATTCAATAGGTTTACTTCAAAAATGTTTGGCTTCTCTATCTTGGAATCATTTCTCCAAGAGAAATTTCTTTCTACAAAACTCAAACGTATGACACTAGGGTTGTCTCTTTGAATGTTGAACTCCTTGTCCCTAGTATCCTTCCGATTAAAATTTAACTTAGGTTAGAAATCATGTTTTTGGTATGGTTTCTTGTAGCTAAGTGTGAAATGTGATATTCTCTATTATTTTGTGTTTGGAAATAGCCAGCATGTTCAATGATGTCAACCGAAAATGATGTGGTGCAATATGTAAATGTTTGGTGTTGTTGTTTTCCTTTTTGAAGTCTTAAAATGATTAGTTTGATGGCTGAAATTAACGTGCATAAAATGTGTAATTCTTGATGTTCATATGAGGTGTATGTTATTGATTTTAAATGGAAAGTTTCAGCAAAAACAACAATGAATCTACACCTAACAATGTGTTCAACGAATCCATGAAATCTACCCCATAAAGGTGTTAAATGATCCATGACTTTTTCTATGTTCTCAAGTGGAAATATTGCTGAAAATAAGGTAACAAAATGACTAATTTTCCAGCAAAAACAACAAGTTCAATTTAGGCTAAAGTATAGAGTAGTAATTTTAAAATTTAATTGGTTTTAAAAGGGATGAGGCCACGAGGATTCGAACCTGTGACCTCATCCATGTGATGACTTTAATTTGCAAGAAATGATATGGGGTCGGGGGGGGGGTTGTCAAAATTGGGGATGCTGGTTGAAAGTGTATAGCACAAAATTTAATTAAATAAAATGGGAGGAGTGGGATCAAACCCACGACCTCACTTCCAATGCATAACTAAGTCAAACCCTAAATAAAAATAAAATAAGGAGGTTGTTGGGGTTCGAACCCACAACATCATAGTCCCTAGAGAATTAAAGAATAATTGAAGAGAGGTTGTGGGGGTTTGATCCCACAAATTCACGGTCTATGCGAAATTGGACAAGAGGAATTAAATTTTTAAGGAAAAATAAAAGGGGTTGTGGAGGTTCGATCCTATAACCCTTCGGTTAAATAAGAGGAGAATCCAGGGAGAAATATAAGGATAGAATGTTGATGTTAGGGCTCGATATAGTGTCCCATTGTCATTAAGACAAAAAATAAAGTCAAGGAAAAATGTATGTATTTTCCAAGGGGTTCGAACTTGGTTTCCCTTGCCCAAGATTTAGTATTGACACATAAATCATATACGAATTAAATGTTCAAGAATAACCCACCTACTTAGATCGAAATCGAGATCTTGGACTACATAGAAAATACAAAAGTCTTGTACTACATAATCTTAGGAAGATATGAGTCACTTAAAGAAACTATGAATAAAGCCTCATGGCTTGTATGTATAAATCCATAAGTCTAGCATACGATTAAAAACAAGTGAACCTAAGATGTATGTAATGAAATGATGAAACCCTAGAATGGTTAAGTACAAGTGTAAGATAAACAAAATGGCCAAGTACATTGGCATTTGACGAAATAAACAATGAAAATAAATGATGAAATGAACAATGAAATGATGAAACCCTAGAAGGGTCAATTAGAGTGTGAAACACACAAATCGCCAAGTGCATTGGAATATGATTAAATGAACATTTACGTAAAAGGGGGTGAGTAATTATGAAGAGCAAATCTGCTAATGTTGATTAATGTGGTGACAACATGATACGAGACTAGTGTAAAAGATGAGAGCAATCTCAAATGAGCCTAAGTAAATGTTACCATAACGTACTCACCTATGAGAGTGTAATGTTAATGAAGAGACTAGTCTCTGTGAACACTCTAATAAAAGTATTGACATTAACACACTTAATAATAATGATGAGATGAGAAATCATCTATTGAGATATGATGTCCTCATACTACAAGACAGATTCCATGACGTATGAGTTGAATGTAATGGAACATTATATTGAGCACCGATAGACTAGCTATGAGCGGTGATGCCTTCTTTCGGGAAGGGCGGAGGTTCACATAACTCTCATGAGATGAGATTGTCCGGCATGTCGGGTATGGGTCTCCTTATATATCCTAGTCTTCGAACCTATATTTCGTATATAGGGATCTTCTAGGGTTCACTTCCCATGTATGCTAGCATGTTTTGGGTCACTTTGGCCGCTGATTCCACCTCTTTTCAGTGTGGGGTTTCATGACACTGGATTTCATGATTCTCACATGATCTATGTCGGTTAAAGTTAAAGTTCCCAATGAATGAAGGAGGCCAACCTAAAATTTTGCACATAATGAAATGAATTATACCAAAGGTGTTAGGATATGATAATCAAACAGTGAGTTAGATTCATGTAATGACATTAGCTTATTCTTAGTCATTGCATAACGAATGTGATGAAAGTCTTAAACTATTTCCTAGGTATAGCTGGTGTTTACACTGGCCCATGAATGAAATTAAATGGAGTACATATGAATGAACGAAACAGAATTTGTGTTTGCTAAAGCAGACTCCCTGTTTGAGGTCCCATATGCTGAGCCCTCATTTTTGGAAAGTCTTAATGTTTAACTCCTTGATTCCAAGGTCTCATAGCATATGAATGAATGATATGAAAGATGATATTTTCTATATGTGATATTATATGTGAAATATGTTATGTGTTGTTTGCAAGATGATAAGTTTGATGATGCATGTTACACTCATGGCATGACTTTCCAAATCCAAATTTGGCAAGTCCATTGACTTTCCTAATCCAAATTTTGCAAATCCACTAACTTGAATTTCCATAAATCATGTTGTTAGGAAAGATATATTCTTTCTCATGAATGTCCTTGGTGTGTGCTTTCATATACCCATACTTAGTATAAATATTTACTAATTCTATACAAACATCAACTCTTAGGTGCAGGCACAGGTGGACGTTAGATCTTACAGTACGACGTTGCAGCTATCCGTACGTGAAGCTTTCATCCGTACTTGGTAGGCCCTCATGCTTTCGAGGTTGTCTAATGTTATTATCTAGCTTAGGTGTAGGCTTTAGCTAGTGGAGCATGTTCCACTACTGTTTCTTTCAACTTTTATTTCAAACTTTATATTGGTGTCGTTCTGGCAAAAATACTTTTAATGCAATTATGAATTGTTTGTTTCACATGATTATCTCTATATTAGATTGTTGATTTGTGAACGCCCATGATGTTATGTTTAAAATGTTTAGCAGGAAAAAAAGAAGTTCAAATTATCCTCTAAAATTAACCTAAATGAAGTAAGAATGACGTATGTAGGCTTGTCTGCGACCTCTGAGAGGTCAACGATGCCGGTCTCGTCTTGGGTCTAGATTCTTGTAGTGAAAATCACCCTCTAGAAGCTAGGGAGAACTCTTGGATCATGACCGGGCGTACTTTACCCTTTGGAGTCTTGTACAAGCCATCACCAATTATTCATTAAATAAGACATAAAAGGTAGTGCGGAATTTAAATTTTTTCATGAATACATGAAGAATCTTATCGTCACAAGTCAACTTAAGACACGACGAAATATCTTAAGGAAATGTCCCTTTACATTGAAGGAAAAAACATAATTAGTCTTAATAATTAAACTAGGAAACATAGACTATGTTTTCGAATATTTGAGGACATACCAAATCTTGAGAGAGTAAATTTTCCAAGCTTCACCATCAAGTCTTCAAAAGCTTCAAACCTCTAATTATAGAGTATAGAAAAGTATGGGATTATTACAGAACAATGTACTAACATGAAAAAACATGTACGAAGGGACATTTAATTAAAATAACCTTTCTTGCCAAAAAATTTAAACATTAACGAATTTAGAAGCAAAACATCATAAGGAACATCATTTATCAATTATATAAGTATTTCCATAATCTTAAACCAAAGGAAGCAATTTACAATAAAGTAACAAAAATTAAAGTAAGTTCATTTGACCTTTACATTGAACTACTTGACTCCAAAGTACAGAATTTCCAAGGTATTCCCAATGAAGAAGTGAACTCATTTCCGCCGTATCTGTTACTAAGGTTATCCCAAGACTCACTAAGGTAATTCATGAAAGAAGTACGCATATGGCTCCTTCAATACACGCCAACGCAATCCTCAAGAGTACCTCCTTTTTGGCATACTCACCTCGGGAGAACAAGCCACTAATCAATGGGGAGACAATAGAAGAACACCAAAACAACACAATAAGACTTCCCTTTTGAAATGCCTACTTAGTGTAATGAGTAGATGGCGTCCCATACAACCACTTACCCTAAGTAGTATACTCTTTTAGAAGGTTTGACATCAAGATTTCTTTTTTGGAATGTTCTACTTAGTGCAATGGATAGATAGCTTCCCATACCACCACCTACCCTAAGTAGTATATTCTTTTAGAAGACATAGTTTATTCAATTCACAAAGATTCACCAAGACTCCTCATTAGGAATTTCTACTTAGTTCAATTGATAAAAGCGTCCCATTCAACTACCTACCCTAAGTAACACACTCTTTGAGAAGACTTAGTACTTTCATTACTTTTGTGGGAAAAAGGATAACCGACATAAAGCATTAGAGCTAAACATGGAATCCCGATATTAACCCCTATCGGATGAGGGATCCTTAATTGCCTAGAGCAAGGTCATTCTTTTATCTTTTACAAAGCTTTCCTAATAGCTACACCTATGTGGTCACATAGTTAAGGGATAACGATGTTGCTACCAAGTAGTTCATTCTTTACTAACGAGGAGTACTCATTTCAAGAGGTACGTTAATACAACATCTTAAATCACAATGTCTAAGAACCCCTTCTTCATATCTTCTCGGTGCTAAGCATAATTCCCCACGAATTGTCAGAATTATATACTATAGGTTAAGGATAACTAGTGAACATTACATTCAACTGGTGAAGGGCATTAATCCTCCATCCAATCTTATAAAGATCCTAGGATGTGGTGAGGTTGCTACTAAACACTTCATCTCAACTCACGAAGAGTGTCCACCTCAAAACTCCTCTATTTACTTAAATTAGCTTCATTCATTCATTTAAGAGTGTTGTGTGTGCATGTGAGAACATCGTCAATATAAGCATAATTTCATCTACATTAACTTCTTTATATGCTTTAGACCTTCATTCATCAAATCACACACCTTACATGCTTCACATTATCATATACTTCACTTAGACATAATCTAAGTCAAACATGAAATTCAAGCTTCATAATACACAACAAAAGAATAATCTTCTTTAACTTTTCCTTTCACATATTAAGCCATCAAAGCCACACTTGCAGAACATACTAAACATAAAAAAATTCATCAAGTAAACACCTCCACCAAGAAGGTGGACCATTCCACTACAGAGCATTTCATAAGTAAAGCTTTAACAACATAACGAATTTAACCTTTTATAAAAAGTTCCACCACCTATAGTATTTTACTCAATAATTCATCATTAATTTGACATATTTTAGTACCTAAACAACAATATCAACATATGGAAACAAAATCTCAAAAACTACAAAACTAAGCTCATTTAACCCATTTCTTAAGCAAACATTTGATGAAAAACTTTAACATGATTTCATTGTAGTTTTATCCTTAAAATCATTAAATAACATTAGAAACATCATTATTAAGTCGTTAGAAATTTTTTCATGCAAGACCCATATTTGGAATTGAAGATAGAAGACATTAGGGTTGAAAATCCTTTTTGAAATTCCATTAGAAGGGACTCCTTGAATAGAAGAGAGTTCAAGGATGGGTACCATACCTTAGATAAGACAAACCCCAATGATTTTAAATGATGAACTTTTCCACCAACAGCCATCCGAGCTCTTCTTGACTGCTAGCATCCAAAGAAACTTGAGAGAGAGTTCTAAGGGAGATGGATTTTGGGTTTTAGGAAATGGATTACAAAATTAGGTCTTAGGGTTTTAAACATCCCTTATGTGACCATCCGACATAGGTGGAGGATTTACCGGAGCTTGGTCATCCTTAACAACTTCTTCAAGAGGAGGGACTTGATTACCAAGGGGAGGAAATCCCGCATTGGTAATCTCGTCATCAAGTCTTTGTGCTGCGTTCCTTCGAGAAATTGTTGCCTATAATCACAATGAATGAATTATATGACAAAGTCACATAGATTACAAAATTCTCAAGGAACGTCATTGCATTTCCAAGAAAGTGAGAGATTCCTAAGCATCATATAGGAGTGGTTGAGATATACATCGACTCTAAAGATATTAACCTCATGCTCTAGTTCCATGTTAGTCATACTCAAGGAGCACCCCTAGAGGTAACAGGCGTTGTCGTCCTTTTTGAGGAGTAAGACTAGAGTCTTATCGTACATCTTGACATTCATATGTTAAAATGCAGAAAAATTTAAATCTTTTCAGCACTTCTACCGTAATGTTTTCATTGACCTCTTTGTACACAATATATTCATATCGAGTATACATAGACCCTTCTTTTAAGAATATTACAGAGTCTTCTACTTTTATTGCACATAGATATATAAGATACTTAGCATAGTCTTAAAAGAGTGTCTCATCTCATAACCATCTAAATAATATATCAATTGGGCATATCCCATACATCAATGTAGTAAAGCCACATATAGGCTATACAATACGTACTTAAATGAAAGGAAAGAACATAGAAGTCTTAAAGTTAAAACAACATCGTCACATTATAAAAATGCAAGACAATTACTCATGACCCTCATTGAGTCTACTTTTAAAATAACTAAGAAAAAGCCCATAACCTTACTTAATAAAATCAATCTATGAAGAACCATAATAAATGTACAATTCCACATAACATATCATTAAGAGTAAATAATATCATTCTTTATCAATAGATACCAAATACATGTTCGTAAGAGTAACAAATATCATATAGTGTAATTTACGTGTAAGATCATCACATTATCCTCGTTTACATTTATAGCATATACATACATAAAAACAACATCCTAAAACTCTGTTCAAGTCTAACTAGTTCAATGTATAGATAGAGTCTCATACCTCTACCCAGACTAAACTAAACCCTTTAGATAATCCTAGTTAGAGTTAATTCATTACTTCATTTTATATTTTTGGAACATCTTGCCCTAACTTACATACACCAAATGAGCTACTGTGGATTTCGGTATCAGAGAACTCTACACTGAAAGAAGGCGGATTACTTTCCACGGTAGTATCCAAACATGAACATATAAACTATGTGGATCCACTAGCTGGTATTCTTATGGGTGCAACATAGTACAAGAACTAGGAGATATTGTTGGGAACCTCTTTATGCTACATGCATTATAGTCTCCAATCTAAATATTACATTATTGATCCTACCTTCCATATGTGGAAAGGGACATTCTTTACTCTAGTTCACTCAGTGCTATGCTAGAGTACCTTTTTGAAATCTCTTTAATGTCTTTATTAATCATCATAACTTAATGTAGGGTATATGGTCTATCCCTTATATAATCACCATCATCATAGATCAATAACAATTTCATGAGTATTTTCCTTTCATTAAAATTCATATAATTGAGGTTAGCACATTTACATAATCATTCATGATAAGGAACATTGATAGTTATCACCATCCTTATAACAATTACGTCTTAGCCAAACACCTCACAAAACCATAGTTAAGACATTTAAATTAAACGTCATACAAAACATATAAACCCTAAAATAAGGTATGCACATAGTCAAGACATTTAAATTAAACGTCATACAAACCATATAAATCCTAAAATTAGGTATACTTTAATGCAACATCATCCCTTAATCACATATAACAACAATTGAAGTAAAAGAATAGGGATCACATGACTTACCAAGTCTCCTTCATAAGCCAACCTCAAGGACTTACCATGAACCCTCAAACTCAACAAAACAATTGGTGTAATATAATGATATAATCGAACAACCATAATAACAAGGCCAATTGAATCATTATACAACAACTCATCACTAGTTAACACCATAGAATTAGAGGCTTAGATCATTGTACAACCTAGTTCACAATCTAGGTTAATTACATAAGAACTAGCATAATTGGACTACAAGATATAAGAATATAACCATTATTATCATGAAAAAAAAACATAGAATAGTAATAAAAATACTATTCAAACGAATAGCAACAATAATGTACAATTTAATTCAAAATCACAACTTAGTTTTAAAGGGAAAAGGTTATCTTCTACAAACAAGACCAATCCATCCATGAATAGTGTGATATAGTAATAATTTATCATAATATAATAAATAACATCAAAATAAACCATCAAAATCAGTTTGAAATATCGATTTCGAGATTGGAAATGACTCACATGAAAACCCATATTTTAAAATCACTTTGAAGGAACTCTTTGGGGAAAGAAGTCACAAAAGTGAAAGGAATATCATATCCTAATGTTTTATGAATATTGATGGATAAACCTTGTTTATTTCATATCGAAAAACCACCTTTACCTTTTCTTTTATGGTGTTCTTCAATATGGTAGAGAGAACAATGAGAGAACGAAAATAGTTTGTGTTTTGTGAATTATGAGAGTTAGGGTACTGTAATTGGGTTAGGCTTTTTATATTGGTTGTTAATTAACTTAATTAGTCTTACCTTAACCCCTAAATAATAAATTAACCACCTATTTTATTATTTCAACCCTACTTATAACGAGCAGCGAAATAGGTCACTCACAAAAAAGACCTGATGCCTCGTGTGTCAATAGACGGACCATGGGACCAACCGTCCGGTTTATGCGTCGTTGAGTTTAGAGACTTCTCAAAAAATAACATTGGAAAAATATTCTAACTGTCCATTGATGGAGGCAATCGATGCCCCATATATTAGAACACGGTTCGCTAATGCTAAGTCGTCGGTGCATACTGCTTTGGGCAGTCTTCGACCCAAATGCATGGATCCTACTCAATNGGTTTATGCGTCGTTGAGTTTAGAGACTTCTCAAAAAATAACATTGGAAAAATATTCTAACTGTACATTGATGGAGGCAATCGATGCCCCATATATTAGAACACGGTTCGCTAATGCTAAGTCGTCGGTGCATACTGCTTTGGGCAGTCTTCGACCCAAATGCATGGATCCTACTCAAGATCCCTTGGTTGGTCCTTAAGGAGTCTTTACCGGACATTTTTACTACGAACTAACTCTAATATGTGTTATAAACCCTTCAACAAATTTTCACCAATTTCCGACCCCTAAAACTTAGTTAAATAGGCTAAGGCACACTAGCACATCATTGAACTAGTTTCCAGAAGTCATGGACGTTCCTTGATGTTTTGATTTATAAACATCCTAAATGACTTATGTACATTAAAATAGACTTTAATACAGTGTCTAAACCCTTTAACGGGTGTAGAAAACGCCTTAGATTTTTGAAGTGTTACAATGTTGGTAGCCTAATGGTATGATTTAAGCTTGAAATGATTAGTGACTGCCTATGGAAGCATTCTACCTAAGTTTATATGTATAAAAGTGTTCATTTTTGCCTTAAATATGTGTACTGGTTCCATTTTGCCTTTTGTATGTATGTGTGAACCTTCATAGTTGCCTTGTTTGGATTGGAGTCCTTTGTATAGGCTTGATTCTAGAAGTAAGGATGGTATGATAATCTTCGTAGGATGATGATGTGGATTTAATTGACCTAGAAGTCACCTTACTGTAAGGTTGAAAGAAAAAGAAGAGTCCTTATGGCTAAGTCTCCTCTATTATTTCCCTTAATTGTTGTACGACTTTTGTGTCTATTGTATTGTTGAAAATTTTTTATGGTTGAGTAGTATGTCCTAAGTTGATGATTAGGTATAATCTTCCCAAAAAATAAGGTTTAGAATGCCTTTGGTATTCTCGGGTTGAGTTACTGTAAGTTCTTCTAAAATTGTAAATCACTTTTAAGTGTTCAAAATAAATGTTGATAAGGGAAGATCCTCCTGAGATGGGGTAAAGTTGCTCTTAATTGGATTTACCGTAACACTATGTTTGGATCATTGTAATCCATTTTATTGTATTGTATCGTTACTATACCTACAATGTTTGTTTTGATTGTTGCTTAAAATTTATTGTATTGTATTGTTAAATTTCGTTGTTATGGAACAATGAAAACTCCTATATTATGGAACAACTAATATTATGTTCCCATTGTTACTTAATTTCTTTTTCCAATTATATATTTATATAATGTTTCAAAATACTATTTTACCCTTTATCGTAATTATTTAAATCTAGTCAAACCTCCTACCCTAAAATAATTAGGATATTTTAGTAAATTTTTAAACTACAATACAATAGGATACGATCAAACCAAATAATTAAAATGTTATTAAAAAACAACAAACAATATTGTCTAGCCAAACATTGTATCTATAATCTAATACAGTACGATTGAGTACAATACAATACTTTATGAAATAATGGGTAATATTGATCCAATCAAACTGTAAGTGGGGGATAGTGATTGAGTAGTACAGTTGTAGATATTTCTACCTTGTCTTTCTATTCTAACTTGTGCTTGAATATAATCAATTCTCTTAAGTTTTCTTATGATAGAAGCATTGAATAAAGTATGAATTGCATGACCTCCATATGTTTGCTATGTATTGATTGACATTAACTTAAGGAGATTTTTAAGATTCCAAAGTACTTTAAAAAGAATTTTCATCAAATACATGTTTTCTAATGTGGGTTGTGCATCTTAATATGCATGTTGTTCATTTTACCTCATGAGATAAGCTAAGAAACATGGTTGAAGTTATTTTTCATATGTAAGGTTTAGTCTTATAATGTGAAATTTAACCTTTTAAAATAAAAAATGTTGAGTCTCTTTAAAATTATCTAAATTAAATGGAGAGTATTATTGTAGGCTCGCTTTTTTAAAGTGAAGACATTTTCAGCTAAACGTCCTTGTGTGTGCCTATAAATTGTGTTATTGTCCCAAATTCATTCTTTCTTATGAAAGCTAATGTTAGGCTATAAATTTAAATTATGTGAAATGGTTTCCTATTCATGTGATTCGTGCGGTGGGAATTACCATTTTTACTTCACAATGTAAATTTTTTGAGCTTGCTTTGGTTTAAAAGTAGAGAAAATCTCTTTTTTTCAGTAAATTTAACTTTGTGCATTGCTAGCCTATGAATTCATAATACATGTAAGTGTGTTGAGGAGAAGGATATTCCTCCATGGACACAACTAAGAATTGTATCATTGAGTATGGCTCTAATGGAAGAATGTCTAATTAAGAAAGACCCTTGTTGATTTACTTAACTCAAGTGTAAGTGTATGTAAGTAGGGGTGCTATTGGTGATCATATATGATGAAATCTTAATAAAATAAAAGGTAATGACCATGTTTTTACTAGGAGAAGGATGTTCCTCCTATGAACATGACAAAAGTCTATGTGTTTGATGCATTACAGGTTGAGTGAATAAAGGTTGTGCTTGCTTGTGTTAAATTGAGTGATAGATGGGTTCAAGCTTCTGTTCATTGTATGTTTAGTGCATTAGAATCTATGTTATGATGTTATGAATATTGTGAGCTGTTCTATGAATCGTTGAAGTCCTTGTTGTGACTAAAGAATTCTAAGTGTCATTCGAGGATGAATGTTCCCAAGTGGGGGATGTTGAAAAACCCCTAAAATGACTTAAGGATTCTAGAGACTCACATGTAATTATAATCATGTTTACATATTAATTATATATTTGAAAGTATGAATGAAGTCTTTGATGTCATTTGTAAGTAAAACGTCAAGGGACGAAGAAGATGTTTGATGACTAGTCACGAAAGGGGACTTATGTGTTTTAATGTGATTATGTGTGTGTCATTTGCTTATGAATCCCTAATATGAGTAATACTGATGTTTATAGGAATTATGTTTAGCCTCATGAAGTTTGGACATCAAACATCCAAGAACGTCCAAGACGTTCGAATGTTAGCCCTTGAGACGTTTATGAATCCCTACAATGAGTAAAATGTTTCAATGTGTTTTACGTGTTTGTTTAAGATGAAACTTATGCGGAAGTTCTTTGACATGATAAGTTTTATATTTTTGTTGGAAACATCTAGGTACGACTCCCCAAGGGCCGAGCATGAAGCCCTCAAGAAGGAGCCAAATACAATTGAGAAACAGCCTTTGCTGTGTCAATCGAAGAAGCCAAGGGACGGTCCGTCAGTCCAACAATGCCCCGTTGATATTGAGGCGTCTATGGAAACTTAGCCTTGTGAAGGATTAAATGAGTTACCAAGCCCCAGAACCAAACGACGGCCTGCAGTAGGGTCCATCGATGGACCTACAGGGCGTCGTTTGTGCCTAAAACTGCAGCATGGACACTAATTATTTAAAGGGTTTAATGGTAAATTCACCCAAGTGATAGACTGACCCTAGATGGTTTATTTCATTAATTTTGGGTGTATGTAAGTGATCAAAAACATGACAACCTCCTTCTCAATCAAATTCACCCAAATCAAACTTCCCTCCCCAAATATTCTCTCTAGAACCTCCATTGAAGGTGAAGCTCAAGAACAGCTTGGAGCTTGGATTTCAATGGTTTCTTGACAATGTTTTAGAGGTCTTATTCGACATTAAGGTATCTTTATTCTTCTTCCATAGATAATATTGCATCTAGAGAGTTCTTACATTTTTAAAGAGAAAAATACGATCAAATCTCTTATCTTTCAATCTAGCCATGGGTTCTTTCTCAAAACATTTTAAAACACTTGTTAATGATGAAATGAAGGTAACATGTCTATTTTAACGTAAATTTTAATCCAATTGCATGATGAATCTATGTCCCTCAAATCTCAAATTAGACTATGTATGGGCATTCTGATCGTGACATTGTATTGATTGAATTTTGATTCTAGCACGTTGAATTGCTTGTATTTACTTCCTAGTGTGTGTATTGATGTTGAGTTATGTGTTATTGGTCAAATGATGATTGATTCATAAAGACTTGGTCCCTACTTCCCATTAAATATTAATGCATGGCCCTAACTGTAATCTTAATTTTATGACACTTGTAGTAGGATTTCATCTAGGTTATGATTTCTTTAAGTAATTTCTTAGGTTGATAAATTTAATAAATTGTGGGGGTTAGTTATTGATGATCAATGTAAAGGAGTCTTGGTAAGGATTGATCTAGGTCCTCTAGCCTGTAGATTGCTAATGCTATATACATAATGTGATCTCAATTCTAGGCTATATGAAGCATGAGATAGAGTCGATTGTTATGTCTTTAGCTACTTCCATAGATTGATACTTTTAATGAAATATGATTTATGATAAATGCAAGTGAAAATGGTTAATGATCTATGTCCTACTTTCTAGTATATTGGTGATGTATTGTGATAGTTTGTAGGATGATCCTGTAGTGTCTTATCCATGGTTTCCCTTATAATTAAAGAAGATTTAGCTACTACCCTTTATATTAATTGTTTATGAAAAAGGAGTATTGATCAAGGATGATTAAAGGGTTAGAAATTTCTAAGATTTCCTCACTCTTTCACTTTCTTATAGAATTGATAGTTGATGATGTTTTGTATGGCATTGTGTTGTATGGTCCACTTATGGTGGTGTTTTTTACATTATATTAAATATATATGTTATGTGATCCTTGTCTTGAAGGAAATTATACTATAAATATGTGTTTGCGATGATCACCCCATGTGAAGCCTATGCCTAGTTTCCTATTATAGCTATGATCTAGGTTGTATGGCTAATGTTATGTGCATGTGAATTGTTATGTTAACTTTATGCATATGTGCTACCTATGATGAGGTCCTATAATGTCCTATGGGAAGTAATATTAATAGAGGTGCATAAAGACTAGCGCTTAATGTAAGAATGTTGTGGGTCTTGAATAAATGAGTTTTATGTTGTACTATCTATTCTATAATGTTATGTAATTTATCATTTACTAGGATATTTTGATAGGTTTACTAGTGTGGACAAGGTTACGGGACTTTGTCTATACATTGCACATGTGTACCTTTAGAGGATATTTCCTAGGTTGGACTTCTAAGTATATGAATATGAATGCATGAGTATGTTATGAACATGTCTTATATGCTATAATGTGAAGTATATGGTCTAATGAAGTATGACTATACCTAGTGTCTAAATGTGTTTATATGAAAGTATTGCTCATATAGTTACATTTTTACACTTATACATAAATAAAATAAAGTATGAATATGTGTGTGGACTGAAAGTGTTATGTGAAAGGATTGCACACATATAAGTATACACGAACATATAGGAAGATCTAGTCAATCCAGGGGCCTTGAAAGATGTCTACCGGCCAAGGTAAAACGTCATATAAACATAGATTTCTAGGTTGATCCACTTGCTAGTATCCTATGGTGTCAACATAGTTTAAGGAAGTAAGAGATAGGTATTCCCTCTAAATGTCATTTAGTCATTGGGACCTCACCTCATTGGAGTCATTGGATGAATATCCCTCAATAGGGGAGTCAACATCACTTTATAGACCTATAAAGAATTCTATATTTTTCATTTGTTTTGAGAAAATTCAATATATGAATATCACTAGAATCACATCTTTGTTTGATAGTTTGAATTATTGATATTAAATATTTGAGTTATTATAATTACATACTAATTAATTAATTTCACCACTTTTCCTAACGTATCTTTATTGTTTACAGTAATTGCTGAAAAAAGAATATCTTGAACTTTATAGATTGTCCTAGTAATAAGAAGTAGATGTATTGTGATAGAGTTAGAAAAGAGTACCTTTATGTTATAAATGACTTTATAAATTATGTATTTTCTTAAAAAAACATGGATAGAAAATTGCATGTCCTTCTACAAAATGTGTACTTTTCAATCAAGTAGATCGGGCCACAACATATGACCATCTTGTAGTTAATGACATTTTGTTATCATATGATACTTTGTTTTGTCACGAGGAGTCTCGAAATAGGTTAGAATGTTCTCAAGACTAATTGCATCCAGTCAATTTTAAGGATTTATGATATGAGATGAATGATACGAGATGCTCTTGGAGGTGATACAGATTACATGAATAGCGATGCGAATGAAAGGGGCGAGATGGATCAAACAATATTTCCAAATATCACTTATAAATTAGAAAATAAATATCATCCAGATATGGATAATTTTAAAAAACTCATGAACGAGGCAAATAAAGAATTATATCCTAGATGTAAGAAATTTAGCAAATTGTCATTTTTTTTTCGTATCTATCGTACAAAATGCATATTCAAATGGTAATGGATCTTTATATTCTTTGCTTGGAATATTGAAGGATTTGTTTCCTGAAGGGGAAAAAGTATCTCTTTATTTTTATCAGATCAGAAAGATAGTTGAATGTCGGGGATTAAAGTATGAAAAGATTCATGATTGTCAAAACGATTGCATGCTTTTCAGAAAAGAGTTTGCCGCTAAGAATGTCAATCAATGTAGAATTTGTGGGGCTCTTTTATATGAAAAAATAATGTTTAAAATTCCAGCGAAGGTCTAAGGTATTTTCCATTAAAACCAATATTGCATAGATTATTTTTATCCTCAAAAACTACTACACTAATGTGATGGCAACATGCCGAGTGTTGAATTCTATGACATCCTGCATATTCTGAAGCTTGGAAAAGATTTGATAGTAAATACCTTAATTTACTAGAGATCCTCATAATGTACATTTGTGATTAGCTTGAGATGGGTTTAACCCATTTGGCACGATGCGAACAGTTCATAGTACATGGACTGTATTTTAATACTGTATAATCTTCCACAGTGGATGTGCATTAAGAAAGAGTTCTTCATTATGTCATTACTTATTCCTAGACCAAAATCACCAAGAAATAATATTTATGTGTTTATACACCCATTAATTGAAGATTAATGAGTTGTGGGAGGTTGGGGTTTAAATGTATGATGCCTGGAGAGATTTCAAATGCGAGCAGTCCACATGTGGACCATAAATGATTTTCCAGCATTTGGTACTCTCTCTTTATAGAGCACTTATAGTCGGTTTGCATGCCCTTCTTGCAATATAAACACTAAATTTAAATGTCTCAAACATGGAAAGAAATTTTGTTTCAAGGGGCATCAATGTTTCTTGAAATCTAATCACAAAAATAGAAAGATATCAAATCATTTGATGTTACTGAAGAAACAAGACATGCTCCTTTCGTAGTATTTGGGTCACAAGTGTTTGATCAAGTTAAAGATATAATCTTTACTCTTGGCCACTCATAAATAGGTAAGTGGGGTGATAAAAGAACATGGAAAAGAAGAGCATATTTTATTAACTTCCTTATAGAAAGGATAACTTGGTGCGCCATAATCTTGATGTAATGCACATAGAAGAGAATGTGTGTTATAACAGACTGTATATTTTATTGGATATTATTAAAATGTCAAAAGAGAATCTAGAAGCTATCACATCCGGGAAGTAACCTCCAAAAGTAACATGGTATACTTGACCTCTCGGAGGTCTTATACTAGCCCATAGTTATAATTCATCGCATTGTCATAGTAAAAATAGCGAAAAATTTAAAACTTTTCATAGCATATCATATTCGAGAAACATAACTTTATACATATTTAGAACTTAAGTCTATTTGTCATCATGGACTAAACATCAATAAAGTACTTTAGGGACACGACCCTTAAACATAGTACATCAATATAATACTAAAGAACATTGCAGTAAACTAAACATTAGGACATCCTCGAAATTAAGGAGTCCTTTCCTTGAGCTTGGGAATCACATATCAAGCTCCTAAATCATATAGACATCCTTTATGAATCCATAACCTACAATTTGTGTAAAAAGTAATGAAGAGTTGGAATAGTTCAAGAATGCACTAAGTATGACAACCATGCAAAAACATGCATTTAATAGTGACATTTTCCTTGAAATCATACTTCATGCCTTTTCTAGAAAAATTCATAAAACATTGATACAATAGCACTTATATCATTCATATACTTCACATACATATATTCAAAGGAAAAACATTATATAAAATCACATATAGGTTTTAAGCCAAATATAGGGTCACTTTACAGTGAGCTATGTTCACTTTACGCTAAACTTCCTTTGTTTTACTCATAAACCTACCCAAGTAACCCTTTAGTGATACTTGAGGCAATGCATCACTTTAGGGCCGCAAAGAAAGAATATATAAAACCTAAATAAGAGAACACATACCATCATAGAAGCGTAATACATCATAGACACATTTAAGTCAAGACTCTATTGGCTTTACTGTATGTTACATCAATTTTCACATATATTGACTTCACTTCACATAAATCAATACAAGACCTTACTCATGAATCTAATATAAGTCTACTAGTGCTATGTACATGTGAAACCCCATAACCTCACACATACTTAGTAAGTCTATCATGAGACCACAAGCCTTAAGACTCTATTACATACACCAAAAAGTAAGTGAAGAGAATTTCATTCATCTCAAGCTATCCCTTCATCATAGCTCATTAATACAAAAATATTTCATATAAGAACAAGATCACGTCACATAGGTCAATTAGGACTCATACCATGAAGTTTATCACAACAAGTAGAAAATTACTACAAAGTCATGCATAAAGAACATATAAATAGAGACATGAATTAGCACATCTACCTAGGACTTCCCTCAAGATCCTGTTGTGCAACGTATAGGTGAAGTCCCATAACCCGACCTACACTAAGAAACTACCCTTAGGTTATCATTGTTAGGGTACCTACTTTACTTCCATTGTCCATTTTACTTTAGGGAAGATATAGCCTTAAACGACAATAAGGATAGGGTGCTTAACATGGAATTTGGTGTTGTAAATCCTTACACCAAAGGAAGGTGTTCTTACCTAGCCAAGGTAGAACATTAACATATGCTAGCATACTAAGTGAATTTACTTGTTGTGGCGAAGATAGTTATGGAACTTGGAGGTACATGGGAAAAGCCTCTTGATGCCAAATGGGGCTTTATACTTATTCACTTATGGAAACTCTCTTTATACATATTGAGACATTGTTGTTATACACCTCGTGAGATTTGTAGTAGACCTTCATTCCCAACATTAGGAGGGGACACCACTCATATTCAAGTTCACTAGGTGTTAAGCTAAGTTCCATTTATTTAAAGCCTTTACTAACATTACTTTATAAAATTAGCCTTAGGAGAGTCATCCCCTCATATGCTTAGCTCATAGGTCATAGATGAGAGTTCATCAATCTTAATCCTGTGAGAAATCCCTTCACATGGATATAACATATGCAAATCACCATCTAGTTTAGGGTACACATGAATACACCTTCCAAGGCCCCTCTATTGACTAGATATGCATCCATGTGTGTGTATACATATATTTGATCACTCCTTTCACACAAACACATTAAGATCACACATGACCATACATTCATATTCATGCGCATAGAAACCAAACCTAGGAACTATCGTATCAAGGCACACATGTGCAATGCATAGGAAAGGTCCCATACCCTTGCCCATGCTAGTAAAACTATCAAGTCATCCTAGTTAAGGAAACACATATCATACATTCATAGACATATGCTAACATGCATAGTAGTAGACACTAGAAAATATGACTACAACCTTTCCTTAGACACTATGAATCTTTACCACATTGTAAGCAATCATGTAGAGTGAGGTTGTGGAAATTTGTCAATACGATCACGTAATGGATATAAACAATACTGTAGGTAGACACCCTCTTAAGACCATACTACACTTTAAAGTATAGAACACACAACACAATTTAGCATAAGAGACAAGACAATCATCACATACATGCAAGTCTCCTAACATTAGCTATTCACACCTTCACATAGGGGTACATAGGTACGGGATTACGAATCATTATAACTCGTCAATGGAAACACCTAAACATTGCAATAACATAGGTATACATATGCTTATGAAATAGTCATACAATGTAGATCAAAATTAAAATAGGAAAGTAGGCATAAGCTTCACATAGTGTGATCATCATAAAGATATATTCATATATTCTTTTATTTTACTTCAAGGTCGTGTTCAACACTTATATAGTTAAAATAAAGTAAACACCGCCACATTAAGTGGAACATACCACACAATGCAATAGAAGGCTTCATGAATTATGAATACTATAACAAAAGTAGAGACGAAGAGACATTCTTACCACTTCAATAAGCTTTGATCATCATTGATCACTACACCCTTTTTAATTATAAATATTTTATATGGAAGTAGATAAATATACATTTAATAATGAAAGAAACCATGTACCAGTCACTACAAAATCATACAATAACATAATACAAGGCATGACATATATAATAGAAAGTAGAGAGTCATCGATCACTTAGAACTTTCTTTACTTTAATTAGCATTATTAAATTTCATAATATACCAATAATACCAACCTACGGAAGTATCTAAATACATAATAATCAAGACTAAATCTTGCTTCATGTACCATAAATTGAGATCACATTAAGTTCATAGCATTATCAACCGCTAGGCTAAAACATTTGGATTAGTCCTTATCAAGATTCCCTTGATTTGGTCATCAAGGGTTTATACCCACAGTATATTCCTAACATAAACCTATGACAGTAGCTATAATCCTCTTCAACTAATCGAATTCAACATTCAATCATTATAAAGGAAATGTTACAGTGAACAACTAGAGATCTAAGCTAGTTATATTCAATCTTCATACACTCATCCACATGGATCCTTTATTATCAATTCATAATCAATACAATTAAATAACATTAGAAATAAGCAATTAAATGTAATAGAATCACAATTCAATCAATAACAACCCATGATCACCATGCCCACACAAAGGACGAAATCGAGTTTCGGAAGGGAAATGGGTTAACAATGCAATTGAATTAAAACTCATTTTAAAACCAACACATTATCATCAATTTTTCTTATTAAGCCATTAAAAACATTTTTAGAAATAACCCATGGCTAGATTTAACAAGGAGAGATGAATGATCACCATACCTTTATTTGATTAAGAACCCACTAATAATTGGTAAAGAATTCGTGGAAATCACATCTACATGCTGAATTTGAACTTCATCATCAATGGAGGTTTCTATAGAGGATATTTTGGGAGAGAGAGGTTTAATTTTTATTTGGGTATAGGTAAGGTCTATACACGTTTTAGATCGTCTATAAATACTTCAAAATAGGTAAATAAACCTCCTAGAGACAGTTGAGCATGTGGGGTGATTTTCCCATTCAACCAATAATTAGACAGTGTGCATGGCAGGGACTGCAGGCCTGCATCGATGGACACCAACGACAGGGTGTTTGTCCATCGACGACAATCTTGTGCCTTCCGTCGTTTAGTTCTGAGGTTGTCATGTGGCTAAGACTTCTCCAGGATAAGTTACCATCGGTGCCTAACCATCGACAGGGCATCAGTCCATCAACGGGGTGTTAGTTGAGCTCGTCGATTGACACTGCCAAGGCGGTGTCTCGACAACCTTTGGGTCCTTCATATGGCCCATTTTTGCGGGGCCCTTTGTAAGTCGTACCTGGGAGTTTCGAACGTAAATATGAAAATTATAAATTCAAGGACCATACTCATAGGTTTTACCTAAAATAATTACACGCAACACGTCCAAACATGCTAGGCACCATCAAGACACACACATCCATGTCTCAAGGACTACCTTAAGAACGTCTTAGACGTTCTTGGACGTTTGACCTTCAATCTTTATAAAACTTCATATAAACATCATTATTACTCATTTAAAGACGTCTTAAGATTATAAAACACTCAAAAACACATAAAAGCATCTAAGGCCCCTTTGGCGACTAGCGACTAGTCGTCAAACATTTTGGTCATTCCTTGACACTGGACTTCCAAATAAACTCAAACTTTACACACTGCCTCAATAACATATTTTAAACCATTTTGGGAACTTAGAATCTTAGGACAAACATGTTAGGCTCTAGGAACCCTTATTTATTTTGGGGTTCTTATAAAAGCACGATTTAACTTAAAGGAGATGAAAATAAGACCAAACTTATGGCCTCAATATAAAGATAGTGGTAGAACATATCTTCCTATTACTTATTTTATAATTTATTTAAATGAAAATGAGATTTTTTATGAAGTATTTCAAAATTTCCGAATTTCCACATGGCTATGCGTCTAATATGTCACGTTGGAATCGCAAATGTAAGCTATCTGGGCTACAACTCATGATTGCCATGTTATAATGCAAGAACTTTTTCCTATGGCCTTGCGGAGATCAACATATAAAAGAGTTAAATCTATTTAAATTTAACTATGTACATACTTTAGTCTTTTGTGTAGCAATGTTTTGAGAGTAGAAGATATAAAATCAATTGAAGCAAAAATTCTAAAAAGTTGTTTACTATGGAGAAACTCTTCCACCCATGATTTTTCACTATTAGGGTACACATAGTTACTCACTTAGAAATGAGGCTAAACTTGCATGCCAATAACATTATCATTGGAGGTACCGAATTGAGAGGTATGTATAATATCAGTGAATCTTTATTGTTAGATATATTTAAATGTTAAATATTATAATATCAATCTAATAACATTAATATATTCCGTAGGTAATTGGTTAATTTAATCATATGTTCGTTAATGTGCATGTCTGGAAGGTTCAATAGGAAAAGCATATATAGAAAATAAGTGTTTGCCATTTTTCTCTCGATATGAAGGGTGAAGATTCAAGGTTTTATTGTTTAACAAAATGTGATGATGAAATTAACAATGAGACTAGTAAGGAAGAATGTCTTTTCCCCACTATTGGAGAGTCATGTGGGGGAGTTGATGTACTTGGAATGGATGAAAAACATTATTTCAAGCACATATGCATGTTATTATCAATTCAGTTTAAGGTGGTTGAAAATTTTAAAAAGTAAGTGTGTTATCTATGGTTGTTTATATGTTTACAACTATGTGATAACAAAAGTGATACATTTGACTTACACCAATAGAGAACATATTGCTGAAATTAAGAGATCGCATAGCAAGCGTCGGTTGACACATCATGAATTCGATAGCATGCATTTTGATACATTTAGTGGGTTGTTCAAGGAGAAAGTGAGTAATCGGACTAAATCATATTTTCTGTCAAATTATTGTACTCATAGTTATATCATGATTTATAGTTGTATCCTTCTACTTTATTCGGTGAATGAGTTGGAGGCAACATCTGACATCTTATAAAATGTTAATGTCTTGCAAAAGGGTCGAGTTACATTGCAAAAAGATTCAGTGCATATGATGTAAATAATGCGTATCGATTAGAATTACAACAAAGTGAAGATTCCTTAGCGACATAAAATAGTGGTGTTATGTCGTTTCAAAGATTGCGAGCTATGCAAGTTCAAATGCCAAATGCTCTTAATTTTTCAAATTATGGAAGATTGAATGACATTATAGAGTTAAAATATTATGAGGAATTTATGTTTTTCATATTTAAGTATTATTAGGTTGATGTAACAAAAGGTAGAGGATTAATGGGAAATAATTTGGGTTTCACGCTTGTGAATTTGTCACCCGTGGCAGATACTGGTGATCGAGAACGTCATGAGCCCTTTAGTTTTACCTAATAAGCTCAACTAGTAATATATGTTAAACAGACTCAAGATCATGAATGGTTTGTCCATAGATTAATTAATCCTCGAGACATTTTTGGTATGGGAGAGGAAAATAGTGTAAAATTTGAGTCATCAATGCAGAGTGATTGCATTAACTTGACAATCTTAGAAAATTCTCATATTTTAGAATATGAGAATAATTATTGGGTAAGAAGTGGAGTCGATAGCATAGTAAAAGATACGGAAGGACATACTAAAGCTTTTCCAGATAAAAGTGAAGCTAATCTTGAGGAAGGAAATTATAATCAAAATGAAAAGGGATCCTAAATAATAGGTTGATGTTATAAAATATACTTTTTATAGGTTTTACAAAAGAGCCTTTAGGATTTTATTATAAAGAAATTAGAATAAAATATGTTTTTGAATTTTCATTCAATCTATATCATTTTATAAAAGATTCATGTAACTCAAATATGAATTTTTCATGTTTGTGTTAATTTATTATTGAATGTTTAGGCTTATCGTTTGGTTCTTACTTAAATATATATTTTCTTATTTTGTCCCTGTTATTGTGAAGTTTGTATGTGTTTTTATCAATTGTATTTTTCAATTCATGGTTGATTTGTACATGATTCACAACTTGAGATGACTATGGCAGTTCTTTTTGTACATATGTCATGGAATTATGCAATTTGTGCAACTAAGTGCATCCAGATAAGGAAGTATGCGAACTAGAGGTCACAACAAACTGGACATGCAACTATGGATTAATGAAGATCTGCGACAATATGCTGAGAAGGTGCTAGATGAAAGGAACATCGATCGAGCCGAACCTTATATTGAGTAGTTGATAAGTAGTCAGAATAACTATGAAACTCAAGATCATGATGATCATTGTAATGAGTTGAATATTTGTGTCGATGGCAATGGAGAATAAAATAATAGTTTCTTTCTATTTCTTGTTAGTTTTACACGCTCGGAAATTTTCGTGGGACTTTCTAAAAAATTCTAGAATCAACGGTTTATTTTTTTTTTCTTAAAGCAATTGACACTTTTTTTGCTACAATTAATAGATTCAAAGCTAAACGAACTTCAATAGTTGGCTGTTAATGAATAAGACTGCCTCTTATTTATGTCATGATACTATTATTATACAAATTCTAAAGAATCTCTCAATCATTTAACAGTGTATTTTTTTTATCATTTGATTGCCTTCAAATACATTCCTTTCTTGGTAATAAAGAGACAAGAAATGAGCGTGGACCTACTTTACTAAAAGAAATTTGGGAACTTCCTCCAGGGAAGACAGTTGACGAGTTATTTAATATTTGCAACCAAACTGTTGGAAAAGAAGGTCAAAAGCTTGCTATCTGTCTAGGAATTATTGCAAGGACTCCATAATTATCACATTTAGACGTAGATGATTGGATAAATTTTTACAATGAGGAAGAGAAGAAATTGTTGAATTTTGTGAGTGTATGATGTAGTTATTTTTATGAGGTGAAGATGATAGCGTTTTTATACGTGATATTATTTCTCCAATATTGGCTTTTATTTTTTTCAGAAGAAGTTCACTATCAAAAAAAGGATAGATTTTGTCTTGAAGACATTAGGAATGAAATGGAAGATTACAATTGCTCTTTAAAGGGTGACTATCCTCCCAAGTATAAGACTAAAAATGCTCTGTTGAAAAATAGACCATGTCGTATACCGAGAGATCAATGGAGTGGTCTTCTCTCTTATTAGATTTTCGAGAAAATAAAAGGTATCAAATATCCTAGAAAGGATACTCCTTATTGCTAATTTCCAAAGGTTTTTAGATTACTTTATGATAATTTTTTCTGTGTAATTCGTAAGATATCGTTTAATTTTTTAATGAAAGAGACGTACCCTAGAAAATAGGATTAACAGAGCCAAGCAAAAGATGCCTCACACAGGAGGAGCCAAAAGTATTGCTAAATTGTTGAATGACCAACTATATCTTTTGAAATTACTAACTATAACAATTTAACTTTTCTTTTCATGCATAGATGTAAGTAATTTTATTTTATAAGGATTCAAATCGTATCGAGACTACATATGCCAAAAAAATTGCTAACTCATAAAAAAGTGTGGATGGTAGATCAGTGGATGATGATTCTACAAAAATAACTGAAAGATTTCTTCCTTTGTTTATATTGTACATCAGGAAACAATAAGAAAATATTAAAAGCGAATAAAGAAATTTCAATTTTTATTTATTATGTATTCTTTGGCTGGGACATGATCAATGAGAAAATGATCCTTATTGAGGGATCTATTGACCAACCTCCTAATAGTGTTGCTTGGAAATAAAATGTGTATTCTCAACTGTTGGGAAATGAAAGAACTAGGCATGTTCAAGGCTTCGGAATGGGTTCAACTCCTTCTGTTCCATGGGGTACTAGATCTTCCTTAGAAAATATTAACAAATTGGATTAGTATAATGAAATACTACAAAGTTAGAACATGTGAAAATCAATTAAAGGAAAACAAAATGAAAAAATGAATATGATTAAGAAAAACCAAGATAATATGGAACCAAAATTAATCCAAATGAGAAAATTCATACGCAAAAATTCTCCTAGTGAATCGATGCTTCAAAGTTTCAAAGAAACCTTAAGTGGAGAGGTAACTCGATTCCAGAAGATTGATACATGTGTGTTATATGAAATTCAATAATATAAAAGTATTAGTAAATACTCTCGTAATGTTTATCAGCTCCCTGATACTGATAGTTCTCATAAACAAATACCATAAACAACAAGGAAACCTAGTGTTAATGAATAAAATAAACCAATTTCTCAGGGTACAACCTCATCGTTATCCTTAGTACTATTCTCTTAGCTACTTTTTATGTATATATTGTTAATATCTTTAAATACCTCATTATGCATAAGTTTATAATGATTTGTCGTGTAATTATATACTAGTGTGTTAGGACCGGAAATAAGCAGGTGTAAACGCGGAAGCTAGCAAAGCAAACCTCGAAAGACCACGAGTAAGAAGACAACGAGAAATATACCAAAAGACACAAAGATTTAACGTGATTCGGTCAATCGACCTACGTCCATAAAGGAGATGAGCAATCCACTATAAATATGATAGTACAAAATACAGAGAGAAACAACCTCAACCAATTCACTCGAAATACATGGGAGGTTCACACAAGTGATAACATATCAATCTTGTGACCCACAAATCCTCCCTCTAACCATAACTCTCAAAGCCCTTAAGACTACATTGTGAATGCTGATTAAGTTAGAAGGAACATGCCTCTATTTATAGAGTCCTAAACCTTTTCCTACCAGAAAAAGGATTAGTCAATTCAAAACCTTTTCCTAAAAGGAAACCTATTTATAAGAAATTTAGGGCAAAATAAAACCCAACATATCTCCCCCTTGGCCTGAATTTCTGACAAAATAAATTTGCCCACCTTCTTCACTTAATCTTCAACAACTTGTTTCTCCTCTCCATAATCTCCTTTGCAAAATTTATGTCTCAACACAGAGAACCTCTCTGAAACAATTTCACCAACAAAATCTTCATTACTGTCAAAAAAAATTGCGGCTAGAACTACACCCGTCAAGATGAACACCTCTTTCTAACTCTGGTTCAATCATCAATTATCGAACCACTCAACCTGACTCCGTCATTGAATCTGGCTCTTATACCACTTGTTAGGACCGAAAATAAGCAGGTGTAACGCGGAAGCTAGCAAAGCAAACCTCAAAGACCACGAGTAAGAAGACAACGAGAAATATACCAAAAGACACAAAGATTTAACATGGTTCGGTCAATCGACCTACGTCCACAAAGGAGATGAGCAATCCACTATAAATATGAGAGTACAAAATACAGAGGGAAACAACCTCAACCAATTCACTCGGAATACATGGGAGGTTCACACAAGTGATAATGTATCAAGCTTGTGACCCACAATTTCTCCCCCTAATCAAAACTCTCAAAGCCCTGAAGACTACATTGTGAATGCTGATTAAGTTAGAAGGAACATTCCTCTATTTATAGAGTCCTAAACATTTTCCTACCAGAAAAAGAATTAGTCAATCCAAAACCTTTTCTAAAAGGAAAACCTATTTATGGTAAGAAATTTTGGGCAAAATAAAACCATACAAATCTCCCCCTTGCCTGAATTTCTGAAAAAATACATTTGTCCACCTTCTTCACTTAATCTTAAACAACTTGCTTCTCCTTTCCATAATCTCCTTTGCAAACTTCATGTCTCAACACAGAAAACCTCTCTGAAAAATTTCTCCAACAGAATCTTCATTACTGTCAAAAAGGTTGCGGCTAGAACTACACCCGTCAAGATGAACACCTCTTTCTAACTCCGGTTCAATCATCGATTATCGAACCACTGCACCTGACTCCGTCATTGAATCTGGCTCTGATACCACTTGTTAGGACCGGAAATAAGCAGGTGTAAACGCGGAAGCTAGCAAAGCAAAACTCGAAAGACCACGAGTAAGAAGACAACGAGAAATATACAAAAGACACAAAGATTTAACGTGGTTCGTTCAATCGACCTACGTCCACAAAGGAGATGAGCAATCCACTATAAATATGAGAGTACAAAATACAGAGAGAAACAACCTCAACCAATTCACTCGGAATACATGGGAGGTTCACACAAGTGATAACATATCAAGCTTGTGACCCACAAATCCTCCCTCTAACCATAACTCTCAAAGCCCTTAAGACTACATTGTGATTGCTGATTAAATTAGAAGGAACATGCCTCTATTTATAGAGTCCTACACCTTTTCCTACCAGAAAAAGGATTAGTCAATTCAAAACCTTTTATGTAAAGGAAAACCTATTTATGGTAAGAAATTTAGGGCAAAATAAAACCCAACATAGTGAACAATGTTTACCTGATCTATTCTAACTGTTTTGATAATAAGCTATTAGGCAAGGCAAATCTCTTGTTATTTTTAAGTATTTTTCAATTTTTCTTTGATAATTATGAGTCAGGAAGGGGTAATTTTATGTTATTGTTCTGTATTTTTCATTTTGTCTTTTATAACTAGGTGTAAGGAAGTGGGCTTCTCATGTCATGGTTCTTTATTTTTTGTGAGAACTCTTGTTGATGCCTTTTTATCCCTTGAATTTAATCAACAATCATTATCATAGTTACATTATGATGTATTAATCTAAATGGATACAAAGAATCACTTGTGATTTCAATTATTTGTGATGTTAAGTGTTTCTATATTCTAATTTTCCATACTACATCACCTATTCTATAAAATCTGACTATGAAGAACCCACACCAAGCAGTGCAGAACTAGTTAAAATCTTGAAACACCTTAGCTATGATTTGGTAGATAGTTGATATCAATGCCTGATATCTAGCAGTACTTCCTTCCTACTTAACTTCAATTATAAGTGTCTTTTATAAACTGGTGTAAGGCTCAGAATTATCTTGTTATGATTTTGTATTTTTTCAATTGGTCTTTGAGAATCGCATGTAAGGCAGGGTCATATCTTTGTATAGTTCATCATTTTATAGTTGTTCTTTGATAATCAGGAGGAAGGCAGAGTCCATCTCTTGTTATGGTCTTTTATTTTTATTTGAGAGAACTGTTGTTTATGCCTTGATAACCCTTTCTAAATATTCTAGAACCAATAACATGATTTCACTCTGCTATTTTAATCTTAATTGATATAAAGAATTAGTCGTGATCTAATCAATTGTCTTGGGAAACACTTTTATATTCACATTTCAAGAATGTGCGACCAATCTATAAAATTTGTCTATGAGGAACTACAAAGCAGTCCACAACAGGTTATAATATTGAAAAAACATAGCTATTAGTTTGTAGATAGTAGTACAATAGGCAGTGGGTATGATCTCTTATCCTTAAATAGGATTGGTAACTTTGTGTTGTGATATCAGTGTGATATAGCTTACCCTAGTTAACACAATATCATTTTCAAAGAATTTTATCACAACTTCCATCACCTCCGTAATTGTTCCCCCAAATGTTTTAAAAAATAGTGTTTGTGCCATCAATACGTTAAATGCAACAACACTTTCTTCCCTACTTATCTTCTATTCTAATTGTATTTGATGATCATGTGTAAGACAGAGGAAATCTCTTGTTGTGATTCAGTATTTTTCAATTAATCTTTTACAATCAAGTGTAAGGCAGGAGTCATCTCTATTTACAATTCTATATTTTTCATTTTGTCTTTGATACTCAGGTGTAAGGAAGGGGCCATCTTTTGTTATGGTTGTTTGTTTTTCATTTGAGAGAAGTCTTATTGATCCCTTGCTATCCCTTTATTAATATTCATGAACCATTAGCATGGTTGCATTCTGATGTGTTAATCTGAATTAATAGAAAGAATCAGTTGTGATGGGAAGTGTTGCTATATTCAAATTTTCAAAAATGCTCCACCTTCTGTAAATCATAATGTGAGGAATGCACACCAAGAAGGGCCCATCTGTTGCTATGGATCTGTATTTTTCAATTGCTCTGTGATAATCAAGTGTAAGGTAGGGTAATCTCTTATTATAATTCTATATTTTTAAATTAAGAGAACTCTTGTTGAATCCTTGCCAGACCTTGATTTTAATTAAAGAATCATTGGCATGGTTGCATTTTTATTTGTTAATTTAAATTGATGGAATGAATCTAAAAAGATGCAGAAAATAACTAAATTGTTGTTACATTTATTCTGAAAAACCTTTGAAGAACTTGAGGAATTCCTATTGTAACTGTAGTGGATCTGTAAACATGTCTCTAAGCTCACTACATATTTTCCATACAATAAAATTACATGCTATTAGATCTCCATAGGAGATCCAACTGTCGTTGGATCGTTTAGATTTTTTTGTCATTTTCCTATCATTCTTTTATGTCATTTTCCTATCACTGTAAAATAAAACATTTTTTAAAAAAAAAATTGTATTTTCATGAAGATTAATTGCAATGTGTGTAGAAATAATGTATATGAGCTTGTTTAATGTTGTTGAAGGTAGTTCCTCTATAATGAGATGAAAATGATGAAGCATTTGGTGCACTTTGAACTGTGGAACTTGTTCCAAATTGCTTGTGTTACTTGAGAATGCTTGATGATATGAAGTTGATGTTCCTTGTAAGTTTGGTTTATTGACTATGAATGTGTTGACCATGATGTCAGGTGTTATATGCAACTAGTTGAGTACTTGATGTCCTTAAAAATGTTTAGTGTCATTCGAGGAAAAATGTTGTTCCAAGTGTGGGAGAATGTAACGTCCATAAAATGAACTAGGTAAAACTAGATTCAAACATATGTGTGATGAGTCCAAATATATAATGGAGGTTCCCAAGAACTAGATTACTGTCCGGGTATGACTACTCCTAGGGGTTTAACGTCCGGGTATGAATCCTCCAAGGATCCATGCGGGGCCTTAGAAGAGGACCCCAACACCTAGGACGAATCTTCCAAAAGATGGGCAACCTATGACTCCTAGCCTACAGACGTCATACTAGTGATGCACCATCGTTCGGGGGCGTAGACCCACACTTAGTGTTGTGATTTTATCACCTATGACATTAGTCTTTGATGCAGTCAACGACCTAGCACGACGAGCCATCGATCAAAGGAAGCCTAGTAGCTAAGCGTTGTTGATTGGCACCTGTGAATAGCTGTCAAAAATCTGCAAAGACGTGGGGTGTTTTGGTAAATTAACCCCAAGTCGATTATGAACCATGAATGATTATTTTACGGTCTTTAGGGTATTTTAAAAGGGTTTATACTCCTAGACCTAGGTTAGACTTCATTTTCAAATATTCAAAACCCTCCCTCAGGAACGAACTCTCTCAAACTCCTTAGAAGCGAGAACTCAAAGAAGGGCTAGAAGTGAAGGTTTTGTATGTTTTATTCATCAAATTTTTGTTCTTTTCTTTTGATTGAGGTATTTTAGCTCATCCTTGAAATTTCTTTAATTGAATAATCCACTTCTATGAGATTTCAAAAACAGTTTTCAAACTCTAACTTCTTCTATTTTTGACTCTAAGAATGGGTTTTAGCATTAAACGGTTTATTGATGGAAATATGTTATATTTAATGTTAGATGATTGTATAAATGTCAAAACCCCAATAAACCCATGCTTATGCATATTTCGAACTTTTAGATTATGAAATACGTTTAATGAACATGATTAGATGATGTTACAGCTATGGTTTGCTTATGGTTATATAGTGATTAGTTACTGCCTTAAAAGTTATGTTGATGACTTATTGGATAAATTCAGGAAAGGAGGTGAAATCATGGATGAATTGTAAGGTGGTTATATTGTTTAGTTCCTATTGTGATATGATCTTGAGTTGTATGGTCCACCTTTGATGGCAATGTGTATGTGAAGTATATGGATATTTTATGAATGTATATATTGTGATTATGGCCTTGAAGGCATAAAAAGGTGAAGTTAAATGATGATTATGATGTTTATGCATGATATGTTTTAGGTGTTTAAAATGTGTATCTTGAAGATGGAATGTCTAAATGAAGTTTATGAATAAGTTAATCATGATAATGTGTGAAGAATTCTAGTTTGTGAATTATGATTAATGAAGGTATGAACATGTTTAGAAGTAGAGTTATGAATACGGTGATTATGTGAAAGGGGTTCTCACATGTATACACACAATGAATTAAAGAACGAAATTATGAATGAAGTAAAAAAGTTAATGAATGTGAATGGGGGATTGTTTGGGGGACACTCTACAAGAGTAGATATGAAGTGTCTAGACCACCCTTACTATTCCTTTAGTATAAAAAATAGGAGCTTTTGAGTGGACACTATTCATGAGTTGAGATGAAGTGTAGAGTAGCAACCTCACTGTTACCAAGAGCTTTCAAAAATGTGAAGGAGAATGGATAGCATTCGTGATTTGAGATGTTCTGTGCAATAGTTATCTGTCACATCTCGAAACCACACCATAGATGTTAGGGACAATCTCGGATTGCAACCGGCGTACTTGACCTCTCATAGGTCTCGTACAAGCCCTTATGTATCATTCTCACATAAACATAGCGGAAAGTAACGCGGAATTAATATTTTTCAGAAAAAATGACATAGTCTTTAAAAATCTGTGATATAAAGTCTTAGGAAATACCAAGTCTTAATCTCATTAAACATAAGACACAAGAATACTTGGGACACGACCCATATACAACACTCAATTAGAAATACTTAGTCTATATGCCTTCGGTCAAATGAAGACATACTTCAACTCCTCTTGAACGACGCTACGGTCCAAGTTTTCACTTCCCAAAAGATCCTCACCTACAAAGAACAATAGATATTGATAACGGCATGGATTAGTACACCACATGTAGTATGTATGACATAATGCATAAAATTCATTAAAACGGGCATTTTTTAAAAATATGCATCCTATGATTTAAATATCATATTATAATTATAAAAACAACATAAAATAACTTAGAAACATGTAAGAAAAAATTTAAACCAAATAATCACATTTTTGAGCAAACATTTAGTAAGCTCAACTCACAGTTATAGTGAATTCCTTCACTGTATAGTGAAGTTGCTTATCTTCCCTTTTGAAATCTTCTAGTATGTAATTATAACACTTAAAGCTATCTTAAGACTCACTTAAATAACATAAAGAGAGACTGCCCATACAACCCCTCCATGCATACGTAAATGAACCTTAATACTACTCATGATGAGTCACATACACACTTACAAGACATCATAAACATCAATGTAAGATTCTTCTACAAAAGGGGACTCTAAGTCTCACTTGAGTGAATTGTGAAGAGACAGCCCATACAATCCCTTACACACACACTTAAGAGATCCTATGCACTACCTAAGATAGAATTATTCTCACCAAGTGTATCAACATATAGATAATATTACTTTTTTCTTTTAAAGGCTATCAAAAGACCTACATAAGTAAATCAAGAAGATAACGTCAATGATTGACCTCTTCAAGATTACCTAATTAATCCTTAGGACTACCTAAGGCTTAGATCATGTCCACATAACTAACAAACTTTCCTAACTAAAGCCATTCTAAAGACTTCAAAGATAAGACATGAAGAGATCAACCCTTAAGCCCTCTTGGCACTTTAGCTAAGGAATCCTTATGTCACATTAGATTAGGTTGTCATTCATTTACATACATTATTACATAACTCATTAAGTCATTTTTTCATTAAGAGAAACATACATGACATACAGGACATCGATGTAATGGTCTTGGACAAGACCTAATAACTTAAAAATAACACCTTCAAAGCCTTTTGTGCAATGTATAGATAGTGTCACATACCACAACCTATACATAATAGAACTTCTCTAATGCTAATAGGTATTCCATATGATGACAATAGGCAATAACCGTCATAGACAATGATAGCAAGAAATGGAATCTGGAGTTCTATCCTACTCCGATGAGGATGTACTACTTGCCAATGGTAAAACTTTGACACATCCCATGTAGGCAAATAGTTAACGAATATGAAGGCCATGCTTTGTAATCTATTCTGACTCTTTAACTATACTACTTCTTTACCATACTCACTCCGTGCTAGCCAAGAGTAATTCACACATTAGGTTCACATAAAAGGGTTCCATAACAAGTTCATAACCCAATCACATTTACCTTATCAAAAAACTGTCCAATAGGGATACCTCGCAATGGCAACAGTAAGATCATGATGAGTTCCTAAGTATTAATATGATGCCGTTCCAATCAACCTTAAGTCAATCATTACATTACTTGAAGGATACCATTTTGGCTTACGACTTTAACAATCACAACCTTACCACTATGTTCGAGGTTTCACACAAAAGACTCTCTCAACGTCATTTAGTGTCTCATGTCATTCATACATACAAGACTAAGAGCTTTAAAATCTTTCATAATCATATATACATCAAGTAAGGCATAGAAGTCAACCAAGACAAGTCACCACATACTTCAGTTTAACTCATAATACATGTCATTCAAGAAACACATGAACATAACCATACAATCTTGAGGTCATCCTATCAACTATCATACCATCATCCATGTGACCAATATAGACCCATATAGTCAATTAGGAATAAACAAGACTCAACCATAAGACTATATTCATAAGGTCAAAGTCATAGTCTAACATGATCAACTAAGATAACATAAATAGAATAACGCATATATGAATTCACATGTAGATGGATATTGTCATGATTCCCATAATCAACTACACAAATAGCCACATTACTTCAAGTAGTCGCCGACAAGGTCATGATCATCATATACATAATGTAACAACGATAAGGCCACGTCAATTGCAAGTAAAACACATAACATGTCCACCATAAGTGGATCATACTGATCACAGTATAATTGAAGTACAAATAACATCAAAATAAAGGGAATAGGTAAGCGTACCACCACTCCATCCTCAACATCTCAATTCGATGCTAAATAATCTAATTCAAAAACATAAGGCTCTTACCAATGGCCATGAACATCAATTTAACATAAAAAACTATATAATTCATTGAAAATGCATCAATTCAATTTAAATTCATCAATATAATACAACCTAGATATCAATTGAATACAATTATTACATCACTAGATACCCATATAAATCTACACCATAATTCATATACATTAGGTCAATATCAAGTAACCCATAACTAAGTAAAAAAAAGGTTTATCTAATTCATGGGTTCATAGGTAATTTATGTAAAATCATCAACACAATAACAATTTAATCCATAATAAACGTTTAAAAACAATTGATGCAACAACCCATGGTAGAATCATGAAATTGGAAAATTCAACTTTTAAAATTTTAAAAAACATCTTGAGAGTTAGGCTCCTTGATGAAGAGAGTTTCAAGAATCAAAATTCATACATTTAAGAATATAATATTCATTATGATGAATAATCGCCACTCAATTCGTCACACAACCTCTTCTTTGACTTTGGACTTCAATGGACTCTTAAGGAATTTTTCTGGGATTTTGGGGTTTTGATTTGGAATAATGAAATCTTCCACCTGTTAAACACTTATATACATGTGTAAAATACCCAAAATAGCCCTAAGTAACTGAAAATACTTTTATTTGGAAGTGGGGTCAAATTACAACTTCACCCCTCAACTTATAGTGAAGCAACGTGCAGAACAAACCCATCGGAAGTTGGACAGTCAACGGACTGTTTGTCCACAAACAGACCGTCCTGTCCTTCTGTTGGTTGGGTCAGAGACGCAAATAGGGTCTCCTATAACCCAAGACTATGTCCCAATTGATGATACCCTACCAACGGGGTGTCTATTGACCCAGTGTGCGTCGACTGCCTCCGTGGTTTGGGCTGTCTTGGGCACTCTTGGCACCTATTTTGGGTCCTTCCTCAAGTATCCTTGGATGGTCCTTGGGGATGTTTGCCCAGACGTTTCCAACCCAAACAGGATTTATACAGTTTTAGCACCTCTCCAATGAATTCTATCCAAAACAAACACGTAAAACTCAAAACATGCTTAGACACACAAAGTCATTTCAAGGCATATCTTTCGAACGTCATGGACGTTTGGACGTTTGAGCTCCCAACTTGAAGAAACTTGACACACTGTCTATATACATCATAGTAACTTATTTAAGGAACGTTCACCCTCATTAATAACATATAAACACATAGAACAACATATGAGGCACATAGGTGACTTTGTCGTAGAAAGTATTAGACATCCCTTGACAAATAATAGACCTACTAAGGACCTCAAACCTCCATGAAAAAATTGTTAGGCTCTAGTTCACCTACGTCATTTTTGGGGTCTTACATTATCCCTTAATCTAAAGTAATAAATGTTTAAGACTCCATGGGATAGTTATGCTTAGCACCGAGAGGATATTAAGAGGGGTGGTTTGTCACATTTGTGAAGTACCACGTAAACGTAACCGACATTGTTGTCCTTGGAAAGGACTAAGACTAGACTCTTACCATTCATCATTACATTCATATGTTAAAAATGAAGAAAAAAAGAACTTTTTACATACATCTACATTATGAGGTTTACCTAGAGCTCTCATTTACATATAATATATTCATATCGTGTGTAGATAGACCCTTCGTATAAGAAGATTACATAGTCTTATACTTTTATGGAACGTACATATGTAATACATAACATAGTCTTAAAATAGACGTTTCATATTAAATCCTCTAAACTGAGTTGAATAAACATGGGCATAAGTACTTTCACAATGTATAAATGCAACTTAGGGCTTACAACAATATCTTGGAAAAAGTAGAATTAAATGATTGTCTTTAGACTATAACAAAGAACAATAGCTAGAGTAATAAAAGGAATCATTCCTGGACTTAAGGACATACCAACACTTGGAAAATGATTCCAAACCTTCCTTCAAAAGTCATCACGAACCCTTCAACGACTGGAAAATGAATGGGACAAAGTTAGAAATGGAGTTAGAAAATCACTTGTTCTAAGCATGAAATCATATGCACATAAAACATAGAAATCATGCGAATGAGGTACATTTATGCAAAAGATGCAAAGTCACTTTGGGAATACCTTATTCATATTCAAGAACCAATACAAGTCAATAGCCACATATTACTTAAGTCAAGACAATGTACATCACAAGACCAACAATACCATGTCTAGTTAAGTCAAAATGGATATCCACATAACTTAGCACATAATCAAGAAAACTCTATCATAAAGTTATAATATCAATAAGCATACACAATAGTTCATAATATCATAATCTAAGCAAGAAAATTAGTCATACACCCCCATTAAGTCCATAAGTGCAATGACTAAGTAAGACCACATAACCTCACTCAACCAAGTAAACCCAAAAAGAATTATAAGAAATGCCCAACTTTTCATATTATATCATTAAGAGTAGACATCATCATACTTTAGCAATAGGGACAAACCACACGTTCATAAGTGAAACCAATATAACATAGTGTCATTAACATGTAAGATCAACACATATGTATCATTTACATTTATATAATTTAAGAACATAAGAACATCATTCCAAGACTTACTTCAAGGCTAAATACTGCAATGTTTTGGTAGAATCCAATAACCCTAAAAGACTAAGACAAACCCCTTAGGTTATCCTAGTTAGAGTTCACCTTAATAATTCATTTTACTTTTGGGAACATCTCACATGATCAAATGTGGAATCTGCTGTAATGGAAGCCTATACCGAAAAAAGGTGGACTCGTTGTCAAGTTAGTACGAAAATATTAACGTAGCATTTATGTGGATCCTAGCTAGTATTCCAATGAGGAAAACATACTTCAAGAATTAGGGGATATAGTTGGGACACTCTTTTATTATACATGAATTATAGTCTCCAATGTCATGAGTACATTAGTGAACCTACCTTCCCTTTGTGTGAAGGGACACTCCTCCCTTCTAGTTCATTTGGTGCTAAGATAGAGTCCCTATTGAAATGTTTTTCATTAACAATCACACCTTAGTTTAGGTCATTTGGGTCAAACCCTTATATAATAATAGTCATAGCTCAATGAGAATAGCATTAGTATGGTCTTTTCAATATAATTAACACATGTGAGGTTAGCAAATTGAAACAATTATATCATGACAAGGCATATGGGAAATTTCATCACCACCCTTCTGTCATTACACTCTAGACAACAACTCACAAGACATAATTCCATACATTTCAAATTAACATCATACAAACCTAATCAATCTTTTCATAAAGTATACTTCAATATAAGTTCATCACTAAATTTAAGTAATCATAATTAAAGTATAGGATTAAGATCACAAGACTTAAAAAATATCCTTCACAAGACATCATCCAAAGTTTTACCATCAGCCATCCAATTCAACTAAATAATGGGTGTAATATCATCAAACACAGTAATTAACACAATACAAAGGTCAATTTAATTGTCACAGTCCCCATTAACTTAAATTCAAAACCTAAGGTTAGGGGGAAAAGGGTTTATCATGAATTCTCCAAAAAATAGATCCAATTCAAACAATACATTACCCTAGGCAGCGAAAAATTAGAATCGATAAAACAAGTCTAACAATCTATATATTTTTCAATTTACAAGCAAGATCCAAGATTTAGGTAATTTGTCGAATGGGACATGATCCACACAAAATTCCCTTAATTAGAAGAAATTACTCAACAATCTACACTCAGTTAGCCATGTGTAATGAAAATTAATTAAACACATAACATAGCATAACACATAGCAACTCAATTCACAACACAAAATAGCTAAAAAATTTCATAATGCAATATGAGGAATGTCAACATCAACATGAGCTCAAAATGAAGTTAAAGAGTTACCATGATATTATTCTTGTGTCAACATCAATAGACAAAAAAAATCACAAGAAGACAAAACAATATTTCACATTAGTTACAGTTGACATAAAAAGCCTATTTTCTTATAACTAGTTTTGACACTAACTTTAACAAAATTTGCAAATACTTGTAAACAAGAAAAATTCAATTTATTCATTATTTTCATTATTAATAGGAACAACTAAGCTTAATTAGCAAAGAGATAAGGATAACAGGACTTCATGTCGGCATCGGCCTCCCATGTTGCTCTCTGAACTAGGTTGTTTCTCCATACAACTTTTACGGAGGCCATCTCTTTGTTCCTCCATTTGTTCACTTGAAAATCAAGGATTTCCACCGGAACCTATTCATAGGAGAGGTTCTCATACACACATAGATCTTCAAATGGATGAATTGACTCTGCATCACCGATGCACTTCTGAATCATGAGGCATGCAACACCATATTAGGCGAAGCTAGTTCACTAAGTAATTTCAACTCGTATGCAACATTCCCAGCCCTTTAAAAATTACATAGGAACCCAAATAATGAGGACTTAACTTTACTTTCTTGTCATATCTCACCACCCCTTTAATGGGTGATAGTTTTAGATACACCTTATCACCTTCTTGAAATTCTATGTCACTCCTCCTATTTTTAAAATAAGGCTTTTTCAGCTATAGGCTATTTTCAGTCGGTTCTATCACACCTGAATTCAGGAATCTGAATGCAATCAGCGTTTTTGACCTCTCAAAGGTCGCAGACAAGCCTCTTCTTAGCTTTCATCACAATCATATAGTTAAATTTGCAAAAAAAGTAAAACTTTTAAAAATAATGAAGTATACATAGATTTCATATATTTTCTACATAGATTAATATTATAATAAGCTCAAGTTAAAAAAACATCTATTATTAGAAAACCAATTCGAAACAAAGGATTAATATATTATAATAGGTTTCCAAAACGGCCTTAATACAAAAGCTTTGAAATGAAAACATCTGAAAGAAAATCTAAGGAAAACATTCTCTATCTATGTCTAAATACTAGGCTATGAAAATATTAGTAGCATCCTCGAACTAGAGAGGTACCAAGAGGTCTGGAGATCTCTGAGTCCAAACGCTGTAATACGTCTTCATTCTGTTCTCTTACCTGCACCTATAAAAATAGTATATGTATAGGTTTACTACACACTTGTAATAAGTATGGATGTATGAACACAGACACGTAAGGCTATGCATGATCAAGCAATGCTCTTCTTATACAACATGCCATTTCAGAAAATTTAAGTCACTAGACTTTTCTAATTCCTTAATTGTGAGTTGTGGTATGAATACGATGTATTAAATGCATTAAAATCATACAAATCTTTTTCTATGTGATCAGAAGACATTAGTATCATCTACATCATTTTAGAACAACTCGAGCGAAGATTTGAAATTTTTCTATCCCTAACTCGAGAGCCCCTTTCTTCGACACTTATATTTTTTCATGTCCTTTTCTTGTTATTTTTTGTATTTAATTTATTCCTTTAATCAATTCTTTTACTCACAAGTTCAATGATTCATTGTAGTCTCATATCGACAAGTGATCAAATAAGTAACCTCAAGACTAAGTATAATGCCCCAAAATGAACTAAGGTGAACTAGATCCTCGTGGTTGTTTTTTGGGTTAATTAAAATTAATATGAGTTAATTTAGAGTTCTTAGGCAGTGTGTGAAGTTTGGAGGTTAAAAGCGCAAGAACGTCACGTTCGGAATGTGTGCCTTAGATAGCGCTTGTGTATTGAGGTGTTTGAGTGAGTTTTATATGTTCGTTTTTGTTGAAACTTCCATTAGATATTTCTATGACCTAGACGAATTAGCTTAGGGGTTTAAATTCAAGGCACTACCCAACATAGTAACCATAAGGGGCCCTAGATGGAAGGTTCAAGACTTGGCAATAGGCTGCCAAAGTAGTGACCAAACGACTACCCTCAGGACGATCCGTTGGTGAATAAACGGTCCGTTGACCTAGGGCGTCGATTGTCCCTGCAAGTTTGTACTGTGCAGGCTCGTAATGTAGTTAAGTTTCAACAAATGAGACCTCATCAATGGCCCGTCTGATGATAAATGGTCCGTTTGTTGGTTTGTTGATGAGACTTCCCAAAAAATTGTTTAGTGGATTACCTTGGCTTGAGGTGTTTTGTAAATTCACCCATAGTATTTTATGACCCAAGGACGTTTTTTTAGTTTTTATTAGGTATATTAATGTTTTGTAAATCCTAAGACTTCATTTTAGGCCCCTCATCCTAAAACCCAAAACCCCTCTCTCTTAGAATTCTCTCTTAAGTTTGCATGGAAGATAGAAGTCAAGAAGTGCTAGGAGGGCTGTTGGTGGTGGTTTCTACAACAAAAATCTTTGGTATTTCTTCAATGTGAGGTATTGTATCCATCCTTTAACTCTCTTCCATTCAAGGAGTCCCTTATGATGAATTTTCAAAATGGGTTCTCAACCCTAGTTTCTTGTATCTTCAACTCTAAATATTTTTATTGATTGAAAACGTTTGGAATGACTTATTAATGATATTTCTAAGGTTGGTTGTTTTATATTTAACGCTTCAATGAAATAGTGATAAATCTTTTTTTCAAATGTTGGCTTAAGAAATAAGTTAAGAGAGCATGTTTGTGTATAGAATGCGCTTTCGTTTTTCTTGTGTTTTTATAGTAGTTTATCTACTTCCCTAAGGGATATATTATGATAACATGTTTAGAAAATGTTATAGGTTATGAAAACATGGATTAAAGGGTAATTTGGTAATGTTTTTTCGTTTCAATTTAGAAATGATCTTGAGTAGTATGATCTACCTTCTTGGTGGCGGTGTTTAGTTGAAATGTATGAATGTAAAGTTACTACTTTATTGTAAATGATACTATTAAGGCTTTTGTTATGTAAAGGAAGATGATTAATATGCTATTCTTGTTAAATGTTCCTTATGAAGTGATTAAGTGAAGAACACAAGGGTGTATGCTTAAATGAAGTTATTTTTGTTAATTGTTTTATGAATCTTGTTATGAGAAGTATCCAAAGGATTATGTATAAAGGATTTATATGAATATTTGAAGTATGTAAGATGTTTGATGTGATGAATGAAATTCTACGCATGTATAGAAATTAAATAAGAATGAAGTGAAGCTTATGTGCAAGGCGTGCTCACACGTACACACAAACTCACACTTGAATGAATGAATGAAGTTAAGTCCTAAAGGGGACGAAGTGTTTAGTAGCAACCCCACTACATCCTTTGAGATTTCTAAAATAGCTTGGAGGATGAATTCCCTTCGTGATTTGGGATGTGGCGTTCAATAGTTATTTTTAACCTATAGTATATAATATTTAGAATCCGTGGAACGTTATGCCTAGCACCGACAGGATATGAAGGAGAGGTGGATTACACTTCGTAAGTTGAGATGTTGTATTCCAATGTACATCTTGAGATGAGTAATCATCGTTAGAAGAGAATGAGTTACTTAGTAGCAATCTCCTTATCCCTTAACTATTCGGCCGCATAGGTGTAGCTATCGGGAAAGCCATGCAAATGCTAAGAGAATGACCTAATTCTAGGAAAGTGAGGATCCCTCATCCGATAGGGTTTAATTTTGGGATTCCATGTCTAGCTCTCATGATCTATGTCGCTTAAGCTAACTCCCACAAAAGAAATGAACATGCTAAATCTTCTAAAGGAGTGTTTGAAACTTAGGGTAGGTAATTGAATCGGACACTATTTATCCAATGCGCTAGGTAGGCAATCCGAAAGGGGAGTCTTGGTGAGTCCTATTTGAATCTAATTAACTAAATCTTCTTAAAGAACGTATTACATAGGGTAAGTGGTGGTTGGGACACTATCTATACATTGCACTAATTAGGACCTTCCAAAAGGGAATACTTGGTGACAAACCTTTTAAAAGAATGTACTACTTAGGGTAGATGGTGGTATGAGACGCTATCTACTCATTGCAGTAAGTAGACATTCAGAAAGAGAGAGACTTTGGTGGCTTGTTGGGTGTCTTTGGATGTCTTGCCATTGATTGAGGGGATTGTTTCTCCTGAGTTGTGTAAGCTGAAGGGGGTAGTCTTGACGATTGCTTTGGTGTGTATATGCATACTTCCTTTATGTCTTACCTTAGTGATTCTTAGGATAAACGGAAAATGAGTTCACTTTCTCTTTCTCTTGGCCTTCGAAGTTAACTTATTTGGAATAGGATTGTTCATTGTAATTGATCAAGTTTAATACATTGTTAATGCTTTAAATGATTGATTTTAAGTGCTCAAATGATGTCACTGTAAAGGCTTAAGTTCACTGTAGTGTCAAATTTGAGTTCACTGTAAGCTTTGGAAAGTTACTGTACATTGCCTTCTTTGTGTAAAATTATGGAAATTATTTTTGTTGTGTTAAATGATGTTCCTTATGATGTTTTGCTTCAATATTCTTAAAAGTTTTACTTAAATTGCATGAAATGTCATTCTACTAAAATTTCCCTTTTCGCATGTTTTTGCATATACAAAACTTAGTACATTGTTTGTACTAAACCCAAACTTTTCTACACTATAAGTATAGGTTTGATGCATTTTGAAGGTTTAAGTCTAGAAGTTGAAGCTTGGGAAAGTTCCTCTCAGGATAAAGTATGTCCTTACATAATCGAGGGCATAGTATGTTTCTTAATTTCTTAGTTAAAAGATTATTATGTATTCCTTTCAATGTAAAGGGCCATGTGCCTAACTTATTTATGTCGTATCTTTAAGTTTGGCTTGTGATGAAGAGATCTCTTAAGTATATATGAAAGATCTCCTTTTTTATTAAATTATTCGGTAAAAGTTTTAATTTTGCACTACTTTTCATGTTTTATGTAATGAATGCTAGTTAAATGGCTTGTACAAGACCCCAAAGGGTCATGTACGCCTGACCATCAAACGAGGGTTCATCCTAATTCCTAGCGGGAACTTTTGGGTCGTGATACAATGCGAATGATTTCACAATCCTTAAAACAAGTCATACATTACATTCAGTATTCACTGCGCAGGAACACTTCATAAGCCAGTCTCTATTGGTTGTGCTACTTATTTCATCATTTTCATTTTATGGAAGTTATGAAGCATTGATTAGCTATTACATTTTACTCCCCTTTATTGATATATTATAAGAGGTCATAAGAAGCCAATTTTATTTTGCTATGCTCATTTTCATGATAAAAGAAGTCATTATTACTTATGCCCATTATTTGCCAAAAACATCATTCATATCAAACACTGAGGATTTAAATTCTTAGGCTCTTACTTTCATAGATCACTTTGAACATACATATTTTCTTCTTTTTTTCTTACATTCTTAAGAACATCTTTAGAATTTAGATCATGCGAGCTAACATGAAATCCATTGTCTTCCCCACACTCAAAAGAGGTGATTCACCAATAAAAGTTAATCTAGATCATGTGAGCTTACATGACATCCAATGTCCATTTCACACCGAAAAGAGGTGGTTCACCGGCTAAAGTGAAACGAAGTTCAGTGTTCTCCCCTCATCTAAAAGAGGTGGTTGATGGATAAAGTTAATCAAATACTTTCTTTTTCCATTTAACCTATATAGATGATGTGATGAAAACATGTAATCCAGTGTCTTACCAACCCCGAAAAGGGAAGGTTTAACCGGCCAAAGTGAAATGGCATCATACCTAGCTCTCTTAGGTAGAATCCACTAGCTAGTTGCTATGCTGGAAACATAGTTGGAAGACTAGGAGATATACCGAGACTACTTATCCGCCTTTGTGGTAGCCTCATATCATGAGTCTTACATGTGCTGGCACAAGCTCATCGCTAATATATTGGTGCTTTTCTCAACTTCTTTTTCTTTACATCTTTTAGAGTTGAATCAAACATTATGGAAACTTGCTTCTAGTTATGAGGTTTACTTAACTCTTTGACTAGACTTTCATCCCTTTATTTACTTGATGAAATGCGAAGTTAACCTTACATTTTCATATTTGTGTTAATGAGAGTTGTCTCACGATCATTAACAACCTCTTATGTGAGTATTTTTAACATAATTGTCTAGGTGTGAGTGAGACATAATTCACTTCTTTTAGCGCCTCATTCTGGTCATTTTAATAATTATTTACTTTTAATTCTATTATTACTCACCTTATCTTGTTCAATGACATTTTGAAGCTTTATACAACTCTTTATGAACGTTATAAAATTACTCAATGTACTACTATATTCATGGTGCATTTTGATAGAGTATGAAGGGACATGCTTAAGTTGGTATAACTTGGTTATTAGCCAATTTTATATCATATTTTTGAAATAATATAATAAGCCAATTCTATTGAACATTTTGGACATAAAATAGGAAGCCAATTTATTGGCATAAGCCATACTTTTACATATTGTGGTAATCTAAATATTAATTTTAAGCAAGCCAACGTCTTAACACTTAATTATATTGTAATAAAGTTCAATGAAGAACTTATAACGGTAAAATCAACTTCACAACTGACTTACAGCGAATTTCACATTCTCAAACACAATTAGGTGTTACAACATTCTTTATCTCGTTCAACTAATACCCTAATCATATGAATCAAATCAATAGGCCTCATTAGAAATTAACAAATCAAGAAACCTACACATATTTAATCAGTTAACAGTACATACAAACAACATGCTCAGAATTCACGTCATACAACTTGCAAGAATAAAACAACGGGAGAAATAGGGAGATGGACATGTGATTCATTGGGAACAACCCCAATTTCGATATTCTTGATTAAAAAAACGTTTGAAAAGCCTCTTGTAGAAATAATTCCAGGACAGAAAACTCATACCCTATGCAGAATTTTATCTACAAAGATCACCTTGAACGAAACCTTGAATAACACCTTGAATTCGCCTAAGAACGACGATGAACTTTCTGCCTTTTTTCTTAGTATTTTAGAGTCGACTTTTATAAATGTTTGATCATGAATTTTTCGGTTTAGGAACTGATATTGAATCATTCAACTATGTCTTAATAAGTTAATTAATTAATGAATTAATTAATTACTAAAAAGCCACTACTAGATTGACTAGAACTAGAAAAACACAACACTTAGTCAAACCTGAAATTTTTCCTAGGATTTCGTTTTGCCCCTTTAAATTAATTAATTAAATGAATTATTTGATTAACTAAGGGAACTAGGTTAATTTCTAAAGTACCCTTAAGTCATTGGAACTATAACTAACCCTTTTTGACCATCTTAGGTTAAGGAGTAAGATGTTTCTTGAGTTATACTAGGTTTAGTGTAAAAATTTTGATTTCACCCATTTAATTTAATTACTTAAATTTATAATTTAATTAATTATGTTACCTATGGTAATTAATAAAGAACCCTCAAATCGTTAATACCATAACTAACCCTTTTATCCATCCTACGTTAGATACTAGGTTGTCTTTTTCTTGCCTTAACCGAAATATTGAAATTGCTTTGTGTTCGGTTTTGTCCATCTTAATTAATTAATTAAGTTGATAAATTAATTAATTAACTAACCTAGAGTAATTATAAAAGTATCACTAAGTTATTAGGACCATAACAAACACTTTGGACCATCCTATGTTAGGTACTAGGTTGTCTTTTTAACTAGTTACTAGGTTAGTGTCACCCAATTAAGTCTTAGCTTGTCGGGCATACTACATAATTTATTTTTGTTTGTCCTAGGTTGGTTAGTTATTTAGGGAAGTAGTTAAGAGTCTATAATTAATTATATATCTAGTCCCCACATGGGTGAACCCATGTGCACGCCTTCCTCCAGACAAACCAAATTCGGTTAGGGTGGTCCCCTCTTTGTCGTTTCTCCCCATATGCTTGCACATGGTTTGCTTGCACTTTCCTTAATAACTATTATTTATGGTTCATTAAGCATCCTCACTATTTTCTCGGGCATTGCTTAATCTACATGATCATATTAAATGGTCATGTGCTAAAGTACTAGGCTTGACACTAAGATTCCTAGCACCTAATTTGTTACTATTATGCAACTCGATTTTTAGCTTAGGGTATTCATTGCACGTACATTTCCCACACAAGCTTACCAATGTTAGAAAATTGGCTAACACCCATTAAGACAATATTACCTAATAAGCCCAATATCTTACTTGTTTGGGTATGATATAGAAATTGGCCAACGCCCCTTTAGACAATTTTCTATACTATACGCAATACTTCTATATATTGGGCAAGAAAATTCCTATGTATCCCCAATACACATTCTTAAAGACCTATTGGGATCTTCACTACACATGTAATTTTTATGGAATGTTACATTATACCCCCCCCTCCCCGGTTAGGAACATTCGTCCCCGAATGACACTACACATCATTTTTAAAATAAAAGAAGGTGATTTTCGAAAACACTTTAACATGCTTGAAACATTACTTTTTGTGAAATTTTGATTCACACTTACTGTGGATAATGCATATTACTGAAGCTTATCTAAAGATTCATATTCGAGATTGAGGAACTTCCTTATCAAACATACTTAACTTAATGCACATCACAACTCATGCAACAAAAAAATCATATCTACGCTACATAAAAACCGCAACATGAATGCAAGCATGAACTTATTTTAACTCATATAGTGTAAGTATAAGACACACGATTATGGATTTAATACATCAAACCGGCTAATGCACTAATAACACAGAGTTTATTAAACAAAAACAAGGCTTAGGAAGAGTATATCTAACCTCAAGGATTGAGCAAGTGAGGGTAACATGATCTCATATAGGCCTCGGCCTGCCATGTTGCTCCCCAAACAAGGTGGTTCCTCCATAAAACCTTAATAGTGGAAAATCCTTGTTCCTCTACCGTTTCACTTGGTGATCAGAAATTTAACCGGAAACCTCTTCGTAAGAAAGGTTCTCATCTGCTCCTAACCCCTTAGATAACATCTTGTTGGTTTTAAGATTGGAACTAATTTGCTTGCTAGATTTGAACTACGCCCTTCCCATCCCAACTTTAATTTATTTGGAACCTGAAACCTTACTACCCTATTTCGACACTCTATGATAGCATAACAATTATTGAGCCAATCAATACACAACACTATATTAAGGTCAAGCATGGTTAATTCAATTAGGTCAGCACAGGTGACTTTATCGAGAATAGTTATTGGACAACCTCAATATACTCTTTTAGCTTTAATGTTGTCTCATCTTGCAAAGACCAGAACTGGAGTCTGGCGCCTTAGACCACTCGACCATCCTTACCTATAGCTTGTACCATACTTGAGCCACATCCTTGAGCAGGTATGCAGCCAACTCAACCTTCTCTTCGTTAACACACATAGCAGGCATTAGAACCTACCATGCAAATGGCTACACATACCGCACACTCCAGCAGTTTGGGCTTGAGGATGAGCTTGGTTTCCTCGGCAACTGTTTCTCCAACACTCCTGCCTGTGTTTCTTCTTGTGTTCAATCATACACAAGAAGGAAATTAGATCCTAGAATGACACAAAATGTCAAAACTCTAGACAGCAAGATAAAGAGTAGAAGAAAGGAGGTTTCTTATCATCGCTTAGTCATTAAGTCATGATTGTGGTGTGCTTCACAAGCATGAGTTAGAAACTACGTAATGTGGTTGTTTGGAGTCTTAGTTCTTAGGTAATTTAACCTCATTCTCTGGTGCCAAGTTTGTCACACCCGGATTCTGGAATCCGAATGCAACCGGTGTCGTTAACCTCTCAGAGGTCCCAGACAAGACTCTTCTTAGCTTTCATCACATTCATATAGTTGAATTTGCAGAATATTTAAAACTTTTAATCCTAATGAAGTACACATAGAATTCATCCTAATTCCTAATATTGAGAAATATTGGGCATAGTATAGAAAATTGGCGAAGGAGTATTATCCAATTTCTATGTAATACACAAATAAGAAAAATATAGGGCATATTAGAAAATATAGGATTAACGGGTGTTAGCCAATTTCCTAACATTAATGAGCTTGGTTAAGAAATGTACCTACAATGAATACCCTAAGCTAAAAACATATATTTTCTAGTATTTGCACACAAAGTACTAGGCATCCAAGTGTCATGCCTAGTACCATAGCACATGATCATTTAAAATGATCATGTAAATTGAGCAATGCCCAAGGACATTGTTAGGGTCCTTGGGGCAATAACTAAATGTTCCCAAATGAACCATAAATAATAGTTAGTTAATAAAGTGCAATAAACCCATGTGCAAGCACATGTGCAAGACATGTGATGAAACTGCCTAAGAAGGGGACCACCCTAAACGAATTCATTTAGGGTAGTTAGGGGGAAAACCGTGCACAAGGGACCACTCCATGTGGGGCCTAACCTCCCTACAAATTCTAGACTCTGACCTACTACCTTAAATAACTAATTAACCTAGGACTAACCGAATGGCACCCATTAGTGCACCCGAAAAAATAGGACAAAAACCAAGTTGTAACTAACCAAGTACTAGCTAAAGAGACAATCTAGTACCTAAAAGAAGGATAGTCCAAAAGGTTAGTTACGTTCCTAACTACATAGGGGTAGTTTATTAATTTCCCTAGATTACCTAATTATTTAATTTAGAAAATTAATTAATTAATTTAAAAGGGCTAAAACTGAAAATAAAAAGAAAATTTTTTGATTTCGGCTAAGACAAGAAAGGGACAACCTAGTACCTAACCTAGGATGGTCCAAAGAGTTAGTTAAGATCCTAACTACTTAAGGGTACTTTAGTAATTAACCTAGGCTACATAATTAATTAATTTATAAATTTATTTAATTAATTTAAAGTGTCAAAACTGATATCACAAAGCAATATCGAGATTTCGGTTAAACAAGAAAAAAGAACCTAGTACATAACCTAAGATGGTTCAAAGGATTAGCTATGGTTATTACGACTTAGGGGTTATTTAGTTATTACCATAGGTAACCTAATTGATTAAATTATCCAATTAATTAATTAAATTAAAGCGGTCAAACAGAAAATCTTACACTAACCTACTACAACTCAAGAAACATCCTAGTACTTAACCCAGGATGGTCCAAAAGGGTTAATTTTTGTTCCAATGACTTAGGGGAACATTAATAGTTAACCTAGGTAGATTAATTAATAAAATTAGCCATTTAACTAATTAGCTTAAAGGTTCAAAACAAAATTCTTAGTTAAAATTACAGATTTGACAAAGTATTGTGTTTTCCTAGTTCTAGTCAATCTAGGAAGGGCTTTTTAGTAATAAGTTGATTAATTTATTTAATTAACTTATTAAAACCTAAGATTAATGACTAAATATCAGTTCTTATAGGCAAAAAAGGACGCAAAAATAGTAAGGAACGAACGGAAAAAAAGGCAGTAAATTTATCAATTTCTCTAGGGCGATTTCAATGTTTCTTCAAGGATTCGTTCAAGGTTTTCTTCGTATATTAAGTTCTACATAAGCTATCTCAAGGACTTATTTATTCAAGATGACTTTCTTTCGAATGATTGAATGATCTTGAAAACTAGCGTTGTTTCATGTCGTTCTTGTCAAACTCCTTTCCCTAGTATCCTTGTTACGATTTCAATGTTTGATAAGTTAGAAATTATGTTGTTTGTATGTGGTGCTGGATGATCTAAATTTGTATTGTTTTTTATTAAATAAATATTGAACGAACCTATTAATTGGACTCGTTTGATTATAGGTGTTATTATGTGAATTAAAAGAATGATACTATGTTAAAAATATGTCCGAAGATGTTATGTATGAAGATGTTACAGTCTGTTGTGCATACTTGTTGTTAATATAACATTATATAGATGATATACTCATCAAATGCTAATATGATTCTGTCCAAGATGTTTAAAGTGTTATGCCTAAAGCTTTATTATGAGGTTCGCTAAAGAGATCTCCATGGAATCATAAGTTGAATGAATATTTGGGTTATGCTTGTAAAATGGCTAACAATGTCTTGCCCAAAAGATGAATGGAATTGACTTACATTATTGCTTTTGAAAAATTATGGAAAAATTGACTAATGAGAATCTCATTAAACTATATTTGAATGAATGTTGGGCTTGTTCCAATAAATTGGCTATGAAGTCATTTCCAAATTTTCTAGGCCAATACTAAATTTACACCAAAATGTTTGCCTAATTTAATGAAATGTAAAATCAAGCATGACCAACAAAATAAAATAAATCCTTACTAAGGGTATGTCAATCAATGGGACAAGTCCCAACTTACCCTACACTATCTTATATGACTAAAATGTTTGAATGCGAAATGAATAAGCACATCTAAAGTAATTCAATGATTTCATAACTAAGGGCATGCCATTCAATGGCACAACTCCCAACATGCTCTAAAAGAATGACATATGAACTCATGAAACTCATTTAATGAAGTGCTCATCGTCCATTAAGAATTAAAGGGGTCTAAAGTATGTAATTGACTAGAATCGGGTGTTAAAGAAATTGACACAAGTCTCACTTACACCTAAGTTACTATGTCAAAAGAATACTCACGTACGAAGGTGTTAGAATGTGTGAGGCAATCTCATTAACACCAAAGGATTATATGTAAGGAAAATTCACATTTTATCAATATAAAGTAAGGATGACCAGTAATCAATTGAGTAAGTAAATCTCAATCTAGAAGCAAGCATCCATAATATTGAAGTCAACACTAAAAGATAAAGAAGAAATGAACATTCACGTAAAAAGGGGTGAGTAATTATGAAGAGCAAATATGCTAAAGCTAATGAATGTGGTGACAACATAATTAGAGGCTAATGTGAAGATGAGATCAATCTAAAATAAGCCTAAGTAAATGTTACCAAAACGTACTCACCTATGAGAGTGTAAAGCTAAATAAGAGACTAGTCTCTATGCACACTCAAACGAAAGTATTGAGATTAATGTATATTCGATACAAATGATGGATGAGAAATCATCTATTTATCTATGATATCCTCATACTAGAAGCCAGCTTCCATGATGTATGAGTTTAATGTAATGGAACTTTATACTGAGCACAGATAGGCTAGCTATGAGAGGTGATGCCTTCATTCGGGAAGGGTGGAGGTTCATCTAACTCTCACGAGATGAGACTGTCTGGCATGCCAGGTATGGTTCTCCTTATATCTTTTAGTCTTTGAACCTATACTGCCAATATAGGGATCTAGCTGGTTTCGAGTCTCTATATACGCTAGCATGTTTGGGTCACTTTGGCCAGTGATTCTACCTCTTTTCGGTGTGGGGCAGAAACTGGATTTCATGATGCTCACAAGATCTATGTCGGTTAAGGTTAAAGTTTCCAAAGGAATAATGAGGACAGTATCAAAGTATAAAAGATAATGAAATGAACGATACCAAAGGTGTTTGTGCAAGCCAATCAGGAGGCAAAATTAGATTCAAGTAATGACATTAGGTCATTCTTGGTCATGGAACTTCATGGTAATGATGAGAACATTATACTTAATCATAGGTGGAGCTGGTGTATACATCAGCCTACGAATGAATGAAATAAATAATGTGAACTATGAATAAACGAATGAAGTAGAATCTGTGTTTTTTAAAGAAGGCCCTTGGGTTGAGGTCCCATATGATGGGCCCTCACTTGAGATGTCTTAATGCTTCATCAACGATTCCACAGACTATTGTATATGAAATGTATAATATGTAAAACATGAATGAAATGAAATCAATGGCATGATCAATAGAGAATTGCTTATGAAAGGTAATGAATATATAGTGTAAAGTATGATTCACTATAAGGTAGGGAAATTATTCCTTACTCCTTGGATTACTTACATAAATTCATTATGGGTATGGGACTACAATGAATCATTCCACTTGTAATGAAAACATAGGACCAAAAGAATTATTGAACTACACAACAAGAAGAGAAAAATGCTGAAAAATAATCTAATTGTACAAAGAGAAGCTCTCGGCCTAGGAGGATAAAAATCTCAAATATTCGCTCAAGTAGTTCTAAAATTATGTTTATTATACTAGTATTTTGTAATCATATAGAAAATTAGTTGTGTTCTTTGAATACATTAAAATACATCATATTCATACCACAATTCACAACTAATGATTTAAGAAAATCTAGTCACTACGCCTTCTAGAAATAGTATGTTGTTTAGGAATAGCTTTCTTTGATAATGCATAGCCTTATGTGTATGTGTGCATACACCCATACTTTGTAAAAGTGGTGTACTAACTCCTACTATATACTATTTGATAGATGCAGGTTAAGGGACAGATTGACGACTCTTGCAATGGTTTGGACATCAACATTTCTCCAGACCATTTGGTAGGTAATGTTGATTTTGAAGATGCTACAATTTTAGTCTAGCCTTAGTTTTAGAAAAAGCTAGTGGATGTTTTCCCTAGAGTTTCTTTTGTACTTTAATATTGGTGCTTTTGTAATAAGGTCGTGTCTGGAAAACATATTTATGATATATTCTGATTCTGTTTCGAATTGACTCTTATGATAGATGGTTGTTACATTTATGTTGAGCTTAGTATATGATGAATTCAGAAATACCTATATCAAGTCTATGTATACTTCATACATTTAAATGTTTTAAATTTTCCACTAAAATTAACCATATGAATGTGAAATGCAAGATGATTCTTGTCTGTGATCTCTGAGAGGTCCACGACGCCATTTGCAATTCAGATTCCATAATCCGGGTCATGACAAACTTGGTATCAGAGCATGAGGTTAAATAACCTAGAATCTACCCCTCAACAAAACTACGTTACGTTGTTTCTGACTTAGGGCTGTGAAGTGCGCCACAATAATGACTTAAAGACTATGTGATTATAGGAAATTCTCCCTTCTTCTACTCTTTATCGTGCTATCTAGAGCTTTGTCACTTTCGGTCACTATAAGTATCTAATTTCCTTCTTGTGTGAACGCGTAGAAGAATACAAATAAAAATTAGGATTTCCAAGTTGTCTAAGGCGCTAGGGTTAAAATCTGGCCTTCCCTGGGAGGGGCCACAATATGCCCAATGTGGACGAAAGATGTGTGGTGAGTGTGGCTGTTCACATGGAGGTGAATACATGGTAAGTTCTGAAATCATAATTATCAGTACTAATGAAGAGGATAAGGCTAAGTTGGTTGCTTACTAACTCAAGGATATGGCTAAGGTATGAATTCGCTTTACAAGTGTTATGCTACAATAGACTATAGAAGCCGGGTAGTAAGGTTTAAGTTTCCAAATGAGTTAGAGTTGAGATGAAAAGAGCGTGGTTCAAATCCAACAAGCCAAATAGATTCATATCTTAAGGCCAACAAGATGTTATCTAAGGGGTTAGGAGTCAGTGAGAACCTTTCTTATGAAGAATTCTCTGTTGATATTTTAGATCACCAAGTGAAACGATTGAAGAACAAGGAGGTTGCCTCTTTAAGAGTATTATGGGGGAACCACCTTGTTGAGGGAGAAACATGGGAGGCTGAGGACGATATGAGATCCCGTTACCCTCGCTTGTTTAGTTCTTGAGGGTAGCTATACTCTTCCTTAGTTCAATTTCGTTAAAGTATCTCTAAATCTTAGTGCATTAGGCGATTTTTGTGTTCTATGTCCATAATTGTCTGTCTTACACTTGCACTATATGAGTTAAAATGAGTTCGTGCTTTCATTCATATTGCTGTTTTTGTATAGAATAGAAATGATTTTTGTGTTGCATGAGTTGTGATGTGCATAAAGCTAAGTGTTATTGAGAAGGAAGTTCATCAATATCTAATATGAAGCTTTAGATAAGCTTTGCGTAAAATACATCATCCATGGTAAGTATGAATCAGATATTCACAGAGAGTAAACTTCCAAGAATGCGAAAGCATTTTTAAAAATCACCCTCTTTATTTTAAAATGATGTGTGGTGTCATTCGGGGATGAATTTTCTTAAGGGGGGATAATGTAACATTCCAGAAAAATTACATGTCTAGTGAAGAGCCTAGTAGATCTTTAAGAATGGGTATTGGGGTACATAAGCATCCCAAAGCCCAAAATTGAGAAATATTGGGCATTTTATAGAAAATTGGCTAAAGAGTTTTAGCCAATTTCTATATAATACACAAATAAGCAGAATATTAGGCATATTAGAAAATATTGGCTTAACGATTGTTAGCCAATTTTCTAACAGTAATGAGCTTTTGTAAGAAATGTACATGCAATGAATACCCTTATCTAAAAACATATATATTCTAGTATTTGCACACAAAGTACTAGGCATCGAAGTGTGAAGCCTAGTACCATAGCACCTGATCATTTTAAATGATCATGTAGATTCAGCAGTGCCCAGGGACATAGTGAGGGTCCTTGGGAGAATAAGTAAAAATTTCCAAATGAACCATAAAAATAGTAAGTTAGGAAAGTTCAAAAACCTTATACCAAATTGAATTACAAAATTAGACTTCTCTCCCAAAATATTCTCTCGAGAAACCTCCATTAAAGGTGAAGCTCAAGAAAAACTTGGAGCTTGAAAACAATGGGTTCTTCAACAATTTTTAGTGTATTATGCATATAATTAAGGTATTGTTATCCTTAATCTCTAGTTAATCTTCAATGTAGAGAGTTCTTATCAAATTTTTCAAAAGAGATTGCATGATCAAACTTCTCCTTCATCAATATAACCATTGGTTCTTTCTCAAAACCTTTTTAAAGGTTTAATAATGATGAATTTATCATAATGTATTAGTTTTGACATGAATTTCAATTCAATTGCATTGTGAATCGTTGTCCCTTCCCAAACTCGATTTAGCCCCAGGATGGGCATTGTGATCGTGGCCTGCTATTGATTGAATTGTGATTATATAACGTTTAATTGCTCATGTATACTGTTATTTTAAAATATTGATTATGATTTGTGCATGAATTATCCATGTGTATCAGCGTATGATGATTTGAACAAAGCTAGCTTAGATCTCTATGTTTGCCTTTATAATGTATGAATATGGTATTCGATTATGTTATAATGAATGTAGCTACTGCCTTAGGTTAACATCATGGTTTAATTTTGAGTATAAATATTGTATTATCAAAGTAAAGAAGTATTGGCATGAATTGATCTAGGTTCTTGTAGTCTATGGATTGATAATGTTATGTACATGATGTGATCTAAGTTATAGGTCAGATGAAGCATGATATCGACTTGATTATTATGACTTTAGATACTGACCTAGATTTGTATCATTAGTATATTATTTGTGTATCATGATTATCAAACCATGGAATATTAGTAAGTGATCTATGTCTCTCTACCTTATACTGTATTGGTGATGTAGTGTACTTGTTGTAGCATGATCTTATAGAGACTTGTGCATGATTTCCTTTATCATTAAAATATATTTAGCTATATCATATTTTTGATGAAAATGGTGTATTGATCAGTGGTTATCAAAGGATGATGAACTGGTAAGGATTACTTTTCCCTTTTAATTTTTTATGGTATTATTAGTTGATGAAGCCTTGTATGGCATTGTGTGGTTTGGTCCACTTATGGTGGAGGTGTTTACTGTAGTTTCATATTATTTGTGTTGACTACGGCTATGAAGGCAAATTGATGAATATATGAGTGTTGTTATGATGATCACCTTATGTGTAACTTGTGCCTAGTCTGGTGCTCTAGTTGTGAATCTAGGTATCTTGCTATTGTTATGCATATGTGAATGACTATGTTGGGTTTTATTAAGTGCTGTCTTAGATGAGTACATATTGTTAATGCTACCTTACCTATGTACCCCTATGTAAATGTGTGAATAACTACGATTAGGAGTCTTAAGGGTAATGTAAAGATTGTCTTGCCTCCTATGTTAAGTTGTGTTGTGTGGTCCCTATGTACACACACACCCAAACTTCATGCATTCATAAAATGTAGGAAAGCTTCATGTTGTATAAATGAAAGGGCAATTTTCATATGCACTAATGCCTATGATATGCATGTAATGTATATGTATATTAAGCATGTTATGTATTCCCTTAACGAGGATTAATTGATAGGTGTACTAGTATGGGAACTTGTCTATGAATTGCACATGTGTACCTTGATTGAATACTTCCTAAGTTTTGTTTCTATGTAGAGGAATATGAATGCATGGTTATGTTATGAAATTGTATAGTTCCTTAAAGTGATAATTGAAAGGAATGCTCATATAGTTACACTCATATACATATGCATTGATTTTATGAACATGTGCGGTCTAAAGGTGTTATGCGAAAGGGTTTCTCACATATATGCATACACATATAGGAATGATGATCTAGTTAAACGTAGGGTCGCTTGAAAAGTGTGCTTATGTGTACCCTAAACTAGATAGGTGTTTACATATGCGATGTCCATGTGAAAGGGTTTCTCACATGATATACGTTGATGAATTTTCATCTACGACCTACGAACTAAGAATATGAGGAGTTACCTCTCCTAAGCTTAATTTTATAAGATAAAGTTAATAGAAGCTTTTTAATAAAAAGGGAACTAAGCTTAGCATAGAGTGGAATTGATAATGAGAGGTGTTGGTTTCCCTTGGATGAAGATTCACCATTGGTTTCTCACAGAATGTTTACTTCACATAGAGGAATATTCACCTATGGTTCCACATGAAGTGGTGGCTTCCCTTTGACGAAGGTTCACCGATGTTTTCTTATGATATGAGGCTCCAATGCCAATGAGGATATAAAGGGTTATGTATATCTATAGTTCAATAAAGTATACTTTCCACATAGAATATAGGTCAATTTATACGTTGGCTAGGTGAGAAAACCTTCCATTCGTGTAAGGATCTACAACACCAAATTCTATGTAGCACCCATGGTCTTAATATCGGTGAAGGCTATAGTTTCCCTAAAGTAAAATGGACAATGGATGTAATTTAACGTAAAGGACCCTAAGTAGGATAATATAAGGGAAGGTACTTAGGACAGGTGGAGTTAATGAACCCACCAAGACATTGCACAAGTAGCTCTCTAAGGGAGTTCTAGGAAGGTGGTCTAATACATGTGTATATGTTGTGGTTCTCTTCCATGACATTTAGTTAGTGTGTACATGATGTGATGACATGCATAGTGGTGGTCTTATTGACTATGTGATGAAGGTCTTACTTAGCTTTGATGAAGTTTTCTTTAGTTTCTATGTTGATGTATCCAGTGATAAGGGTAGTGGTATCATGAAGGTTTACTATGTATGTGTAAGGTTATGAGGATTCACATGTACAGTGCACCAGTAGACTTAGATTGGGGTTGTTAGTGAGGTCTTATAACGTTGTATGTGAAGTAGGGTTGGTATATGTGCATAATAAGTGAAGTTTACTGTAATGCATTATTGTCTTAACATAATGATGTCTTGTGTAGGTTGTTTGTATGATTTCTTTGTGGCCTTAGAGTGATGCAATGCACCAAGTATCACTAGAGGATTACTTGGGAGGTTAATGAGTTTGAGGGAAGATGTTTACTTTAAAAGGGGAATAGTTCAGTGTAAAGGAAAAATAACTCAATGTAAAGTGACCACAAATGTGCCTTAAATTCTATAGGTGATTTTATATGATGTCTGGACTTTGAATATGTCTGTATTAAGTATGTTAATGATATAAATGTTATTTTATTATGGTTTTATAAAGATTTTACAAAAATACATCATTCATGGTTTTCAAGTAACATGTCCATTTTAAATGCATGTTTTTACATGGTTTCCATACTTAGTGCATTCTTGTACTAACACCATTCTTCTCTACTTTTTACATAAAGTATAGGTTATGGACGCTTCATGGATGTCTCTATGATTGAGGAGCTTGATATGTGAATACAAAGCTGAAGGTAAGGAATAATTATGTCCAAGTATGTCCTAATGTTAGCTTATTCTAAAGCCTTATAAATTGTATAGTTATAAATTATGTTATAAGGGTCGTGTCCCTAATGTACCGTAATGATTTTTAGTCTAAGAAGTAAAAAAGAGACTAGAGTCTTAAACTATTTATTACGATATTTTATATATATTGAAAGTGAAGTTCTAGCATATAATGTCCTAAGAAACTTCAAATTTCTCCTCTAATTTACCTATGACAATGCAATGAATGATAGCTATGGGCTTGTACATGAATTCCGAGAGGTCAAGTATGCCATGTTACTTCTAAGGGGTGCTCCCCGGACGTGACACCTACCAAGGCTATGACAAACCTCTTATGTCACCCTAGTTAGTTTGTATTTCATTACATCATTTTAGTTTAGGGAACACTTGCCTTAACTGACATAGACCACAAGACTTAAGTGTGGAATCCGGGGTTGTTAAACCTTACATTGATGGAAGGTGGTTTACAAGACAAAGTTGAACCAAAAATAAACGTAGTAATATAGGCGGATCCACTAGCTAGTCTTCCTATGGGGGAAACATAGTTTAAGAAACTAAGAGATAGGTATTAACTCTCCACATGACACTTGGAAACTAGAGCCTCCTCCCATGAGAATCGATAGGATGAGTATCTTTCAAAGGGGAGTCAACACCTCATGTTGAACGATAGGGTGAATCTTCCTTTATGGAAAGTCAACACCTACCAATGTCAAGTTCTCTCGGTCCTAATCTATCGTCTCTTTTGAAATGTCTTTAAGTAATCCGTTATTATCGAAACTTAGTTTAGGTCATAGGTTTTATCCCGTATATAATCTTCATTATCATGGCTCAATCAAAATTTCATGATTATTTTCCTTTCTTTACAATTCATACTTGTTAGGTTAGTATCATCAAGATAAGGCACATTAATAAGTTATCATCATCATTATATCATTTACATCTTATCCAACACCTCACAAGACCATAGTAAGGACATTTCAATTCAACATTATACAAACAATATCTTTCTTAATATAAGGTATACTTCAATACAAAATCATCAGTTAATCACAAGTAACCATAATTGAAGTAAAGAGTAGAGATAACAAGACATACCAAGTTATCCTTCATAAGCCATCATCAAGGTCTTACCATCAACCCTTAAACTCAACCCAACAACGGGTGTAATATAATAACACTGTGACAACCAACATAATAATGAAGTCAATTGAAACACTATACAACAGTCTATCACTAGTTTATATATTATGATTAGAGACTTAGGTAAAACTCATAATCTACTTCACAACCTAGATCAATAACTCAAGAACTAGCATGGTTGGACTATAATTAATCTTCATCTATTCATAATTTTAAACAATAACATCATAGGATAGTAATTCAAACAATACCGAAATCAATTGAACTAACACTTCACAATTCAACTCAAGATCACAATATAGGGTTAAAAGGAAAAGGGCTGATAAGAAATTCTTCAACAACTAGGTCTAATCCAAACAATACAGGTCCCTAGACATCCCATCGATCGAATAAGATGACTGCAACAATCAACACATTCTTAAGTCCTCATCAATTTACAAGTAAGAACCAAGACTTGGAGAATTGTGGAAAGGATATTATCTATACCAAATTTCAACAATTAACATAAATTACAAAATAACTTTCACTTAATTGTCATATGCATCATAATTCAACACAAACGATCCTCAATTTAGATTTTAAACAAACCCATTCATTGAAGAATACACTTAGAATTTAGATAATTGAATTTCAACATTGAAAGGACCTCTTGTGGAAAGAATTCCCAAGAGTGAAGAACCAAATACATTGTTGAAGCTTTGTTCCCAAAAATTGAGTGAAAATCATGGAGACTTTGTCTTCTTCCCCAAGATTATTGTTCTTCAATGGAGGATGAATGGAGAAAAGAAATTAGAGATAAGTGAGAGAAATTTGGGTTTATGATTTTTAATGGTACATGAATGAAAATTGACCTAAAGCTAATATATAGTCCACCCACAAAATACCCAAACTACCCCTCATTAAGTTTGACCTCCAAAATTGATGTCAAACTTCACTTCACTATTAGAGTGTGTCACACTTCACGCCCCACATTAAGGCTCGTGAATAGATTGATGGTTCGTGTTGTTGGTCGTGAAGAGTTGAGGCAGTAGTTTTTCCTAAGGAGCCTCCTCAATTTCTCCCACCAAGGCAAGACCCCGACGAACCTTGACCTTTCCGTGAAAATGCACCACGTCCCTCCAAGTGGCTCATGTTGCTCTTAGAGAGTATCACTTCCTCACTCACCAACTCATCTCCGTTTTGGCTAAGGCCTTTTCACGGAAGCCCGTTGCATTCTGTCAAGTTCAACACGAGTAATAGAGTTGCTAGTTGTGTCATGGAAAGTAGATACACTTCCCTGGACACTCACCCAATGGATAAGGCCTCTTCACAAGTTACCCACCTTGTCTGTAGTTGACCCCACCAAGCGTGGTCATGCCCGTGAAGGGTGAGGCGGTAGCCTCCCTTCTTGGATGCCTTGGCCTCTAGGATTTGGCCTGCCCTTGATGGTTAGCACTCCGACTTGGACTTTCTTTCTTAAACCTCTCCTTGACACATATGTTCATCCCATCATGACACTATGATTAAACCGTCAACACTTCTTTCAAACCATCAAGGCACCACACTAGTCCATGTGACTAGTTAACCGGATGTCATGGACGTTCCTTGACGTTTAGATTTCCAAAATTCCTAAATGACTTATATTCAATAAGGACACCTCCCATATCTAAGTTCTCTCGGTGCTAAGCTAACGTCCCTTTTGAAATTTCTTTAATTCCTCTATAAATAATCATATCTTAGTTTAGGTAATAGAGTCTATCCGTTATATAAAAATCATCATTATAGCTCAAAAATATTGGATTAGTATTTACCTTTAAATACAATTCATACATGTGAGGTTAGCACTTTTTCATAATTATTCATGATAAGGCACATTGGTAAGTCATCACCTTCCTTATAATATTAACATCTTAGCCAATACCTCACAAACCATAATAAATATATTTCAATTCAACATTATACCAACCCTATAAATAATATAAGGTGTACTTCAATACAACATCATCACTCAATCACAAGTAAACATAATTGAATAAATAGTTGATATCACAAGACTTACCAAATCTCGTTCGCAATCCATAATCCATGGTTTTACAATCAACCATTCAATTCAACCCAATAATGGGTATAACATCATGATACAATATTAACGAACAAAATAGCAAGATCAATTGCATCATTACTATCCCAGTTAACTTCAATTCATTATCTAGGGTTAAGGGACTAGGGTTCATCACAAATTCTTCAAGAAATAGATTAATACATTACCGTAGGTAGTCCATGAATGAATAAGAGTATATAAAACAAATCTAATAATCAATACATTCTTTAATTCCCATCAATTTATAAGCAATATCCATGATTTGGAGAATTGGGGAAAAGGGACATTTTCTAGATGACATTTCATCAACTGGCATGAATTAATCAACAAACTACACTAAAGTAGTCATAGCCAATTACAATTTATCATTGATTTGAAATTTAGAAGAAAACCCGCTAGAATAGAAAAACAATCGGAATTGGATATATTAGAAATAAACTTTGAGAGGACTTCATGGGGAAAGGAAACCCAAGAGAAAAGAAACCATACCTTAATGAAAATTAATCCACCAAATTCAAGTGAAATCCTAGAGAAATTGTTCTTCTTCTTTAAGCTTTCTTGGGGGGTCAGACCTCAACAATTTTACTTTGTATACTTTGTTTTATCTATTCAAAGTCATTTTAAAAGTTTTAGAGCTCATACACCACTCCTACACCTTTCCAAAACTTAAGGACATTTCACTAGTTCAGTTAGACTAGCTTCCGGACAACTTGGACGTTTCAGTTGTTATGATTTTTATACTTCCTAAATGACTTATATACCCTATATATGATCTTAAAACAATGTACTCATCGTTAGCCACTTATGTTACGCTCAAGATAAGGTCTCAGACTTTTGGAGTGTTACATTATCCCCCCTTGCGAACATTCATACCCGAATGAGACTAAAATCTTTTGGAAGGAAAGGAATTACTCAAGATTATCAGCCCAACCAACAACGATAAATGATAACATAAATTACACTATAAAACATGGCATTTACACATAGCAAAACACCAATTACTACACATAAAGTTGTACACCAAAATATGAGTTCAACATACCATATAGGAGTCACTATGCTAAAACATTACTTACCAACATGCTTAACATCACTTCTTAAAGACTCCCATATCAAAATGCACAACATAACTCAAAACAAGAAGAATTGTAAATTTTTAATCCTAAAAGTATACTTCATTGTAACATAAACTCTTTTGCAAAACTTCATCAAAAATAAAATATACTTCAAATTTAGTCATTGTTTTCATTATTAGAAAGAACAACTAACCTTCACTAGTGTAGAGATGAGGAAAATGGGACTTCATTTCCACCTCGGCCTCCCATGTTGCTCCCTATGCTAGGATGTTTCTGCACAACATTTTTACGGAGGCCACCTCTTTGTGCCTCAACTTCTTCACTTGAAGATGAAGGATTTCAATCGGAACCTCCTCATAGGAGTTGTTCTCCTTTACACCAATACCATAAATAGAAAGAATGGAGTCGATATTACCAATGCACTTCGTAAGCATAGAAACAAGAAAAAACGGATGAACAGAAGATAGTTCACTAGGGAGTTTCAACTCATATGCAACCTTGCCAACCCATTGGAAAATTTCATACGGACCCATATAACGAGGACTTAACTTCCCTTTCTTTCCAAATCTTACCACCCCTTTCATAGGTAAATTGTCAAATACACCTTATCATCCTCTTCAAGTTCAAGGTCTCTTCTTCTATGATCAACATAAGACTTTCCGACTATAGGTTGTTTGCAAACGGTTCCTTATGATATGAACTTTCTATAAGGTCTTATAGATCAAGTCAGGACCAAGAAGAAAAGACTCGCCACCCTCAAACCACCTAATAGGAGATCTGCATCTCCTTCCATACAATGCATCAAAAGGATCCACACATGTGGATGAATGAAAACTATTGTAATATGAGTACTCCACAAATAGAAAATGCTCATCCCAATTTCCTTTCAAGTCAATGCTACAATCTCTAAGCCTATCTTCAAGAGTTTTAATAGTCCGTTATGCTTGAGTATCCGTTTTAGGATGAAATGCAGTGCTTAACTTCACTTGAGTACCCAAACCTCATTGAACCAACCTCCAAAACATGTGTGTAAATTGAGCAACTCTATCCGATATGATGGACAATGGAACCCTATGAAGAGTCACTATTTTATCAATATATATCGTAGCATAATCTACCGTCGAATAAGTAGACTCAACAGGAATAAAGTGAGTGGATTTGGTAAATCTATTCACTAAAACCCATATATAGTCATATTTCATTCATGTCCGATGCATTCCAACTACGAATTCTATATTAACATCTTCCGACTTCCAAGTAGGAATTTGGATTTCTTGTAGTAAACGACATGACTTTTGCTGTACGGCTTTCACTTGTTGGCAATTGAGACACTTTGCAACAAACTCTGCAATAACCCTTTTTAGGACAACCGCCAAATAACCTCTCTAAGATCATGGTACATCATTGTAGAACCTGCATGAATAGAGTAACGAGTTTCATGAGCTTTCTTAAGGAACCTACTATTCAAATTATCCACATTAGGCACACACAATATTCTTTGACACCTAGGAAAACCATCCCCCCTAGTAGAATAACTCATCCATCTAACCAAGAACTATTTGTTTCAACTCCATCAATAAAGGATCAAGGTGTTTCTTAGACTTCAACTCAACCACCATAACGACTCGGAGTTATGATGTACCAACATACCACCATTTTGAGAACATTCAATTTGAACCCATAACGAGCCAACCTATGAACATCTTTCACTAGGTATCTCTTTGATTCTTCCATATAAGACACACTTCCCATGGACAACCGACTTAGAGAATTCTCTACCACATTAGCCTTGTCGGGGTAATACAGAACACTCATGTCATAGTCTTTCAACAACTCTAAACATCTCCATTGCTGGATATTCAACTCTTTTGAGTGAATACATTTAAAGAATTTATGGTCCGTATACACATCAAAATCAACCCCATAGAGATAATGCCTTCTTATTTTCAAGGCAAATACCACGCCCTCAAACTCTAGGTCATGATTCATGTAGTTCTTCTGATGAATTTTGAGTTGCCTATAAGCATAGGCAATAACTATGCTATGTTGCATAAGAACACACTCCAACCTGACTCGAGATGCATCACAATAAACCAGAACACCCTTAGTACTCTCCGGTAAGGTCAATACTTGAGCGGAATTAAGCGTATCCTTCAGCATTTGGATGATCTTTTCGCATGCCTCCGACCACTCAAATTTCACATTCTTTTGAGTCAATGTGGTCAAGGGGGAAGCAAGAGACGTAAACCTGAAGGAGACAATGGCCTAGGAAAATTTTTTATCGCTTTGGTCTTCCTTGGGTCAACCAGTACATCTATACTACAGATGATATGATCAAGAAACGCTACCGACCTCAAACATAACTCACATTTGATATACTTGGAAAACAGTTGGTGTTCCTTAAGCACTTGCAACACCATCCTCAGTTGATCGATATGTTCATCCTCATTTTTCGAATATACTAATATATGGTTAGTGAATACAATGATAGATAAATCTAGGTAACTTCGAAACACCCTATTCATTAGGTTCATAAACGTCGCCGGAGCATTAGTAATACCAAAGGACATTACTAACAACTCATAGTGACCATATCTAGTATGAAATACGATCTTGGGAATATCTTCACCTCTCACCCTAAGTTGGTACTATCCGATCTCAAGTCAACCTTGCAAAAGTAACTCGCACCGTGAAGTTGATAAAATAATTCATCACTCCAAGGGAGAGGATACTTGTTCTTGATTGTCACTTTGTTGAGTTGACGATAATCAACAGACATTCTAAGGGATCCATTCTTCTTCTTTACAATAAATACCAGAACACCCCATGGAGAAATACTAGGCCGAATAAAGCACTTGTATAGTAAGTCCTGAGTTGAGCCTTCAGCTCTTTCAATTTGGCATGAGCCATCCGATAAGGAGGAACTGAAATGAGATTTGTATTCGGTAGCATGTCGATACAAAAATCAATTTCCCATTAAGGAGGAATACCAGGAAGATCATTAGGGAAGGCATCCGAAAATTTCCATAATACGAGGACCGACTCAATAGTAGGAACCTCAGAGTATGAATCATTGACTCTCAGAATATGATATAAAACACCATTTGGAGACTATCCTACAAGCTTTCAAACAATGATACGACCTCTAGGAATAAACTTTCCTCCATTCTACTTTAAAATGGGTTCATTTGGAAAGTTAAACTTCACCACCATTGTTCTACAATATATCGAAGAAATGCAAGCATGCAACCAATTCATACCGAAAATTATATCAAAATAAACCATATTGAGTTCTACTAACTCCACATGAGTAACTCTATTGGCAAATATTATAGGACAATTTCTATAGAGTCTCTTTATAACAAGCAACTGACCCCCAGGTAGCACCGGGATGAAGTAAAGCATACACATCATTATAAAATACTTTTCACATACCGGCCACCACATTGGTAGAAGTCTATTGCTCAACTCTAGATCAGAGAGCATAAAAGAAGTTCTTTTTTTGGAGAATCATTAGAACTACTAGCTTGAGCTTTATCACTACCCTTGTATTGTCCCTTCAAATTTCGGCAATCTCAAACTTCGTGCCAATTTTACCACACCTAAAGCAATTATCCATTCCTTTAAGCCAATCACCATGGTGCTTCTTGGCACACTTACAAAATGTTGGCTTCTTTGTTGGTGAACCACAACTCCTTTTCTTTGATGCTTAGGGTTAGACACCCTATCATCACGTGCCTTAGGGAACTTGGAAGGAACATGATTAGAGAGCCTCTTCCTGAACATTGGCTTGTTTTAAATATCAAGCCTACCCTTTGACGAATCACCATTAAAAGACCTTTCCTTTTGAACATCACTACTCTTTCTCTTGATACGTATATCTTCCACTTGTTGAGAATCAACCACACAACATAAAAAATGTTCATATTGTTATGTAGCATAGCCGTAGGACATTCTTCTTTCAACTCATCTGACACTCCAGTCACAAAGCATCTCATTTCATCTCAAGGATCAGAAACCAAAGAAAGAGCATACTTTGACAATTTATTAAATTTCAAAAAGTAGTCAAGTACACTCATACCTCATTGACAAAGATTGATGAATTCTTCCACTTTGACTTCCCTCTTCTATCTAGGAAAGAATCGATCAAGAAAACTGTTCTTGAAGAACCATGTCACCGCCCACAATTTAAAGGCCTATTATCCCTCCATTGGACATACCAAGCTTGGGCCACATCATTGAGTAGATAAGTGGCTAACTCATCTTTCTCACTACTAGTAAACCCCATAGGATAGAGAATCTTGTTGACTCATGGGGGTCTTCCTCAACTTTTGACTCATAGAAAGTAGGGGGATTGATCCTTGTAAAATCTCTCAAACGGGAGGCCATGATGCTAACTTGTTGGTTTCCTCGGGGTTCCACTTTCCAATTTGCTTGGTCCGTTATGGAATGTGCTTTATTAGTGACGGCTTGTGCTTGGGTAGTTATGGCTTGGGCCATTTGGAGAAAAGATGCCCTTACATCCCCATCCATCATCGGGGGAGGAGCATGATACGCTCAAATAACACTTCTCTAAAGATGTGTAAGTCGTCGTATCAAGTATAGAACCCAACTATTAGGTTGGGGATGATTCCACGAGGAAAATGATTTACAATTAACTCTAATGTACGATTATCTCTATTTAGTCAAATCATTCCAGAAAACTAGTAACTAAATGGGGGATTTTGTGAAACCGAAGTGTTGCAATATTGTGAAATCAAACAAGTAGCAAGAGTGAATTATTGGTATTTATCAAAATTATGAGAGAAACTAGGTTGTAAGTGTTCCCAATAGGATCATTACGCCATAATCCTATCTTATAACAATTCTTCCCTAATGTTTTGCATGCATAAGGATAAGTTATGTATCTCTAAATCCTCTGTTAGGCATTTAGAGAATTTCACCCTGTACCTTGGTCTGAGTACTTGTGTCCAAGTTACTAACCCTTACCTTTACTTCATATTAAGCATCACATTCGATGTTTATATTACATATAACTTGGCACGAAGAAAAACTAGCCTATTAGATAGTATCCACTTAATCTATCTCGATAATTATTTTCCTATTAACTATCTCCTTTGTTTGGAAATTAGCAATAAGTCGAGTCGTAAGGCGTGCACTAGTTAAAAAACACTTCTAAACGAATAAATTATGGATGCATGCAACAACCTATTTGAGAATTGTTAATTATCTAGGTTTATTTTGTTAATCACCCATGGTTCCCATAACCCTAGTTGTGCATTTAGTTTCCCTTCATTAGAAGAACACAATTTATAATTGACAAATAATAAATCATGAACTTACTTTGACGAATTTGAAGAAAATGTAGAAATTCAACTTGAAATCACACAATTATCTTCAACACCAAATCCGAAAATTTAAATTAACTGAAAAAACATATCTCCAAGAACAAACGTATGAAATTAGTAAAAGAATCCAACTCCAAAAATGAGGATTTTCACCCAATTTATAATAAAAACAGTCCTACATTAAAAGGATTTTAATTAGGAAATGTTTTTTGAGAATGCGACATCAATCGATAATCCCCACAGACGGTCTGTCGATGAAACGTTGGACTGTCGACTACCTATGTCAGTCAACACTTAGCATCTTTATTCAGCATCCACTTTACATCTTCTTTGATCCAAACGACGGGCCAACAACATGGTCCATCAATGAATCTTTTTGTTCCATTGTTATCTTTTGTTCCACTTCGGGTACCCATCGATCAGTCGACGGACCATCAATCCTTCAATAGTCTTATACTTATTTAGAATTCCCCGGTTGCTTTCAGATGCCTTAACCTTCAATAGACAGTCACCACCTATGGCTCTTGGATGGGACGACAGGCCGTCGATGGCTTCGTGGGTCACCTCTGCACTTATTCTTCACAGCCTTTTGCATTTTCATTTTGGACAACTTTTGTGATAAAAAAATACAAAACATATTAAAATTACTACAAAAATCTCTGGACACTCACCAATATTAAGGAAAAAGCATTGAAAGTACTGTGAAACCACGGTAATTCAGAGCAACCGAAACTTGATCATTCATACCAACTTCTTCAAGTGGAGGCACTTGGTTGTCTTGTGATCCCACATTAGCGATCTTTTCCACAACCCTACTTTTAGATGCTCTTATGGTTTTTATACCTTTAACCACCATACAAGGTTTAGGTGAAAGCACACATAAAGTAGACTCTACAGGCACGATATAGGATTATAAGAAGATGATAGTTTCGTAAGCATCACATAGTTCCTCATTCATAAGCGTGGCGCGCTTCACAAATATGAATAAGAATCTACATAGATGTGGTTTAATGAGACATCATTCCTAAAGATATTCAACCTCATTCTATGGTACCATGTTTGACACATCAGGGGAGCACCCCATAGACGTAACCGGCGTCGTCTTCCTAGAAGAGGACTATGACTAGCCTCTTAGCTTACATCATTAAATTCATTGATTAAAATGTAGAAAATTTAATACTTTTAGATTACTTCTTTATTGAGGTTTACTTAGACCTCTCGCTTACACACACAGACACAGACACACACACACACATAGACCCTTCCTATAAGAAGATTACATAGTCTTTTACGTTTATTTAACATACATAGTATAGGATCATAATATTATAAAAATGTCTATGATATTTCTCATATTAAAACATCGGGGGAGCACCCCCTGAAAGTAACATGGCGTACCTGACCTCTCAGAGGGTTTGTAACGACCCGGATTGACAAAACTGGACCGCCACCGGCGTCTTTTACGTTTCACAGGACGCAGACAAGCCTCTTCTTGCATTCATCACATTCATATGGTTAATTTTAGTGGAAAATTTAAAATTTTTTATAAGTATGAAGTTCACATACACTTCATTTAGTTAATACTTAATTGCATCATCTATTAAGCTAAATGTAAATGAAACAACCATCTATCATAAGAATCAATTAGAAATAAAAGATGAATATATAATAAATATTTTTTCCAAACGAGTTCTTATTACAAAGATTCAAAATGAAAATACGAAAGAAACGCTAGGGACAACATCCACTAGCTATATCTAAAACTAAGGCTATACTAAAACTATAGCATCCTTGAAATCTAGAGGACGTACAAAATTGTTTGGAGAATGTTGATATCCAAGCCACTGCAAGAGTCTTCAATCTATCCTCTGACCTGCACCTATAAAATAGTAATATTGTATGCAATTAGCAAACACTTTTACTAAGTATGGGTACATTCAGCAACACATAACGGTAATGCATGAACAACAATGGCTCTTCCTAATCGACTTGCTTTCTTGGAAGGTGAAGTCTTTTGACTTGCCTAATTCGTATAGGATGGTCATGCTATGATTATTTCACACATCATACATACATAGGTTCACATAACATACATTACATGTTTCATATATCATACAGTTCCTATCCATGAGACCTTGGAATCATGGACATAGCATTAAGATATCTCAAGTGAGGGCCCAACATATGTGAGCTGAACCCATTGGCCTCCTTTAGCAAACATAGTCTTCTTCATTCGTTCATTTGTACTTCACATTATTCATTTCATTCATTATTATGTTGATGTAAACACCAGCAATACCTAGGATGAAGTTTAAGACTCTCATCGGGATCATGAAGTGCAATGACCAAGAATTACCTTATGTCATTATTTTAATCTTGTTTTACCTCCTGATTCTCTTGCACAACCACATTCGGCATCGTTCATTTCATTATCTTTCATATTTGGAGGATCTTCAACCTTAACCTACATAGATCATGTGAGCGTCATGAACTCCGGTGTCTCCCCCACACCAAAAAGTGGTGGATTCACTGGCCATAGTGAAACGAAAAACATGCTACCTTTAGGGTTTCGAACCAAGCTAGTTCCCTATGTTGGCACCATATTTCAAAGACTAGGAGATTTAGGGATACCCTAACCACATTGTTGGACAATCTCATATCATTATATTTATGTTAAACTCCACCCTTCCCGAAAGAAGAAATCACCACTCATAGATAGCCTATCTTTGTTTAGTTTAAAGTTCTTATTTACATTCAACTAATATGTCATGAAAACTTGCCTCTTAGAATGAGGTAGTCATAGCTCATTAGATGATTTATCATATCTTCTTTACGTATTAAGTGTGAATTGTCCTTATACTTACATATAGAATGTGATTGATACTTGTCTCTTAATGTTAAACACTCTCTTAGGTGAGTAATTTTGGTGACCTTTTTTTAAACTTGTTTGAGACTTGTCTCACCATTAATCTTAGCCTCTTATAATGTTATCACCATTTTCATTAACATTATAGTTAAACATAATTACTCACCTCCTCCCTCTCCCATGCTGAGTAACAGGCAGCGCCTCGGAAAGCACGGGCGAGCCACATGAAGGGAAACTTGCACGTGTGGTTCTGGCCGGGGACCCCGGGCCTTTCCTTGATAAACAATCACAAATTGGCTTTTTTATTGTTGCAGATCTATGAAAATAATCGGTTCATTTGTCACTGGTTCCGGTTGGAAGTGTAATCTGTAGCGGGAATCGATATATGTATTTGTATAAATATAAGAGATGCTTTTTGATTTGTCTTTTAAGACGGATCTAGAATGTATTGGTAAGGATATCTCCCCTGCCTATTTGTTTGGAGGGTTCTAATGATTTTTAAGTGAATGTTCATTTATTTATCATGCCATTAACTTACATCATTTGACATGCACATGGCCTTTAGTGTACTTTACACCCATGGTAGTACCCCTTTAGGGTTACCTCATATATAAGGATTACTTTCGCGATTAAAGTGGTCTTAGATTTCCTTTTGATCCTAAACTAGGCATTTTAATCACATCTTACCCGTGCCTCTCTCTTACTCTTGGCTTAGGTTCTCTCACCTTGAAAACGTACGGTGGACGTATGCTTCCACGCACAAACCAAGAGGATTTACTCATTTTTGGCTAAGTGTTTTATGATCATATAAGTGCATATTGTGCAAGACTTATACCTCTTGTAATTTTAACCAAGGAACCCGAGTTTGATCCCTAGTGGCTGCGTTTTATTTTATTATATGAATGACTTAGGTGTCTCACAATTTCAGTCAAGGGGGTCCGTGTTCGAATCGCTTGGGCAATATATATTTTTTATTATAATTGATATTTATACATCTCACACGTTTGGCCTTGAGGCCGGGTTCGATTCCCATCCTACACAATATGTTATCTTCTTTTAATTTACTCAAGATCTCTTCATCTAGTGTTAGAACCTTGAGGTCTCGGGTTCGATTCCTAAGTGTAGTATTTTTTTAATTTGAATTTAGCCAAGTCTTCTCTAATTAGCATTAGGTCCTTAAATTCATTTCTTACATTTTTTTCTAGAAAATTTGGTGTAGATTTTTATATCAACTTTAATCAACACTTTAGCCTAAACTTATGTCCATATATCTGTACTATTTCTTTGTGCTTGATGTACATGGACGAGAGTCTTAGACTCATTTTAATTCGGCAATTAGTATTTCATTTTAGATCATCACTTTCACTTACTTTTCATGAACATCAAGGTTTAATCATCACATGTTAATAACATTACAATTACATAGAACATAATTCACCACGTTCTTGAAAAAAATCTGTAATATGAATCTCTTGGTATTGATATCGTGTAAATAAAACATACATACAATCACACACACATAAAATGATAATACAGTGTCCGCAAACATCATATTTCACACAACCACAAACGTTCTCTAGATTGTCTACCAGCAAACATACAAACGCATGCATCAACTTTTCAGAGGATCTAATGACAGGGGCATGCAACGTGGGCAACCTTAGTTTTTCGATTGGAATACGTACTGAACCTTAGGGAAATCTTGGGAAAGGTAACAAGAGAGAAGAAAACCCATACCTTTTTAAACTTTGACAAAAAGCCACAACGACACATCCTAACCCACTCACAACAAACTTTACATGATTTCATAAAACACTTAGGTGTGCAAATTTTATTTACATTTTTGATGGATGAAGTCGGGAACTCTGTAGAACACTAGGTTTATTTTTCTGTTTTTTAATTACAAAGTAAAGATGACAAATTTTTTATGAAGAGATAATGAATTAAGAGTACACATTTTGTACACTCATTGTGGGAGTCGTGCACATCTTTCATTTGGGAATTTGTTGTTGACTTATTCAATTAAATTTAAATGATAAAATTAGTTTATAATCCACATGTTATGTTACTATAATGCCCCTCCTTATTTTTTTCTAATTTAAATAACTTAAGTCGCCAACTTAGTGCCTCCATCTTGGCTCGAATCCGAGTATGGAGATCCGATTAAACTCAGGTTTTACCATCGAGTTTTGACCAATTAAAAACCTTATTCAATTAATTAAATATCAACCTAGGTAATTACTATACTACCCCTAGCCCTGAAATTACCTTTTTACCATTAGAACCCTTAAAACCTATGACTAACCCTCTAAGTCCAGTCAAGACTCACCCGGGGGAATCCAATGTTAGGGGACCTAACATGGCTGGAAAAAACCCTGACTAGATCAACCAACTAACCAAGTTGATTGTCTTGGCCGGTGCATAGGTCCAAGGGTCTAGTTTAACGCGCATCAAGTCATGTGAACCCGATCTAATTTAGCATTCTAGGTACACTTAGGTCTTACTTAGCATAGTCGTTTTCGGCTTGACACATTATCTCCCCCTTATAAACATTCGTCCCCGAATGGCACTACATCATTCAATCAAGGAAGATTATTTTCGAAAGTTACTTCATCATACTTAAATGTTTCTCCTTTGTGAACATTTTATTCACACTTATTTTGGGTGGTGCATACCATTCAAGCTTATCTAAGTCTTCATACTTAAGATTGAGGAATTTCCTTCTCAATAACACTTAACTAATGCACATCAGAAATCATGCAATACAGAAAACATGTCTATGCTACAGAAAAACAGCAACATAAATTGCAAACATAACTTCACTTCAACTCATATAGTGCTATTATGAAACATATGATTAGTGACCTATCACACAAAGTTGACTACAACACATAGACTTCAGAGGTTCTTAAACATAAATCAGACTCTAGGAGAAGAATATTTAACCTCAAGAAATGAACAAATGAGGATAGAGGGATCTCATATCAGCCTTGGCATTCCATGTTCCTCCCTCAACAAGGTGGTTCCGCCCCAGGACTTTCACGGTGGCAAAATTGTAGTTCCTCAGTCGCTTCACTTGATGATCTAAAATTTCGATTGGAAACTCTTCATAACAAAAGGTTCTTTTAAACTCCTAGCCCCTCAACAGGAAGGATGGATGTTGGATCGCCTAGACACATCTTAAGAATTGAAATGTTAAACACTGGATTAACAAAAGCAAAATCTTGAGGTAACTTCAACTCGTATGAAACATATCCTACTCGTTGCAAGACCTCATAAGGAAATATATACCTCAGACTCAACTTTCCTTTCTTACCAAACCTCATCACCTCTTTCATGGGTGATATCTTCAAGTAGGCTTGATTATCCACCTTAAATTATAGATCTCTTTTTCTATTGACTGCATAGGATTTTGACGACTGTAAGTAGTAGAAAATCTATTTGTGATCATTCTCACCTTCTCCATAGCCTCTTTATTGATCGCAGGGCCAAGGATTGCAGAGTCTCCTACCTCAAACCATCCAATCAGTGACCTACATCCTTGGCCATATAGTGCTCAAAAGATGTCATCCCAATACTGGAATGGTAGCTATTATTGTAAGAGAACTCTATCAGCTACAAGTGATCATCCCAACTCCCCTTGAATTCAATAACACATGCTCTCAACATGTCTTCAAAGGTCTTGATGGCACACTCTTCTTATCCATCCGTTTCCAGATGAAAAGCAGTACTAAGCTTCACCTGTGTACCCAAGGCATTTTGGAAAGATCTAAAAAAAAGAAAAGTAAATTGGGCTCCCCTATCCGAGGTGATAGACAGAGGAATCCCTTTGCATCTTACTATCTCATCAATATAAATCTTGGCATAATCTTCATCCTTCTGAATAGACTTTACAAGTACGAAGTGAGCGGACTAGGTCATTTTGTCAACGATAACCCAAATGGAATCATGAAGTTTCCTAGTCTTTGGCAGACCAACCACAAAATAAATATTGACAGCCTCCCACTGCCTTGTTGGAATCTCAATTGCTTGAGTGAGACCCCCAGGCTTAAGGTTTTCAGCTTTAACCTGTTTGCAATTCGGACACTCCTCCAAGAATTTAAGGATATATCTCTTCATTCCTTCCTACCAATATAACTCTTTAAGGTCATGGTACATCTTTGTGGAACCTAGGTGAATGGAATACCTGTAACCAGGAACTTCTACCAAAATATTAGACCTCAAATCATCAACATTTGGAAAACATAATCTGTTTTGGTACTTGAGTACACCATCAACTCCTAGGGAAAATGATTCATTCAACTTTCTCAATACTGAGTCTTTCAACTCCATGAGTATTGGGTGGAGATGCTGATCGGATTTAACATCTACAAAAATTAGGAATCAGAACTTGAGTGAAATAAAACACCCCCACTTGGTGCATCTGCTAGGCGTACACCCAATCTAGCCAATTGGTGTACCTCTTTAACCAGCTTCTTCTTCTCTTTGTCAACATGAAACATGCTGCCCATGCTCAATTGACTCAATGCATCAGCAACTACATTGTTCTTACCCAGTGATAATAAACACTCATATCATAATCTTTGAGCAGTTCTAGCCATCTCCTCCAACGAAGGTTCAACTCCTACTGTGTAATAACATACTGAAGACTTTTATAGCCAGTATATACATCAACATGTACACCATATAAATAATGTCTCAAAAGTTATAATTCAAACACCACATCAGCTAAATCAAGATCGCGAGTTTAACAGTTCTTCTCGTGTATTTTAAACTGTCTTGATGCATATGAAATCACCTTACCATCTTGCATGAGAACACATCCCAAACCTACTCGGGAAGCATCACAGTACACCACATATCGTGCACCACTCCCTAGAAACGTGAGAAGTGGGGCTGAAGTGAGTAAGTTTTTGAGATCTTAGAAGCTATCCTCACATTTTTAAGACCACTCAAACCTCACCTTGTTCTACGTCAAGGCTGTCAATGAAGCAGCAATAGTGGAAAATCCTTTCACAAACCTTGGATTGTAATTTTCCAAACCCAAAAACTTCTTGATCTAAACCATTGACTCGAAGTAAGTGGTACAAATATTCCTTAGATAACATCATATTGGTTTTCAGATTTGAACTATTTGGCTTGTTGGATTTGGACCACACCCTTTCCATCTTAATTCTAACTCATTTTGCAACTGAAACCTTACTACCCTGTTTCTATTGTCTATTGTAGCATAACACTTATGAAGCAAATTAATACCTCAGCCATATCCTTGAGTTGGTATGCAGCCAATTTATCCTTCTCCTCTTCATTAGTACTCATAACAGGCTTTTAGAACTTACCATGCATTCACTATCATGAGAACTGTCACACTCACTACACGTCTTTTGTTCATGCTGAGAATTTCCATTATGGCCCATTCTTAGGAAGACCAGATTTAAAGTCTAGCGCCTTAGATCATTCGGCCATCCTGATTCTTGTGTGTAATCTTCTACGTATTCACACAAGAAGGAAGTTAGATACTTAGAATGAAACAAAGTTTCAAATCTATAGATAGAACGATAAAGTGTAGAAGAAGGGAAGATTTCCTATCACCCCGTAGTCTCTATAACATGATTGTGGCGCGCTTCACAACCATAAGTCAGAATATACGTAACGTGGTTGTGTTCAGAGTTAGGTCCTAGGTAATTCAACCTTATACTCTTAAACCAAGTTTGTAACGACTCGGATTAAGGAATCCGGACCGCCATCGACGTCGTTGACCTCTCAGAGGTCATAGTCAAGCCTCTTCTTGCATTCATCACATTCATATGGTTATTTTAGCGAAAAATTTAATACTTTTTATAAGTATGAAGTTTACATAGACTTCATATAGTTTATACTTAATTTCATCATATATGAAGCTCAACGTAAAAGAAACAACCATCTATCATAAGAATATATTCGAAATAGAAGATGAATAAATCATAAATAGTTTGTCAAACGCGGCCATATTACAAAGCTTCGAAATAAAAATATAAAAGAAATGCTAGGGACAACATCCACAAGCTATGTCTAAAACTAAGGTTATACCAAAACTGTAGCATCCTCGAATTCAAGAGGACCTACCAAATGGTTTGGAGAACGCAGATCTCAAAATCGCTGCAAGAGTCTTCAATCTGTTATCTTACCTGCACCTATAAAATAGTAATATTGTATGCAATTAGTACACACTTGTACTAAGTATGGGTACATGCAGCAACACATAATGGTAATGCATGAACAGGAATGGGTCTTCCTAATCAACATGCTTTCTTAGAAGGTAATACTATGATTATTTCACACATTATACATACATAGGTTCACATAACATACATATCATGTTTCATATTTCATACATTTAATTTACACGAGACCTTGGAATCATTGATGTAGTATTAATACATCTCAAGTGTGGGCCCAACATATGGGACCTCAACCAGAGGGCCTCCTTTAGCAATCATAGAGTCTGTTTCATTAGTTCATTCGTACTTTACATTATTCATTCATTCATTCATACGTTGATGTAAACACCAGCTATACCTAGGATGAAGATTAAGATTCTCATCGGGATCATGAAGTGCAATGAACAAGAATGACCTAATGTCATTACTTTAATCTGGTTTCACCTTCTTATTGTCTTACACAAACATCTTCGTTATCGTTTATTTCATTATCTTTCATACTTTTAGGAAATTCAACCTTAAGCTACATAGATCACGTGAGCATCATTAAATCTGGTGTCTCCCCCACCACAAAAGGAGGTGGAGTCACTGGCGAAAGTGAAACCAAAAACATGCTTGCTTTAGGGGTTCGAACCAATCTAGTTCCCTATGTTTGAAACATAATTCAAAAACTAGGAGATTTAGGGAGACACATACCCACCTTGGTGGACAGTCTCATCTCATGATATTTATGTGAACCTTTGACGTTCCCAATACAAGGCATCACCACTTACAGCTAACATATCGGTGCTTAGTTTAAAGTTCCTATTTACATTAAAATCATATGTCATCGAAGCTTTCTTCTTAGCATGAGGTATACATAGTTTATTAGATGATTTCTCATCTCTTCTTATATATAAATTGTGAATTGTCCTTACACTTACATATAGAATGTGATTGATACTTGTCTCTTAATGTTCAACACTCTTTTAGGTGAGCACTTTTGGTGACGTTTATTTAGGCTTGGTTGAGACTTGTGTCACCATTGATCTTAGCCTCTTATCATGTTATCACTATATTCATTAACATCATAGTTTAACATAAATTACTTACCTCATTACGTGAATGTTCATTTCTTCATCCTGCCATTAACTTATATCATATGCCATGCACATCGACTTTAGTGTACTAAAAACCCATGGTAGTACATCTTTCGGATTACCTTATATATAGGGCTTACTTTCATGAATTATGTGTTCTTAGATTTTCTGTTGATCCAAAACTAGGCATTTAAATAACTTCTTACCCGTACCTCGCTCCTTCTTGTGGCTAAGGTTCACTCAATTTGCAAACATACCCATATTTGTCTAAGTCTTTCATGATCATCTAACTGCATATTGTGCAAGACTTATACCTCTTGTACTTTCAGCAAAGGAACCTGAGTTCGATTCCTAGTGGCTCCTTTTTTTTTTATTATATGTAAGACATATGCCTCATTAATTTTTGTCAAGGGGATACTTGTTCGAACCCCTTGGGCAGACTATATTTTTTAATATATATGATACTTATGCATCTCACTCATTTTTCCTTGATGCGGGTTCAATTCCCATCCTACACACAACATTTTCTTCTTTTAATTATCTCAAGACCTCGTCATCTAGTGTTAGAGCCTTGAGGTCTCGGGTTTAATTCCTATGCGCAGCATTTTCTTTCTTTAAATTTATCCGAGTCTTCTCTAATTAGCATTAGGTATTTAAGTTCATTTCTTATTACCATTAGGTCCTTGAATTGATGTCTTAACTGACATAAGAGTCTCCAATATGTGTTTACAAAAAACAGTTGAACCTCCGGCAAAGGAGGTGGTAAGAGTTGTTGAAAGATTATGATATGAGTGTCCTCTATCACCCTGGCAAATCTAATGTGGTTGTGGATGGCCTAAGTCGTATCACTATGTGTAGCGTATCCCACATTGACGAAGCCAAGAAGGAGCTAGCGAAAGAAGTTCATAGGTTTGCTAGGTTCGGGGTGAGGTTGAAAATTTCTCTAAATGGGGGTGCTATTTTCCATCATAACTCTGAGTCATCAGTAGTAGTTGAGGTGAAATCTTAACAATACCTCGACAAATAATGGTTGGAGTTTAAAGAATCAGTCCTTGGCAAACTTAATGAGACATTCTCCCTAGGGGGGATGGCATTTTAAGGTGCCAAGGGAGACTATGTGTTCCCAATGTGTATGGGTTGACGGACCGGATCCTTGACGAAGCCCATGGGTCCCGCTACTCCTTTCATTCAGGTTTGATGAAAAAATTCCATGATTTAAATGAGATATACAAGTGGGAAAGTTTGAAGTGGGACATAGCAGAGTTTGTCGCTAACTGTCCAAATTGCCAACAAGTAAAAGCGGAACATCAAAAGTCGGGTGGCTTACTACGAGAGATCGAAATTCGTACATGGTAGTGGGAAAACAACAATATGGACTTTGTAGTGGGTTTACCTCGGACTCAAAGGTTATACGATTCCATATGGGTGGTTGTGGATAGGTTGACTAAGTCCGCTCGCTTTATTCACGTCAAGTCTACTTATTCATTGGAAGATTATGCTAGGATCTTCATAGATGAGATTGTGTGTCTCCATGGTATTTCGTTATCCATTATATCAAGTTGGGTTTCACAATTTACATCTATGATATGGAGGTTATTCAAAAAAGGGTTGGGTACTAAACTGAAGTTGAGTACCACTTCTTATCCCCAAACAGATGGCCAAGAGGAACGCACTATTCAAACCCTTGAGGATATGATTAGGGCTTGCATTATTGAATTTAAAAAGAATTTGGATAAGCATTTGCCTTTGGTGGAGTTTGTTTATAATAATAGCTTTCATTCATTCATCTCCATGGCTCCCTACGAAAACAAGTATCGTAGGAGGTGTAGGTCTCCTATAGGGTGGTTTGAAGTGGTGAGCCTTTGCTTCTTGATCAAGATTTGATTTATAAGACCATAGAGAAGGCTCATATAATAATGAAGCAGTTGCAAACGGCCTATCATCGGTAAAAGTCTTATGTCGGTCATAGGAGAAGGGACTGTGAGTTTTAAAAGGGTGTAGGGTGTATTTGAAAATTTCACCAATAAAAGGGGTGGTTACATTTGGAAAGAAGTGGAAATCGATTCCTCGTTATGTGAGTCCCTATGAAATTTTGCAAAGGGTTGGTAAGGTGATCTATGAAGTGGAACTTTTTAGTGAATTGGCTTCGGTTCATCCGGTTTTCCATGTTATTGTGTTAAATAAGTGTATCGGTGATCCCGAGTCCAGTCTTCCTATTGAGGGTCTTGTGTCAATGATAAACTCACATATGAGGAAGTTCCGGTACAAATTCTTTATAGGCAAGTAAAGAATTTAGGGAATAAAGAGGTGGTTTCCGTAAAGGTGTTATTGAAGAATCACCTAGTTGAGTGTGTAGCATGTGATGCCGAGGCTGACATGAAGTCCCGTTACCCTCTTCTTTTTTATAATTAAGGTTACTCATTATTTTTAATAATATAAATATAACTAGGAATTTAAGTTTCGTGAGTTTTGGTCAAGTCTTGAAAAAATCTGCATTTTTGAAATTTGCATTACACTAAAGTTATAGTGAAATTGGTGCCTTAAAGTTGAAATTTTGGCTTTTCGTTTGTTTGAGTTCTGTTGTGCATTTTGTTATGGTTAGTTATTATAAAACTATATGTAGTATGTTGATAAGTTGAATTTTGTGCTAATTCACTCATGTAGTGTATATTTAGCTCATGTGTGTTGTGAGAAGGGAATACCTCATGATGAAGTGTTTTTAGCCTTATGTGTTGTAATTGGAGTTTTAGAATTGCCTTTTTGAAATGAAATAATTTAAGTTGATTTGATATTGTTTATTGGTTGGGCTTCTAGTCTGGAGTCTATTCCTTCCATCAAAGAGTTTTAGTGTCATTCGGGGACGAATGTTCCTAAGGGGGGGATAATGTAACACTTTGAAAGTCCAAGACGAGTCTTAAAGTCTAACATAGGTTCTATAGGGTCTAAACACTGTTTAAAGACCTATTTTAATGAATATAGGTCATTTAGGAAGTCTATAAACAAAAACATCCAAGAACGTTCATGACGTCCGGAAGGTTGTTCAAAGTGGTACTAGCGTGCCTTATCCGATTTGACTATCTTTTACTAATCCGAAATTTATGAAAAGTGGTGAATGGGTAGATAATAGGTGTTTAAGTTGTTTCATAGTAAAAACCTTCGGGTACGACTCCCCAAGGACCAACCAAGGGCCCTTGAGGAGGACTCTAGAAGGTTGAGGAAACACTGCCAGGGCAGTGTGCATCGACGATACAAGCTACTGTCCTTGTGTTCAATGACGGGGCGTCGATTCCATCATCGTCCCACACATAGAAAATTTTAGGGATCCCTCCCCTTCACAAGTCTCTAAACATACCTACGAAGACTGGACGTAGGGGGGTCAGTCTGTTGACTCACAGACGGCCCATCGATGGGTTTCCGTTTGTGAGGGTCTTATTTTTCTTGCATGTTCAATTAAGTTGTTTAGTGTTTAGTAAGGTTTTTATGGGAAGACCAAATAAATAATTTAACTCCCATATAAAGTGCTCAATCCCAATTAATCTAATGAGAACTCTCAATACAAACTCTCTTCCTTCTCTCTTCTTTCTCTCTTTACTTGAAATCACCATTGAAGACTAGCAAAGAAAGGGGATTGGGGGCTTGAAAGGGGAGAATTCACCATCATATCTTTGTCAAACGTTAAGGTATGGGATCTAAATAACCTTTGAGACTCTTTCCTCAAAGGGTTCCTTCAAAATGGATTTCAAAAGTTGAGTTTTCATGCGGGTTTCATCCAATTATGAAATTAATGTTGTGAACTGAGTTGTTTATGCTTTATTTAGAATATTTGATAGGTTAACATGAAATTGAACTTTATTATTATTAATTGTAATGGTTTGATTCAAATTGAAGAATATGATCTTTAACATTTAACCCTAGGTTTGATATTGATATAAATTGGGTTGTGATTGATTCAACTGTCTTGCTTATGGTTTAATCACTATTAGATGATGTTGTTACAATAATCATTAACAAACTAGACAGAATTGTAGTCTTTAATGCTATTATTGAGAAGATGATCTAGGTTAGAAGGTGAGTTAACATAGGTATCTTATTTTCAGTTAAGATCTTGTATTGCACTGTGTTATAGTCTTTATTCTACTCTTGTTATCATGTTGAATATTATATTATGATGTTGAAAATCTAAATTTTATTGAATTGATTGTTTATGGTAAGGCCTTGATAATGAAATATGAGGAAGACTTGGTAAGTCGTAGAATCTTTTTCTTTGCTTCTAATTGTGATTAATTGTTCTTAAGTCATGATGTTCTATTGGAGTATGCCTTGTATTAGGATTTAGGGTGGTATGATGTTGAAATGAAATATCTTTACCATGGTTGTGAGGTTTTTAAGATGTAAAGGTTATAAGGGTGGTGATGTATACCAATATGCCTTAATATGAAATAATATGTAATGTGTTAACCTACCTTATATAAATTGTGATGAAAGAAATTATACTCATACAATTCTTATTGAGATATTCATGATGATGATTATACAGGGGGTATACCCTATGACCTAAACTAAGCTATGATGATAATTAAAGGCGTGAAGACATTTCAAAAAGGGACTCAAGCTTTGTAACCAGTGAACTATATTGAAGAGTATCTGTTCCCACATATGGTAGGTAGGAGCATTAAATTACTCTTGAGATTGGAGACTATAATGCATGGTTCATAAAGAGGGTCCCAACTATATCTTTTAGTACTTGAACTATGTTTCCCCCATAGGAATACTAGCTAGTGGTTCACGTAGTTACTATGTTTCATGTTTTTGTACTACGTTTGCAAGTAGTCCACATTCTTTCGGTGTAGAGTCTTATGACCCTAGATTCCACTCTAGCTCATGTGGTCTACTTCGGTTAGAGAACGATGTTCCCAGAAAATTAAAATGAATTAAAGGATTTGAACTCTAACTTTGATAACCTAAGGGATCTAGCTTAGTTTATGTAGGGGTATGGGAATCTACCTAAGCATTGCACTAGTTATCCTTGTGGAAAGTCTTAGGAGGATGTTGTTATATATGTTATGTTATGAAGATATATGATATGTACATAATGAACTTGCACATTGTTGATACTATATGATGATTAGTTCACTTATGTGTATGTGTTTGGTAATATTGTTAAAATAATATGAAATATATATATCTAAATGTTTTACTAGGTGGAGTTGGACATTTTTTATGGTTTCTTGTTGAGGCTACGTGATTGAGTAAGGTTATGGGACTTTACTTCTTCATTGCACTTGTTGACTTCATAACGATTCATCAATAGTTGTCTTGCTTATTATGATATGATTTACTCTTAGTCATGCTTGTGATGTCATTCCTTCATGATAACGTGGTAGTAGATCATGGGTTAAAGTATGATGATATATATATTACTTGTTTGAATTAGTAAGCATGTTTGGTTGATTGGTGTGACTTTCTTGATTATGCATTTGTAACGACCTGTTTAGTCGTTTTGAGCAGCAGCTTTTATTTCTGGAAAAACTGTGTGAGTCGACGGAACCCACGACGGACCGTCATGGGCACGACGGACCGTCGAGGGGGTCTCGTTCCAAAACACTTAGAATTCTGAAATTTGGGTATTGAAATCGACTCTCTGAACTTCGTAACGGAATGGCAGGACGGACCGTCGT
>NC_028644.1:44685580-44745870 GCF_001406875.1 Solanum pennellii
TTTTAGAAGTTATTGAATTGTCTTTTTATTAATGAGTTTAAGTCTTCCGCATCGTATTTTGTTCATTATGGTTAAAATTTTAAGGTTTAGATTGGTTGGTTCGCTCACATAGGAGGGTAAGTGTGGGTGCCAGTCGCGGCTCGGTTTTGGGTCGTGACAGCATTAGACTTTTAAAAGGGTAAAATGGCATGTTTTGATTAAATGTCCCTTTTAGCATGTTTTGCCCTTATTAGTGCATATTGTCTCATACTTAGTACATTTAGAGTACAAACCCCAATTTATTCCTTTTTCCCAAACTATTTAGGTTCCCAACGTTGAAGGTTCATTTGAGACGAAGTGAAGAAGGCTTGAATACTCTCTATCATCCTAGTAGGTAGGTCCTCACTTTCCGAGGGTGATGGCAATATCTATCTTAGGAAGTTTCTTTTTTTCTAAGGCTTTTATTTTCATTCAACTTTCATTTGTGTACGACTTGTATAATCCTATATATGGCTTCTTTGCATTTGAGGTAGGGCTATGCTTAAATTGTTATGATCGTTTAGATTGTATGAGATGAGACAATCATTGAGACTATCTTATATCTTATATATATATGTATGCAATAAAAGTAGAATGATATGTAATCTTCCTATACGAAGGGTCTATTATACTCGATACGACTATAGTATGTCTATTAGAGGTCTATGTAAACCTCCAAGTAGATGTATTCAAAATTTGTAAATTTTTCCGCAATTTCAACCTATGAATGTAATGGCATAAGACCAAGAGTCTAGTCCTAGTCCTTAAAGAGGAAGACAATGTTGGTTACGTCTTAGGGGGTAACCACGTATGTGACATCTTCAATGCATTTACTAATAATAATAGTTGTAACGACGCACAAGTACACCTTAGAAGTTAGAGCATCCTTGAGTCGCCACACGGCAAATGAGATTTCAAGATGTCTTATTTGAGCCACTCGTATCATTCATTGCATAATAACATTCTAAAATGAGTAAGAATTTAAAACCTCCTTCAGATACGAAGAAATCTTTCCATAATCACTATGCAAGCGGAAGACATTCATTAAAACATTAAACCTTTGCAACATCTCATTGAACCATCTAATATTTGGAGCATACAACACTTGGGACTAAGCTCATACAAGACATAAAATAAAGACTATGACATAAAGAAACATGTGGATATTGTCCTCGAATCGATGAGAACTCAACAATATTTCACCTTCAACCCTTAGAAACAAATCTATCCTCCATGGCATATCAAAACTTCAAATTCCCTACACTTTAGTCAAAAAAGTAAAAGAAGAGGTTAGCACATTAGATGCACTAAGTATGGAAGCCATCAAAAACCATGAAAAAAGGACATTTAGTAAATAGCATGCTTTTCATAAATATTGATCAAAACATCATACTATAAGAATAAGAAGAACATTAAACACCTTAGGAACACAGAAAAAATCATTTGAGCAATAATACACAATTTTAGCAAAATTAAAGTAAACTCATGCCAAGTTACAGTGAATTAACTTCACTATTACAGTAAAGTTTCTCAACTACACAATGGATAATTTCTAGCATGTAATTCCCACACTAAAAGCTTTTTAAGACTCACTTAAGTAAGACAAAGAGAGACCACCCATACACCCTCTCTAGGAACACCTAATATGATCCTTAAGACCACCTATAATGAGACATACATACTTACAATACACCAAACACATGAACATATATGATATTCTCCTTACCAAGGCCATAAAAAGACTTACTTAAGTACTCCTAGAAGATAACGCCCATACACTATCTTCAAGGTTACCTAAATAATCCTTAAGACATCTTAAGTTTATATCATTCCAAAAGTATCAACCAACTTCCCTAACTAGAGTCATTCTCAAGACTTCCCTATAAAAGACATGAAGATCATCCCTTATGCCCCCTTCACACTTTTACTAAGGAATTCTTAAGTCACTCTATACTAGGTACTCATTTCATTCACATGCTTTCTAACATTAGATTTTATTTCATTATTTCATTAAGAGACATTCATCACATAAATGACATTCAAGTAATGGTCTTGAGAAGACCTACAGACTCTCTGTAATATCTTCAAAGCCTAAGGCTGCAATGTCTAGGTAGCGTCCCATACAATCACCTAAACTTTATAGACTTCACAAATACTAGTAGGTATCCCATATGATTAGAATAGGCAATATTCAACATAGGAAATGGTAGTAAAGCATGGAATTCGGAGTTATAACCTATTCCAATGGAGGGTGTTCAACTTTCCGATTCGACATGGACACATCCCATGTAGGCACATGGTTAAGGAATATGAAGGGTGTATCTTGTACTCTAGACTCAATCTTATCTAGATATACTTCCCTTACCATACTCACTCAGTGCTAGCCTTTGCTCTTATAGAGTAATTCTCATAAAGGATCACGTGAAGAGGTTCCATATCTAGTTCATAACCCAATCACATTCACCCAACTAAAGAGGTCCCCTAGGTCATCTATATAATATCGACTAGATAGCTCATAATGACTTTCCTAAGGATGATATGATTTCGTTCCAGCAAACCAACCATAAGTCAACCATACATTACAAGAAGTATACCATTACGAATTCTTACTTCAAGGTTCATAACCTTACCACGAGGTTCAAAGATTCACATAAAGGGTACTCTTAGAAACATTCAAGGTCTCACACCATTAATACATACAAGACTAAGAGGCTTTGGCATCCTAAGTCAAGGCATCTCATATTCACATTCATACATGCATCAAGTAAGGGACACAAGTCTACCATACAAGACAAACTGAAACTTCACTTTATCACATATAGCATATCATATTCAAGAAGAACATAGGAATAACCATTATCATCTTTAAGTCACCCTATAAACTACGGTAACATTATCAATATATACATCATAAATTCATATAGTCAAGTACGAATAATCATGTATAAACACTAGGGTTACACATCAAAAGACAAAGTCATAGTCTAACATGATCACGTAACAACTTCCATAGAAGAACACATACTGTCACATTACTTTACATGTAGGTAGATATGACCACACTCAACATAATAAACTACACAAATCATCATAATACTTCAAGTAGTGCTAACAAGGATATGATCATTATAATACATAGAGTAACGCCGAAAAGTCCATATAATTCACATAACACCGCCACCTTAAGAGGACCATACCAATCCCAACAAAATACAAGAGCTTTATTACATAGAATAAAGAGAATATGGCCAGCATACAACAAATCCATTCTATCTACTTCAATCCTTAGCTAAATCATCCATTTAATACTAATTGGCCCTTACCCAGGACAATGAACAGCAATTCAATAAAATATACATAATACTCAATGAATCTAGGTCAATTCAATATAGATTTATTAATCTAAGACCAATTGGACATCAAGTGAACACGAATCTTACATCATTGAATAGGTCATAAGAAACTACACTACAATTCATAAGTATTAACTCAATATCAATTCAATAAGCTTAGTATACAATGGATCTAAGAGTATACAATACTCAATTAGTAAAATTTGAAAAGCCTATAAATCATAATATATACATGAATCAAAAACCCTTTTACAATCTACACATGAATTCATTAATATCAAAGCATTATCAATTTACACATATTTTAGTCAAATTTAGTGATTTGAGAAGGTCAAGGGTTCATGGAGAATTTCATTGGAAAACATCAATTATACATCAATATATCATATATTATGGTTTGAAAATGTTTCATACAAGAACGAAAGACATAGAATACAAGTTGGACTTTTTCATCTTTGAAAACTATCTTTAAAATTGACTCTAATATGACAGTAAAACATAGATTAAGAACTACCATACCTTATTAAAATAACCCAATGATAATTGAAAAAGAAACTACATTGAGTTATCTTCATGATCCATCTTTACCTTGAGCTCTCATGAAGGTTTTTTTGTGAAATTTTGGAAGGGAATAGGTTTTGATCTAGGTTCTAGGGTTTAAATGAGAGTTTCATCACTTATGTAGTCTTAAAATACCCAAAACACCCAAAATAACCGTCCGCCAATTTCATATGACTTGGGATGAATTTTCTGAAAATCCCCAAGTCTTGGCAGAAAGCTGGCAGAAAATTGCAGCACCAACAACGCCCAGCATCGACGGTCCATTGGTGAGACCACGGCCCGTCGAAGGGGTCCGTTGGTTGCTTCTGAAGTTCCTCAACCCGCAGATTACATGGATTCATTGACGCCACCTATCGAAGGGCCTTCGTCTTGGTCTACCGACCATCATTTGGGGCAGTCTATTGCCACTGCCTGGAACATCTCCAAACAAGTTAAACATCAAACAAGCCACACAACATGCTAAAACACATCCAAACATATGAGGACGTCAAATTGCTATCTTTCTACGTTCAGCGGACGTTCTTGGATGTTTGACCTCCAAACCTTATTAAACTTGTAACATTACAGAAAATTTACTTCATTGGTGAAGGGTATATTAGGTTTTAAGAATATGTATTGGGGTACATAAGAATCCCAATGCCCAATATTTAGTAATATTGGGCATGTTAGAGAATATGTGCTGAAGCGTGTTAGTTAATTTCTATGTATTAAGATATATTTTGATGTTCAATGCTCCAATAGAAGCTTGTTTAGGAATTGTACCAGTAATGAAGACCCTAAGCTAAAGAAAATTCATTTCTTAGATCCCACACATTAGGTACGAGACATCCAAGTGTGAAGCCTTCGTACCATAGTACATGATCATTTAAACTAATCATGTTGATCAAACCGTGCCCAAGGACATAATGAGGGTCCTCGAACAAGAAATCCGCAGAAGCACATGTCCAAGCACATGTGCAACACATGTGAAAGAACATGTGCATGAGACAAAGAGAACAAGCCCCAACTGAATTTGGATAAGCGGCTAAGGGGCAGGCGCGCACATGGGTAAAACCATGTGGAGCCTAGCTTCCTAACAAACTCTAGGCTCTAACTAACTTATATACCTAACTAAATAGCACATTATTAACTAAAATAAACTTACTAGTGTACCAAAAATCCAAAAATCTAACCGCGTGACACTAGCAGGGTAACTAACTAAAGAAACATCCTAGTACCTAACGTAGGATAGTCAAAAGAGGTTGGTTATGGTCCTAGTGACTTAGGGGTACATTATTAATACCCTAGGTCATTTAATTAATCAAATTTAGCAACATAAATAATTAATTAAAAATTCATGGTCAAGCCGAGAAAACATAAAATATTTTTAGATTTAGATAAGTCAAATGATCTCGTATTTTCAGTAAATTTCGGAGGGACATTTTTTATAATTAGCTAATTGATTGTTAAGTTAAATTAATTGTCCTAAGTTGAATTAGTCAATACTCATTTCCTAAGACTTATACTCATTTTTAACAAATTAAGAAACCTCACGACTCAAAAATAGTAACAAACGTAAGAGAAACAGTGAACAATTCTTCTTAGGCTATTTCAAGGATGTTCTTCAAGATTTTACGTGCAAAGTACAGGGTGATCTTTGTAGATTTAATTGTACAATAAGGTATGGGTTTTACCTATTGGATTCCTTTCCCCAAGAAGATTTTTAAATGTTTTTGAATTCAAGAAAATTGAAAGTAGGGTTGTTTTCAATGAATCGTATATTCATCTCCCTAGTTCTCCCTATTTCAGATTCTAGTAGAATGTACAATGCAAATCTCGAGAACATTGTTGGTATGTGGTGCTAACTGATCATTATGTGTAGGTTTCTATGATTTAATAATGTCGAATGAGACCTATAGTTTAGATCCGTATAATTAGAGTATTATTTACATGAGATAAGAATGTTGTAACGCCCAATTGTGTTTGAGAAGATGAAATTGTTAAAAGTTGGCTTGCTTAAATGATGATATTACTAGAGTATATACATGAAGTTAATTATATTCTCCTGACCAGTGTTTAGTGAATGTTCGGTATATTAAAATAAATTGGCTTATAATATTAGTTCCAATATATGTAATAGAATTAGCCATTGACAAATCCATACCAATCTTATTTGGCCAGTGTAAATTATGATGTTCTGGTAAGGCCAAGTACATGTTAAAGAATGACTTAACAATTTGTAACTCAATAAACTCATAACCAAGTGTATGCCAATGACTAGGAAAAGTCCCACCAAACAATATATGAATGAACTTGTGAACATAGTAGCACATTGAATAAGTCCTTACAACTTTTATACAAATTTGTACAAGACTACAAAAATAATGTTCAACAAGATAAGGTGAGTAATGAAATAACATAAAAGCTTATGATTCATGAAATTGTCCTAGAATGGGGTGTTAAAGGAAGTGAGACAAGTCTCACTTGCATCAAAACAATTATGTTAAAGATACTCGCATAAGAGGGTGTTAGAAATCGTGAGAAAAGTCTCATTCACACTATAATGATAATGTAAGATTATAGTTCACATTCATCAAGTAATTAAAGGGATGACAAGTCATTCATTGACGTAAGCATATTTCATACTAGAAGCATGCTTCCATAATGTATGAGTCAACTCTAAACGTTGTAAAGTATGATAAATTGAGCAAAGCACCGATATACTAGCAATGATCTTGTTAAACCACATGTAAGCCTCATGAGATAAAACTACCACCAAGGTGGATAAGGGTCTCCAAAATCTCGTAGTCTTTGAATTATGTTTTAAGCGTAAATTACTAGCTACTGGATCAACCTAAGAAAGCTATGAAGTATTCGGTTTCTTTTTGTCCAGTGAACCACATCTTTTCAGTGTGGGGAAGACACTGGATTTCATGTTAGATAACATGATTTATGTCGGTTAAATGTTTAGTATTCAATTTAACTTTAGCTGGTGAACCACCTCTTTTGAGTGTGGGGAAGACATTTGTTTTGATGTTATCTTACATGATCAATGTCAATTTAATGCTAAATATTTCATAAAGAATGTAAGTAAGAAAGAAATGAAGAAAAGTATGTTCAAAGTAAACATGAGATCAAAGAAGAAGATCTGTAAATTCAAAGTTAAATAAGTAAGAAAAACCATATGTAAATAAAATCACCAGTGTTTGATAAGAATGAAGTTTTAACAGTTATTGGCTTATGCCAATAAAGGGACAAAAAAATTGCTAATCAATGCCCCATACTCTTTTTATCATGCAAATAATCAAATAATGGGCACATCCAAACATCTTTATATTATGCAAATGAGAAAATAATGGGCATATCAAATAATCTTTATATTATGCAAATGATCAAATAATGGGCATATCCAATAACCTATATATTATGAAAACAACCAAATAATGGGTATATCGAATAAAAATTGGCTTATAAAGAATCATGTCAATTTAACAAGAATGGAAAGAATAACTTCTAAGTAAGGTAGTCAAATGATTTCCTTAGTATTTTGGATTACTTACTTGATTCATTGTAGGAATTGGACTACAATGAATCATTACACTCATAAGTAAAACATAGATTCAAAGGAGATCATTAAACTACACAACAAAAAAAGGACTTAAAAATAATATATGTGGGAAAAAAAAGCTCTCGGTTTAAGTGGGGACCAAAAGAATAATTTTTTGTTCAAGTTTTTCTAAAATTATGTTCATGATTCAAAGTTCATATGTTCATATAAAAAATGGGTTGTGTGCTTTAAATGCATTAAAATATGTCATATTCATAGCATGATTTATAAAAATGAATTACGGAAGTAAAGTGACTTCACTTTCAATAAATGGCATGTAGCTATAGGAAGAGCTTTCGTTGATTATCCATAGTCCTTACTTGTTTATATGCATATACACATACTTATTACATGTGTGTACTAAGATATATACTATTACTATTTTTATAGTCGTGATACGCTCAAATTTACTTCTAAAAAAGAAGTATAAGCGGTCGTATCAAGTAAAGAACCCAACTATGAGGTTGGGGTCGATCCCACAAGGAAAACGATTTAGACATAACTTTAACCTATTAATACTTCTATGTAGTCAAATCCTTTCCAAGAAACAAGTAACAAAAAGGGAGGTTTTAAGCAATAAATGTAATTCACTATTTCTAAGAAAAGAAGTAACATGTTCAAAGATTGGATTTTTATCAAGTAATGAGAGTAACTAGGGCTTAAGTGTTCCCCAAAGGTTCATAAGGCGGTAATTCTAGCTATAACAATCCTTTTATATCATCTTACATGCAAAGTGGTAAGTTATGTAATCCTAATTCCATGGTCCGACAACAAAGGAATTTCACTCTGCATCTTCGTCCTTCTACGTGTTTATGCTTTAACAAACCTTACCTTTACCTCATATTAAGCAATATACTCGGTTTTTTGCTTAGTTGTTACATCACACCAACCAACACTAGCCTATTAGATAATATATACTAAATCTACATTGATAATTATTTTCTTATTATCGACCTCCTTGGTTCGGCAAGTACCAATAAGGCGAGTTCTAATGCGTGCACTAGGTAAAATGCATTCTAAAAGAAAGAATTATCAATACATGCAAGAATCAATTCGAGAATTGTTATTTTAGCCATTATTTACCTTGATATTTACACATGGTTCCCCAAACCCTAGTGATAGAGTTTAGTTGCCCATGTTAGTAATCACACAATTCATATTATTTAGATAAGAATTCATGCACTTACATTGATGAAATTAAAGGAAATCCAAAAAATTACTTGAATTAATCAAAAACTTGCAACAAACGATTCCGGCAAATAAAGTACTTTTCACAAAATCCAAAAATTCAACACTTAGAACAATAAAACTAGAAAATATCCAAGAGTCTGACCCCAAAAATGATGTTTTTAGAAGTATTTAAAATAATAGAGTCCTAAAAAAAAGAAAAATCTATTTAAGGAAAATTTGCCCAAAAAAATGCGTCTGAGTCGACGACTAGAGTTACGGACCTTCCAGGTCATGACGGACCTCCGTGGTCACGACGGACCGTCCAGGCCCTCCGTCTTTCCATACTTAAATTCATATGGCTGTCAATAACGATTATTTTCAAATGGATTTATGCATGCTATAACTATTAGGCTTGATCATGTGGATCAGACCATGACACATTCTCACCAACACCGACACCTATCCACTTTGATCTCTCACTAAGGTGCAGATTTTCTGGTATTGCAACTAATGTCCTTACTTGAAAACAACATCCTCATTATTAACACAACGATTTCAATTTGAGTAGAAGGATTATTTTTCAACACTCACTCTCAGAACAACTTCTCACCTCATTTATACTTGTTTCCATAGGCTTGCCCTTATTTTCACTGCTTTAAGTTTACCATAATGCACCCTTAGGATAACAATACGACTTTCTTACCTTGTAACTTAGGATCAATGTCAAGTAGGGAACATTTGGATTTTTTTTATTGACTTGTAGCCCTCCTTGAAATAAAGGCTAAGCATCATACATTTTTATCGTTTTATTCCTCCCTTTTTCTCGATTTTCTTTCTCCTTGATATTCTCCCTTCTTTTTCCTTTTGTGTAAGTGACTCTTCTCTTTTCTTGTTTTTTTAAATTTTCAATTGTTTTTTTCTTTGAAGTTTTCTTGAGTCACTTTTGTTTTGTTCTTTCTCTCTCTTTATTCTTTCAACCCCACTTTCTAGAGTATTCCTCAGAATAGCCACCCTCAACTCATGGATTTCCCACGAGTCAAGGTACATAATACCCAAAGTTGCGTCAAGGCCACGACGAGGTTTTTTTTCTGCATTATCCATCCTCAACTTATTCTTTTGGCATAATTTGAGGTGCACATGACCAAGGAGGGTGTAGGGCCAACACATTGTTCCCACAAAAGATCACTTGGGGTGAAAAAGAAAGGTCTATTTTAAGCATAAATTATTTGGATAAAGAAGGGATTCATTTCATTCAGTTTTCTGTTAAGATTGGCTAAATTGAACAAGGGCCTATGATCCTTTCCTAATAGTCTATTACGACTTATATTTAGCTTGACTAACCAGGAATTGGTGGAATATTAAAATCTTCCTCACACTCACTTGACATATCATTTCTCTACCAAATTATCAGAAACCTTGTTCGAGTTTTAGATTTAGGGTCATGCCGTGGTGTATCTCTATGCCATACTTACAGCAACACATTTATGAGTTACTGTGCCTAGTCATGCAACATTTTCTTTAAATCAGGATATTATTTTGTTTATCCATCATGCTTCAGATTCCATTTCTATACAATTTACAAAAGATACCAACATGCAGGTTCAACACTAAAAATAACCAATCTCTTTGAGAAAAAGAACACAAGCAAGAAATCCTCAAGAGAGGATCATGAGTTGGGCTACTCAATCCTCACCCTAGAACTCACTTTCCATTAACCCCACCCCCAACAAAAAGATATGCAATTTTTTCCGCAATGCATAAAAGTATATAAATAAGGGTAGTAGGTGAAGAAAACCTGAGGTACAAAGCGTCGCCGATCAACAATCTAGCGTGTCCGGTTGCCTAGAACCCACTCCCTCTGTAGTTGGGACGCCCTTAGTAGTGTCCTAAGCAACAACAACACCATCATTTGTGCTCCACTTAGCCTCAACAACTCTGGAGCTAGATGCCCCAACAGCCAACTCTATAGCCCTCAACGGGCGGGCCACCTCATCAATAAGCGAGGCTCTCCTCGTAGCCTCCAACTCATGTCGCTCTTTCTTCCGAGCCCGGGACTCATCTTCATATTTAGTCCGGTGCCTCTTGGCACACTCTCCCGGGAGAGGTTGTGGCACTTAGCAGTAGAGAACAAGGAAGCCAACACTGTATCCATAGCGGGCTCTAACGAATGGGCCTCACACTCCGGAACCCGAGCCTCTAGTATAGTATCTAGGTCTGCTCTAAGACTATTCAAACCAGCCTGGAAGGCCGTCGCATTAGGTATAAGGGTTGGACGGGCAAGAAACCGCGAGCCCTTTGCCTCAGCATCCAAGGCTGGATGTGGTTCAGAAGTGTGGCCATTTGGGCCTCAAGTTTAGGGACCCCAGCAATTCGGACCAGAGTAGATATGGAGTCGAGTTGGAGGAGCTAGGAGCTGTGCTACCACCTGTTATTGACTCGACCGTAGTGATATCGGTAGTCTCAAGTATAGCCGGGTTAGACAATTGGGCTTTCTCTACCGTTGTCTCTAGGTTCTCACCAAAAAGCTGCACCTCCGTACGGGGCCCTCAGTGCGGAGCCAACTCATTGGCCTTATCCCGAATTAGGCCAATATCTACTATGCCAGATGGGTCTTGAGCGCATCAATGTGCCACACGGTTAATCATACTAACCTGCACAAATAAAAAACCATGCATGAGAATGGGAATGTAGTAGTGGCCTTGAAGTCCCTCTCGTGCATCACCGCCTGTAATATCCATGCGAAGTCCACCTCAAACCCCGCAATTATCGCCTCCATCAGTACTGCACGATCCCAAGTGACAATATTGTCAGCTGCAGTGGGGGAAAGACAGTGTCGGACTAGTAACCAAAAAAACATGGCTGTGAAGGTGAGGTTAGCCTTCTTTATACTTCCTTTGGGATCCTGCACACAATCCGCAGCCTCACCATCGATTGAAAGGTACTGTACAATCCATAGCTTGGTAGTCTCTCTAAAATCTGGCTCACATTGGAACCGGCCATCTTTAGTGAACTTCCATCGATAGTGGAACTTAGCAACAAGAGGTGTTCGGGTGTCATTAACATCCGCGACATAGAAAAACCTGCGTATGGACGACAAGGAAATGTCAACCCTCTTGCCACATACTCGGACATAATCCAAATGAGCATGTTTGGCGGGGGATACATGCGTGTCTAGTTGAGATCAAAGAGTCTCCACATAGGAGAGTAGAACTCTCTGACCATCTCCTTACTGTAGCGGCCTATTTCTCGAGCCATCCACTCCAGCTAATGTTGGGTTAATAACTCATGGATGGCCGTCATGGTTGGAAGACTCCCCGCAAAGACTCGCCACTCAAGTGTCACGGTCCAGGTCATGACCCCCTTGTAAGTAGGAATCTAATCATCAATGTAGATTTAGTATTGCCCCTCGACACACCACTGGTTGGGTTGATCAGCAACCGGAGCGGGGACTCCATTCTGGGGTGTTGTAGTAGAGTTAGCACTATCAGCATCATCAGAAGAGGCAGACTAGGACGCGGTAGTGGTAAAAGAGGCCTCCTCTGACCCGGACTATTCCTCAGAACAAGAAGCATCCTCAGAGCCAGAATCTCCCTCAGAATGTGCAGCAGATACAGAAGGTGTGCCGGTCAGTATAAACTCCTATTCAGACTGGGAGGCAGTGACGCCGCAAGGCGCCACCTTCGTGGGCGTTACTTTGGTGGTGCGTGTAGAATAAGTGGAAGTTAATGTTCCTGGTGGCACATACTCCGGGTCACGCTCATCGTTTGAGCCTATGACCATCTAGACGGATTGGGCGACGGACTTGGAACGCCCTCGTGAGTAGATGCGACCTTATTTTGATGCCATTAGTACCTGCAAAGAAAATAAATTAGTAGCAGTACATGAAACAGAAGAAAGCAACAAAGTAGAAACAGAAATTGAATGGAAGTGTAGCAGTTGCACCACTGCATGATGGACCTATAGACGGTCCATAAGAGGCACGACGGTCTGTCATGGGGGTCCGTCGAGGATTACTTACTGAAATTTTTGTATATCATCAGAAGCAAAAATTTTCATAGTGACAACGATTGTGCAGGACAGACCATCGAAGGAACGACGGTCTGTCATAGGGGTCCGTCGAGGGACACTTAGACTAAAAATTTAAAACATTAGAAACAAAGGTTCTGTCAGTGTCGAAAGTTATACCAGATGGACCGTCGAAAGCACGACAGTCCATCACACGGGTACGTCGAGGGACACCTAGAATCAATTTTGAAAACATCAAAAACAAAGGTTCTGACAGTGTCGATGGTTGTGCAGGATGGACCATTAAAGGCACTACGATTCTTCACAGGGGTTTGTCGAGGGACACTTAGAGTAAACAAGGGAAGGTAGGGTTGACGGACCCTAATGACGTTCCATCGAGGGAACGATGGTCCGTCGAAGGGGTCTCATATTGACCATCAGGGAACACAGTTTTGCAGCCCAATTTGGATATCCTATCATACTTTTTTGAAGTATTCTGAGAATCCTATGTTGACTAAACATTACCTAGCATCCCCTCATTCGTAGGCGTGAATTTTTTGAATTTGAGCATTCAATTTTTGATAGCCTATAAACCCTAGGTCAGAAATAGAATCAGGAAACACACACCATTTTTTGACAAAACACCTCCATTCCTCTTCAATATCAGTATTCTACGGGAACTTAGGACTACGAGTGTGAGTTCTAGCTTGCAATATAAGTGCAAAACAACCACAATAAGAGAACAAGTTTATTCTGAAAACAAAAAAAATAAACGATAGTTAATTCACAGTTAAGAAGAACATACCTGATAATTGGAGTAGCGGAAGAAGAATATGAACTCTAGTAGTTGAAAAGCAGCAACAACAACCACGAACACCGACTGGTAAAGGAACCGAAGAAAATGGGAGAATTATAGAGAGAAAGGGACTGTGAGAATTTGAGGAAAATGTGGGAAATCAGAAGATCGAGAGGGAATGGGAGTTATTGGTGATGAAATGGGGATAAATGGTAGGAAATGAGGAGAGAAATGGTTATGAGGGGTTATGTTAAGAGTGGGAACTTTAATGTTTTAAAACTTTTAATATTCAGTCGGACAGGTCAGGTCGGATAAGTGGGTAAAGACGCGACAACTCCCCATCGACGGACCTTAACAGGGTTGACGATCAGTCATGGGGGCCCACCGAGGGTGCCCTAACTTGTAAAATTTGAAAGACATACCTGGGCATGACGGATCTCTATGACGGTCCGTCGATGGTTCCGTCGATGGGTGCAGCAAACCAATTTTCTGAAGATTTCTGGTGATTTGATACCTTCACATTTAACACCCATTAAGCTATTCTTTTTGTATTTTCTGGACACTTTTTGGACACGGACCTTAATGAACACACTAGTCAACACTTGTAAAGAAAAATAAAGGAACATTCAAGCGTGACATAAGTAATAAAAGCAAAAATGATTCAACTATGCCTAGAAAATCATGAAAAACCTATAGCTGGATAGAGGATATGTATTGGGTTGCCTTTCAATCAGCGCTTGATTTAACGTTGTGGTACGACAGAGGACTCTTTATTACTCAGACTTCATCAGGATGGTATGCCTCGATCACTTCCTTCACCGTTTCATCATGCCCATGATATATTTTGATTTGCTGCCTGTTCACCTTGAACATAAGACCCAGCTTGTTCTCCAACTCAAACTCACCATGACGGAATAGTTGGGTTATCGAATAGGGACCAGTCCATTTGGACTTCAGTTTGCCCGGAAACAAACGCAACCTAGAATTGAACAAAAGCACCAAATCCCCAACCAAAAGATTTTGCTTCTCAATCTTTTGCTCATGATACTTCTTCATCTTTTCTTTGTTGATGGCTGAACATTCGTATTCCTTACACAGAAACTCATCAAGCTCATTTAACCAGTTTAACCTCCTTTTTGCAGCCTCATTCCAATCCATTTTCAACATATTCATCGCCCACATGGCCTTATGCTCTAATTCGACTTGTACGTGACAAGACTTTCCATATACAAGTTTGTATGGGGACATACCTATGGGATTCTTGTATGGTGTCCGTCAAGCCCAAGAGAATCGTCAAGCCTCCTTGACCAATCCGTTCTATTAGCATTCACCATTTTTTCCAATATTTTCTTAATCTCCCTGTTTGAAACCTCTACTTACCCACTAGTTTCATGATGGTAAGGAGTGGCCACATTATGGAGAACCCCATATTTTTCCAATAATCACTTAAACAACTAGTTGCAAAAGTGAGATCCCCCATCACTAATAATAGCCCTTTGGGGCAAAATATGGAAAATATGTTCTTTTTCAAGAATGTGGTGACACTCTTCCCTTCATTATTTGCGAGTGCAATATCTTCCACCCATTTAGACTCATAATAGACACCCACAAGAATTTACTTCATCCTATTAGAACTCACAAAAGGGCCCATAAAGTCAATGCCCCACACATCAAATAACTCAATCACAAGAAGGGTATTTAGAGGGAGCTCTTGCTTTCGCGAAATGCCACCATCTCTTTGGCATCTATAACATGCCTTGGCCAACGCATGAGCATCTTGGTGGATGGTTGGCCCATAGTAGCCACATTGCAAGATCTTGTGTGCAATCGAATACCACTATGATGCCCACCTACAAGAGAAGAATGGAATGCCTCCAAAACACTCAACATCTCAACTTCCGGCACACAATGCCAAATAAGCCCATCAGCACAACTCCTATGTAAGTATGACTCATTTGAAAATTTTGTTTTCACATCATGCATGAAATTTTTCCTTTGATGAAACGACAGTTCTGCTGGGACAATATCACTAGCCAGATAATTCGCAAAATCATTGAACTATGGAATCAAGTCGTGGGAGGAAGCCAATACATGCTCATCAAGGAAACTATCATCAATCTAAGACTTTTAACCCAACTCTCCCATTGCTTCATATTCTAATCAGGAGAAGTGATCAGCAACTTAATTTTCGGTCCTTTTTCTATGTTTTACCTCAAAGTTGAATTCTTACAATAGTAATACCCAACGAATCAACTACGGTTTTGCATCCTTCTTTGCAATCAAATATCGCAAAGAAGAATGATCAGCATGCACAATAACTCTAGTACCAAGCAGATAGGAGCAAAAATTCACAAAAGCAAAGACTACTACAAGGAGCTCTTGTTCAGTCATGGTGTTGATCTTTTGGGCTTTATTAAGCGCTTTACTAGGATAGTAAATGGGATGAAGGATTTTCGTCCCTTAATTTTCCTAATACCACACCAAGAGCACCCCTACTAGCATCACACATCAGCTCAAAAGGCCTGCTACAATCCGGAGAAATGATGAAAGGTGCAGACACCATCTTTTCCTTTAACTCCCCAAATGCCTTAAGACAAGATTCATCAAAATGAAACTTACACTTTTTATCAAGCAACTAGCACAAAGGATGTGCAATCTTTTAAAAATTGTTGACGAACCTCTGGTAAAATAGTGCATGCCCAAGAAAACATCTTACACCTTTTATAGAGATAGGTACAGGAATCGCTCTATTTTCCTCAACTTTTGCTCGATCAACCTCTATAGCCTTCTCTTAAATGCAATGATCCATACAATAACTTCTTTCTCCATGAAGTGACATTTTCCCAATTAAGCACAAGGTTGCAATCTTCATATCTCTTAAGAAACTAAGACAAATGACTCAAAAATCGGTCAAAAAGAGTTACCAACCACTAAAAAGTCATCTAGAAACACCTCAATAGTGTCCTCCATCATATCGGAGAAAATTGACATCATACATCTCGGAAATGTGGATGGTGCATTACATAACCCAAAAGACATTCTCTTCAATGCAAAGTTCCCATAAAGACAATTAAAGATGGTTTTTTCTTGATCTTCCGGTGCAATAGAAATCTGAATATAACCCGAATAAGCATCAAGAAAACAGTACCACCCCTTTCCTGCAAGTCTATATAACATCTGATCCATGAAGGGCATAGGAAAATGGTCCTTCTCAATCCATGCATTTGATTTATATTAATCCATACATTACCCTTTATCCAGTCAGCGGCCTCATCCGTACAAGCATACTTATCCGGGACCATAAGCATTCCACTATTCTTAGGTACACATTGAAAAGGGCATACCCAACTACAACGGTGATTGGATATATCACTCAAGTATCCAACCACTTAACAATTTCCATTTTCACCACCTCTTGAATAGGTTGATTTAAATGTCTCTGGTGCTCAATACATGGCTTATAATCGGGCATGAGTTGGATTTTATGTGAACAAATCCCAAGAGGGATCCAAATAATGTCCGTAAAAGTCCACATAATAGCTCTTTTGAACCTTTTTAACACCTCCACAAAACTCTCGACTCGATGCACATTCAAATCTGATGCAATAATTACCGGCAAAGTGTAACCTTATAAAAAGAATGCATACCTCAGATGAGGTTATAGACCCTTAAGTTCTACTTTTGGAGCCTCTTCTATAGATGGTTTCGTGGCTGGAGAATCGCGATGCTTCATATCTAACTCCAACTTCTTTGGTTTAAACTGAACATCACCTCGATCAAGTGTCGCAATCAATAACCCATACTATTTTATACAATCACTATCAAAATTCATGATCACTGCCGCTGGTGCTTCTACACCCAGACGCTCTTCTATTTGTACCTCAGATGACTTTTAAACCCTAAAAGATGTGTCAGATACCGATTGGATCTGACCACTCTGCCTCATGGACCTACAAACATTGAAATTAACTTTTTCAATGTTTAATCAAAATTTCATTTGCCCTTTTCTCAATATCAACCATGGCTCTACTAGTAGAATAGAATAGCCTCCCTATACTAATAGGAACCTCAAAATCAACCTCACAATCCAAAAGCATAAAATGGCAGGAAATATAAATGACTCCAACTTTACTAACACAACGTAGAGTATCCCAATAGGCCTCTTCGCCATTCGATCGGCCAGTAGTAGCCGCATCACAATGGGCTTTGGATCACCCAAACCCAATGTCTTGTAAATAGAAAGAGGCATGAGATTTATGCTTGCCCTAAGATCAAATAATGCTTTCACAAAGTATAATAACCCGATCGTACATTGAATACTGAAGGCAACCAGATCTTGTTTCTTTTGAACTAGAGACCTTGAAGCAATAGCACTACAATGTTGCATTCTATCATCATCCTTAAAAATTACCGATCTTTTCTTAATTAACATATTTTCATGAACTTGGCATCGCCGGGTATTTGTTCCAGAGCTTCTATCAAAGGGACATTGTTGGCAAGCTGGTTGAGAATAGTCAAAAAACGCCGGTATTAAACATCCTCGGTCTTTTTTACAAACGTCAATTGGAATGGAGTTGGTGGTCTAGGCATGGGGGTCACCTTTTGGGTTACCTCAGCTTCTTTCCCCTTTTTGTCTTATAACTCACCACTAAACTCCACTACCTCATATCGCCTCTAATCACATTTTAACACCACACGGCATCGATGGGTCAATGGTTTTTTAACCACCGATAGTTCTGAATGCTATACAATGCCCATAATTTTTATGATTTTGGACAGTATTGCTACAAAGAGTGTCTGGTTGGCGTAGGTTCAGAGTCGAAGACAATTGGGCCATTTGGTACTCAAGATAATTGATCGAGATTGCATGTGCATCCACTTTTTTCCTAATACTCGCTATGTCACTCCTCAACTATTTAGTGTGCTCATATCTAGCATCAGACCTCCTCATAATTTTTTGCAAAATATCCTTTACTCGCGCCATCCTACCCCCACCATCTGTAGGAGCAACTTCACGATTTTGAGGTGGAACATAGGGCCCACTACTATCATTTATGTTGCCATAGTTACCCCGGTTGAAGTTGTTATCGCGGTTTTAATTCCCATCTCGGACATAATGACCCTTTCGTTTGTAATTACCATAGTTTCAACCTTCATTTCCTTGACCTTTGTGCCAATTATCCTAATTGGATCCTTGGGCGTTTCGTCAAAAACCATCTGCTCATTTACCGCATAAGAGTCCTCCTCATAGTAATACTCATCAGTCGGTGGTGAGGGTTTAGACAAGTAGTTCACCGCATTTACCTTTTCTTCACCCCAGTGACGTATTTCAACACCAACCCAAGCTCAATTCTCATTTGATCCATTTCTTCACGAATCTCATCTGTGGCTGGGTTGTGTGCAGATTGCACTATAATAGTGCTTCTCCCAGTATCTGACATCCTAGTTCTCCAAGCTTTATTACTTCGGGAGATTTTATCCAACTTCTCAGCAATCTAAGCATAAGGACACTCCCTATAAGAACCAATCGCTATTGTATCAAGTAGTGATTTGTTATAATCATCCTGTCCACATAGAAGTATTCTTTAAGTGACTAATCATCGTGCGGTGATTGGTAACACTTCTCAAGAACGAGGTGAACCTATCCCAAGAACTACTGACTTATTCCCCCAGTAGTGCCACAATATTGTTAACCCAATCTTTGTGTTTTATCTTCTTTGACACCAGGCAGTAATGTGTTAAGAACACATCCGTCAATTGATTCCAAGAATAGATTGAGTTAAAGGGTAGCTGGATAAAATATAGCGGCCTCTAATGTCAGTGAGAGAGGAAAACACTCTCAACACTATTGCGTTCATATTCAAATAAGGCCTCCCTACACAACTCATGCACACGACCTCACCTTGCGATGTGACCATGTGGATCCTCAGAAGGTAGCACTGAAAACAAACCTCTAGCAGTGAGCATTTGCATCAGACTACTAGTTACCACGAAAGTATAGCTGTGTGATAGGGGAGGCAAGACAAGTGGCCCGTCAGAGTCAGTAATATTATCATATACCCTATAATACTCTTGATGGCGTGGAGCGGGAGGTTGCCTCCGTATTTCACCTTCCCCACGGTTTTCAGGTAATAATTGATCATGAGCATCAACATGTGGTGGACGTTCCGGGTTGTGATCTTCATCGAGAATAGCAAAATTTTGATTCATTTTACGCCGTGTACGCTTTAGTTTGGGGTTGAGTGAAAGTATGGGTTCTCCTCAACTCCGCGTACTTGGCATACACGGAAGTTATATCTGCAAGAGACAAAAAAACAAAAACAAAAAGTAAAATTCGGAAAATGTTGACTAAACTTTTGTAATAAGCTTAAAGTAAATCTAAAAGTCAATTTCCATGGTAGCGGAGCCAAATTTTAATACGCTCAAATTTACTTGTCGAAAAGAAGTATAAGCGGTTGTATCAAGTAAACAACACAACTATGAGGCTGTGATTGATCCCACGAGGAAAATGATTTAGAATTAAAATTAACCTATTTGTACTTCTATTTAGTCAAGGCCTTTTCAAGAAACAAGTAACAAAAATAGGGGTTTAAAGTAATAAATGTAATTAGCTATTTCTAAGTAAATAAGTAATAGTTTCAACGATATGATTTTTATAAAGTAATGAGAGTAACTAGGGCTTAAGTGTTCCCCAATGATTCATAACGCGGTAATTGTAGCTATAACACTCCTTTCTTAGTATGTTTCATGCAAAGTGGTAAGTTATGTATTCCTAATTCCTTGGTCCGGCAACAAGGGAATTTAACTCCGAACTTTGGTCCGGCTACGTGTGTATGCTTTACTATACCTGACCTTTACCTCAAATAAAGAATCATAATCGGTGTTTGGCTTAATTGTTACTTCTCACCAAGAGACACTAGCCTATTAAATAGTATATACTAAATCTACATTGATTTTCTTATTGTCTACCTACTTGGTTCGGCAAGTAGCAATAAGGTGAGTTCTAATGTGTGCACTCGTTAAAAAGACTTTTAAACGAAAGAATTATCAATAAATGTAAGGCACTATTAAAAAATGGTTATTTTAGCTAGGTTTTACATTTTTATTTACCCATGGTTCCCACAACCCTAGTTATGGAGTTTAGTTACCCATGTTAATAATGACACAATTCATATTAATTAGATAAGAATTCACACACTTACTTTTACAAGATTGAAGAAAATCCAGAAAATTACTTTAGTGAATCAGAAACATGCAACAAACAATTGTGGAAAATAAAGTAATTTTCACAAAATTACAAAATTCAACACTTAGAAAAATAAAAGTAGAAAATATCCAAGAGTCTGACTCCAAAAAGAAGGTTTTTACGAGTATTTTCATAATAGATTCCTAACAAAAGAGGGAAATCTATTTAGGAAAAATTTTCCAAAAAAACGCGTATGAATCGACAGACCGTCGAGAACCTCTGTCGTTCCATACTTAACTTTTTTTTGGTTGCACGACGGTCCGTCGATTGCTTCCTTTCTTCCATACATAGTAAGAATTCCCCAACATCCTTTAGATACCTTTTATCCGTACGACAGTGGACCCCTAAGGACCTTCGAGGTCACGACGGACCGTCGATGGCTTCCGTAGGTCGTCACTTCTGCAATTTTCAGCACAATTGTCCCACGTTCTCCATTTGGACAGATTTACTGCAAACAAAGATAAAACTAAACTAAAACAAATACATAAAGGCATTAGAAACACACTAAATTTATGGAAAAAGCATTGAAAGTACGGTGAAGCCATGATACATCAAGGCGCAGGTCCTAGAAGGGGATTGAAGATTCGGTTGAAGCTATTTTTTTAGTACCTCCAAACATTGGTAGGTCCTCTTGAGTTCGAGGATGCCTACGCATTATATTCTGTCTTTAGTATATTAGACATAGCTAGCGGATGTTGTCCCTAGTGTTTCCTTTCAAATAATTTTTCAAGCTTTTATATTAAGGGCGGTTTGGCAACTATTATTACTATGAATTCTTCATTTCAATTTTTAAATCTATAAATAGATGATTGTTTAGTTTAAGCTATTAGTATATCACTCCTATGCAGAAATTATATGAAATCTCAGTACACTTCAATAAGTTAAAAAGTTTTAAATTTTCTGCTAAACCTAACTGTATGATTGTGATGAATGCTAAGGATAGGCTTGTTTGCGACCTCTAAGAGGTTAACGATGCCGTGCTCATCTAGGGTCTAGAACCCGGGTGTGACAAAACTCAAAATGATGAATCTAAAAACTATAATAAACCATATAAAGACATGATATACTAACTACACATACATAATAATATAAAAATACATAAGGCAGATAGGTGACTAGTCGTCGAACATCTTGGTCGTCCCTGGAAGTTTAACTTCAAACATCACCAAAATCATGAGACACTGCCTCAAACATTATTTAAAACCATATTAGGAATTTAATATTTCATGCCACACACATTAGGTCCTAGTTTAACCTAAGTCATTTTTGTAGGAATGGTATTCGCTTAGTTTAGGTCATAGGGTCTATCCCTTATGTAATTATTATCATCAGTTAGATCCCCAAAATGATTTAGGTATCTAGAGAATAACATATTTTTAATAAGTTTATAAGGTCCTAAAAAGTTTTATAATGTTTTACAGAGGCAGTTTGTAAAGTTTGAGTTAATTTGGAAGTCAAACATTAAGGGACGGCCAACACGTTCTACGACTAGTCACACAAGGTCCTTCTTTGTTTTTATGTTATTTCATGTGTGTAATTGGATTATCTAGTCCTTATATGAATAAAAATGATATTTATATACAGCATAAAAAGTTTCATGATGTTCGGAGGTCAAACACCCAAGAACGTCTATGACGTTCAAAAGTTAGGCCTTCAGAAGTTCATGTGTGTCTTCAGGGTTCCTTGCATGTTTGGATTTGTTTTACTTGTTAATTTTGGGTGAAAATTTCATGCAAGGCATTAAACATGCTAAGGTATATATTCAAGTTGGAAACGTTAGGGTACGACTCCCCAAGGGCCCTGTAAGAGGTCCTGAAGAAGGACAAAAAGGTTGTCGAGACACTGCCTTGGCAGTGTTAATCGACGAGCCAAGTTGAGGCCCCATTTCCCAATCGACGCTATATCGATGATAGGCATAGATAAAAACTTGTATTCGTTATCCTTGGGTCTTAGGAGGAGCTGCAGTCACAATTGACTAAGCAGTAGGTCTCCCTGTGTCCAGTCGACGTCATGTCGATGTTGTCCGTTGATGGTTCCTGCAACTGCATGCCTGCACGCTACTTCATTAAAGGGGTGAATGAGAAATTCACTCCAGGTTCTAACCTGAACCTACTAGGTTTATTTGGTTATTTTTGGGTGTATTTAAGTTATCAAAAACGATAAAAACCCATTCCCAATCCATTCTACACAAACGAGACTCTCCCTCCAAAATCAATTTTCTCTAGAAACTTCAGTTGAAGTTGAAGGTTAAGAACAGGTTGTAGATTTAATTACCATGGATTCTTAATCATGTTTTAGAGGTTTTATTCTAATTAAAGGTATGGTGATCCTTCATGTCAACTTAATCTTCCATCTGGAGAGTTCTTCTCAATGTTTTCAAAAGTGATTTTATGGTAAAACTTCTTCTTGTTTAATCTATTCATGAGTTCTTTCTCAAAAAAAATTCAAAGTCTTAATAATGATGAATTGAATATTATGTATTTGTTTTAATGTGAATTTCAATCAAATTTCATTGTGAACCCATGTCCCTTCCAAAATTTATTTAGCCTATGCATGGGCATTGTGATCGTGGCTTTTATTGGTGGATTTGTGATTCTATTATGTTGAACTTATTATGTCCATTTATATAAGTATATTTGTGATGAATTGTTTATGAATGATCCATATGGACCAATATATAAAGATATGAACAAGGCTAGCCTATGACTCTATGTGTTCACTGTAACATTGACCATATAATGTATGAATATAGAATTCGATTATGTTATGATGATTGTAGTTACTACCCTAGGTAAATATCATCGTTGAATAGTGAGTACAAATCTCGTATGATCAAAGTAAAGAAGTATTGGTGTGAGTTTATGTATGTTCTTCTAGTCTATTGATTGATAATGTTATGTGTGTGATGTGAATTCGATTTTATATTAGATGAAGCATAATTCATTTACAGTAATGACCTCTTTATCTAATGCCTAAAATGAACATTATTGATTAAATATGATTGATGATCATGGCTTAGGGGAATTGGTAAGATTGCCTATTTCCTTTGATCTCTATTAAATTAATAGTTAGTTCTTATGTTTGTATCTTGATCTTGAAGGATTTGAGTATGTTGTTGTTTATGCTAAGGTATGTTTAGATTCTGCCTTATTCTTTAATTGGTGATTAAAGGCTTGTATTGATCAATAGTGATCAAAGGTTGATAAATTGGTAAGAACGGCTCTTTCCCTATACTTTTAAACAGTATTGTTACTTGATGAAGTCTTGTATGACATTGTGTGGTACGGTCATCTTATGGTGGAGGTGCTTAATTTTTTTCATTATATATGTGTTTTCTATGGCCTTGATTTTAAATTGATGAATATATGAGTGGTGGTTATGATTATCACCTTATCTGTAACTTGTGCCTAGTCTTCTAATCTAGTTGTCAATCTAGGTATTTTGCTATTGTTATGAGCTTGTAAATGACTATGTTAGGTTTATGCTTAGATCAGTATAAAATGTTTAATGCTTCATTAGCTACGTATCCCTATGCAAATTTCTGAATAGATATGATAAGGAGTCTTAAGGGTGTCTCTTATGATAAGTAGCTAAGATTATGAATCTTAAGGGTAATGTGAAGATTGTCTTGTCTCCGATTATAAGTTGTGTTGTGTGGTCTATGCTTTAAGCTATATTGTGGTCCTAAGAGGGTGGCAACCTCATTGTGTTGTTTATAGCCATTATGTGATAATGTTTTGACCAATATACACACACACATTCACACATTAAGCATACTTACAATGCAGTAAAGGTTCTTGGTGTCTAAATGAAAGGGTATTCTTGTAAGCACAAATATCTACTAATATGAATGAATTTTATATATACATGAAGTATGTTATGTATACCAGTAACTAGGGTGATTTGATAGGTGTACTAGTAAGGGCAAGGGTATGAGACCTTGTCTATGCATTGCCCATGTGTACCTTGATAGGATAGTTCCTAGGTTTGGCTCTTATATACATGAATATGAGTGCATGAGTATGTTATGAACATTTTTTATATGCTAGAATGTAAAGAATATGATATGATGAAGTATGATGTGCATAGTGTCTTGGTGTGTTTTTATGTATGGATTGCTGATAAAGTTATATCTAAAGACATACATTGATATTTGAATATGTGTTACATTTATTTGTTATGTGAAAGGTTTGATTATATATAAGTATACACACACACACATGTATGAGGATCTAGTCAATAGAGGGGCCTTGAAAGGTGTGCTCAAGGGTATCCTAAACTAGATTGGTGCTCACATATTCTATGTCCATGTGGAAGGGTTTCTCACATCATTTAGGTTGATGAACTATCGTCTATGACCTATTAGCTAAGAATATGAGGAGATGAATCTCCCAAGCCTAATTTTATAAGATAATGTAAAGAAAGGATCTTTTAAAAACCAGGGAACTTAGCTTAGCACCGAGTGAACTTGAAGATGAGGGGTGTCCCTTCTCATCGTAGAAAGGTAGATAACCACAATTTCTCAATAGCCATAAAAATGGTTTCCATAAGTGAATAACCACAATGCCTCATTTATGCATAAAGAGGGTTTTCACATGAACCTCCAAGTTCCCTGACTATGCTTGCCACATAGGATCTAACCAGTGAATTCACTTTGTATGCTGCCATGTGTTAATGTTCAAACTTATCTTGGTAAGAACACCTTCCATTGGTGTAACACTGTACAACGATAAATTCCATCTATCACCCATGGTCTTAGAGTCGATTAAGGTTATAGCCTCCCCAGAGTAAAATGGAAAATGAAAGTAAAATAAGGACCATTACTAGTATAACCTAAGGGTAATTGCTTAGTGTAGATGGGGGTATGGGACTTCAGCTACGCATTGCACAAGTGGCTCTTGAGATAAGTCCTAGGGAAGTGTTCTAATTCATGTGTCTATGTACATGTTCCTTATGCATGACTTTGTATATATTTATCTTCTTGTTGTGATGAAATGCATTCTAAGAGACTATATGAAGTTGTCTTGTATTATATGCATAAAAATTGATCTTAATGACTACATGATGAAGGTTTATTAACATAAATGAAGTAGTCTTCACTTACGATGTCGATGTAGGCTTGTGGTCTCATGTAAAATTTAACAAGTATGAGTTAGGTTATGGGGATTCACATGTAAGTTGTACTGGTGGACTAAGATTGGGATTGTGAGTAAGGTCATAGAATGTTCTATGTTAAGTGAAATTTGTATATGTGAATAACAAGTAATGTTCATTGTAATGCCTTATGGTCTTGACTCGAATGTGTCTTGAAATGTGCTAGACTTCTATAATGGTATGTGTTGGTTTGTGTAAGTTATACATATAATTTTCATGATGACCTTAAGGTGATTCATTGCACCATCTGTTACTAGAGGGTTACTTGGGATGATGATGAGTTAGAAGAAGAAGTTCACTGTGAAGGAAATATGCTTACTGTAAATTGCCAATAGGTTACTGTAAAGTTACCCCAAATGTGGCTTAAATTGTATGTGTGATCTTATATGATTTTTGACGTTTGAATATTTCGAGATTAAGCATGTGAATTATATAAATTCTATTGTATCAAGAATTTATGAAGTTTTCCAAAAAGGTATGAGTATGATTTGACGAAAAATGTCCCTTTTTAATGCATATTTTTGCATGGTTGCCAAAATTAGTGCATTCTTGTACTAACCCCATTCTTATCTATTTTTACACAAAGTTTAGGTTATGGATTCTTAAAAGATGTCTTTAATGGTGAATATCTTGATAGATGATTCCCAAGCTTGAGGAATGGAAATCCTTATGTCCAAGGATTTCCAAGTCATGTGTTTACTGTAAAATTTATAATATAATACTTATGTTTTCTGTTTTATGGGTCGTGTCCCTAATTTACTCTTATGATGTTTCATTTAATATGGCAATGAGACTCAGAGTCTATATATGTAATAGTATATTAAATCTATATCTATATCTATATATACATATATATATATTGAAACGAAAGTCTTAGCATATTATGTTCTAAGAAATTTTTAAATTTTTTGCTAAATTTAATATGACGATGCGATTAATGATAAATATGTCTTGTAAGAGACATCTGAGAGGTCAAGTATGTCATTTTACTTCTACGGGGTGCTCCTTGGTTGTGACAAATGTGGTATCAGAGTATGATGTTTATAAAAGTTGAATTAGGCTCCAAGAAGTCTCATATTGCCACATCTAGTAGAGTCTCGTTTTCATTGGTGGTGAGTCTTGACACCATCAAATGATATGGGAGGAATAAGAAGATAGAGTTACCCGTCTTCATAATTCTCATATCGTTCCATAGAACTTAACTATATAAGATCTCTCTCTAATGTTTTTTGTCCGGTGGTGTTTTAGATGTGAATGCTTGAATGAGATCGTATCTCTATGCTCAAGGGAGAAAAAGTGAGTTTAATGCTTATCTTTGTTTTATGGTTTGATGATGTTGTGTGAAGGTGAATTTTGGCATGTTTTGATTATGTGATGCCCTTTATGGATATATATGAGATTTATGTGCAATGATATGATTATACATGCTATGATATGGTTAAAGCATGCTAGGAGTTATTATTGTTAAAAAGAGTTTCTTTTTCAATGATACGTTGTTTTATGGTTATGGTATGATGATAGCCTTATGATATGGTCTACACTTGAAATGCATTAAATGGCCCAAAAAATGTATGTTACCTATGCACGTGTAATTGCTAAAATGTTTCCCAAGTATATATGTGGTACTTTGTAGTTGCCTAGTATTGATTGGAGTCTTTTGTATATACTTGATCCTAGGTGTGATGGTAGTATGCTGGTCATGGTAGGGTGATGATATGGGTTTGAATGACCTAGATGTTTCCTTAGTCTAAAGGTGAATGAAAAAGGAAGAGTCCTTATGGCTAAGTCTCCTTTATTGTTTTCCCCTAATGTGGTATGACCTTGGTGTCTGTTGTATTGTTGAAAACCTTACGTGATTGGGTAGTATGACCTAAATTGATGATTGGGGATAATGAGCCTAGAAGATAGGTTTAGAATTCCTTTTGTGTTCCCATGATGTGTTACTCCAATACCGTTTTAAATTAGTAAATCACTTTTAGTGATAACGATGGAAGTTGTTAAGCTAAAGATCTTCTTGAGGTAGGTTTCAGTTCCTTTTTATTGGGTTTACCTTATGCGGGGGATGTTGATGTGAGTAGTGAGGTTGTATATATTACTACCTTGTTCTTCTATTCATACATGATCTTGAATCCAATATATTCTGAGTAAGCTTGTTCATGATAAGAGTCTTGCATAACGTATGAAGTGCATAACCTCTTTGTGCCTGCTATATACTTATTTCCACTATTTTGACGATACTTTTAAGAATCTAAAGTGCATGAAAAAGAACTTTTATCAAATTCATGTTTTCTTATATTGGTGGTGCATCTTGATATGCTAGTTGTGCTTTTGACTTCATGAGATAAGGTAAGAAACTTGGTTTTAGTCACTTTAGATGTGTTAAGTTTCACCTCATAATAAAAAGAAAATGTTGAGTTTCTTGAAAAACTATGTGACTTTTATGACTTTGTAATCATGATTGTAGGCTCACTCTTAAAAAGTGAAGGCATGATTAGCTAGTGTCCTTGTGTGTGCCTATTATTTGTGTTATTTTCCCAAATGATGCTTCCTGTGAAGGCTATTGCTAAGTTAGAAATGGATATTTTGTGAAATGGTTTCCTATTTGTTTTGATGTGCTTGTTGTGACTTCCCATTTAGACTTCACTAGGAAGAAAATATGAGCATGCCTTGGTTTTAAAGTTGGGAATTTTTCATTTTAAAAGGACTTTACCTTGTGCCTTTCTTGGTTGTAATCTCATGAGACATGTAAGTGTGTTGAAGAGAAGGACATTCCTCCCTAAAATATAACTATGCATGGTATGGTTGAGTATGACTTTCATGGCAGTAGGTCTAATGAAGAAAGACCCTTGTTGATTCAACTTACTCATGTCTATGTGCATTTAGGTATGAGTGCCTACTTTTTCTTCAATGTTGTTAAATTTGCCTCTATGTGAGCATATATGATTAATCTTAGTAAAATGAAGTTGACGACCATCTTATCATTAGGAGAAGGATGTTCCTCCTATGAATATGACAAGATCCTGTGTTTTTGATGCATTAAAGAGTGAGTGAATAAATGTTTTGCTTGCTTATGTGCACTGAGTACTAAATAATTTGAAGTTTTGTTCCTTCTATGTTTGGTGAAGTAACTTCTATTTGATGATGTTATCACTATTCTGATATGCTCTATGATTCAATGAAGTCCTTGTTGTCATTAAACTGCTCTAAGTGTCATTCGAGAACGAATGTTCCCATGTGGGGGATATTATAAGACCCCTAAAATGAGTTAGGGTATATAGATCCTAACATGTTTTTCATAAGGGTATGAGGTGATAAGATATTTTATAATATTGTATTGAGGATGTTTCTATAGTTTGAGGTAATTTTGAAGTCAAACGTTAAGGGGCGACCAAGTCGTTCGACGACTAGTCACTTAAGGGGACCTATGTGTTGTATGAGCATTCATGTGTGCCATTGGATTATGAAGTCCTTATATGAATAAAAATGTTGATAATAGGAAGTATATTATGTTTCGTGAATTTTGTAGATCAAATGTCGAAAAGAGTTTAAGACGTTCGAAACATAGACCTTGAGATGTTCATATGTGTCTTGAGTATGCCTTACATGTTTGGTTGTGTTTTACGTGTTTATTTTGGGTGAAACTTTCATGGAAGATCTTCAAAATTTTATTGTGTATATTTACATTGGAAACTTTCTAGAACGACTCCCGAAGGGCCCCGCAAAAGGCCCTTAAGAAGGACGCAAAGGCTGTCGAGACACTCCCTTGGCAGTATCAATCGACGAGTCAAGATGAGGCCCTGTTTCCAAATTGATGCCCTCTCGATGGGAGGAATAGCTCAAAACACGGATTTGTGAGCCATGTGTCTCAAAGGAGGAGACGCAGTCACCAACGACGGAGTAGTAGGACGCCCAATAGTCAAGTCGACGCCAAGTCGATGCAGTCCGTCGATGGTGCCTACGACTACATGCCTGCGTGTTGCTTCCTTAAAGGGGTGAATGGGAAATTTACCCCACATTCTAACCTGACCCTAATAGGTTTATTTGGTTATTTTTGGTGGTATTCAAGTGATCAAAAACGTGAAAAACCCATTCCTTATATATTCTACTCAAATTAGACTTTCCATCCAAAAATCAATTGTCTCTAGAAACCTTCATTGAAGGTAAATCTCAAGAAAAGCTTGGAGCTTGGATTCCCATGAATTTTTCATAAATTTGTAGAGGTTTTATTATAAATAAAGGCATGGTAATCCTTCATCTCTAGTTAATTTTCCATCTACAATGTTGTTCTCAATGTTTTCAAAAGAGATTTCATGATCAAACTTCTTATTCTTAAATCTAGCCATGGGTGCTTTCTCAAAATGTTTTCAAAGTATTAATCATGATGATTACATTATAATGTATTCAATTGTATTCCGAACCCATGTCCGTTTCAAAACTTGATTTATCCTATGCATGGGCATTGTGATTGTGTCTTGTTATTGGTTGATTTATTATTATATTATGTTTAATTGATTAAATATACTATTTATTATCTATATTGATGATGTATTTTTTATGAATGATCCATGTGGATCAATATATAAATTTTTGAACAAGGCTATCCTATGTCTCTATGTGTTCACTATAATATTGACCTTATAATGTATGAATGTGGAATTCCATTTTGTTAAGATTATTGTAGCTACTTCCTTAGGTTAATATAATGGTTGAATTGTGTGTATGAATCTTGTATGATAAAAGAAAATAATCTTGGAAGGAATTGATGTAGGTTCTTCTAGTCTATTGATTCATAATTCTATGTATATGATGTAATCTCGATTTTAGGTTAGATGACGCATGATTCCTTTTAAGTAATTACCTATTAAGGTTCTTCCTAACATGAACGTTAATAATAAAATATAATTGATGGTCAAGGCTTTCGGGAATTGGTAAGATTGCCTAATCCTCTACTATTTATTGAATTGATAGTTAGTGCTTATGTTGGTATCATGATCTTAAAGGTATTTGAGTATGGTTTCGTTTATGTTAATGTATGTATAGCTACTGACTTATACTTGAATTGGTAAGAATGGCTTTTTCCCTCTACTTTTTATTAGTATTTTTAGTTAATGAAGCCTTGTATGACATTGTATGGTATGGTCCACTTATAGTGGCGGTGTTTACTTTTTGTCATTATTTATGTGCTTAGTATGGAATTGAAGGAAAATGGATGAATATATGAGTATGTAGTTATGATGATTACCTTATGTGTAACTTGTGCCTAGTCTTCTACTCTAGTTGTGAATCTAGGTATGTTGCTATTTTTATGAGCATGTTAATGACTATGTAGGGTTTGATTAGGTGCTGCCTTAGATGAGTATAAATGGTTAATTCTCCCTTAACTATATACCCCTATGTATATGTGTGAATAGCTAAACATAAGACTTCAGGTTAAGGGTGAAGATTGTCTTGTCTCTTATGATAAGTTGTGTTGTGTGGTCTCTATTTTAAGGTGAATTGTGGTCCTAAGATGGTGGCTTACTCAATGTGTCGTTGATAGAAATTTTTTGATCATGTTGACCAATGTAGACACACTTACACATTACGCATGCTTGGAATGTAGTAAAGGTTCTTTGTGTCTAAATAAAAGGGTAATTTTCATATGCACTAATGTCTACTACTATGCATAAAAGTTATATGTATATGACGTATGTTATGTATTCCATTAACTAGGGTGAATTGATAGGTGTACTAGTATGGGAGAGGGTATGGGACCTTGTCTATGCATTGTACATGTGTACCTTAATATGATACTTCCTAGGTTTGGGTCTTATATACATCAATATGAATGCAAGAGAGTGTTATGAACATGTCTTATATGCTATGACGTTAAAGTATGTGATATGATGAAGTATGAATGCGCATAGTGTCTTGGTGTGTTTAGATGAAAAGATTTATCATATAGTTATACCTATAGACTTATGCATTGATATATAAACATGTGTAACATTTATGTGTTATGTGAAAGGTTTTCTCACATCTAAGTATACAAACATACACATGTATAAGGATCTAGTCAGTATAGGGGCCTTGAAAGTTGTGCTCAAGGGTAGCTTAAACTAGATAGGTGCACACATATGCTATGTCCATGAGAAATGGTTTCTCAAATGATTTATGTTGCTGAACTCTCATCTATGACCTATTAGCTATGAATATTAGGAAATGACTCTCCAAAGCCTTATTTTATAAGATAATGTTAATATATATTTTTAATAAAAAGGGAACTTAGTTTGGCACCGAGTGAAAATGAAGATGAGGGGTGTCCCTTCCGATTGTATGAAGGTAGGTCACCATAATCCTCATGAAGTGAATAACCACCATGCCTCAATAGGCATAAAAAGGGTTTCCATTAGTGAATAACCATAATGCCTCATTTTGGCATAAAGAGGGTTTCCACATGAACCTCCAAGTTCCCTTACTATTCTTTCCACATAGGATATAGAAAGTTAAGTAACATAGTATGCTAGCATGTGTTAATGTTCTACCTTGGCTAAGTAAGAATACCTTACATCGGTGTAAGGCTTTACAACACCAAATTCCATGGAGGAGGAATATAGAGAGGTGAGAGCTTTTAGGTTTTTATTTTGGGATTTGATTTTGGTGAGTAAATTTGAGAGAGAACTAACTGGAATATATTAACCCCAATAAAATACCCAAAAGACCCCTCACTTATGTTGACACTTTAATGAAGTCAAACATCAAAACCAAAATTTCAATTTTTCATCGGGGAACAAATATGTGCCGTCGAGCTGTTCCCACATGAATTTAAAAATTAATTTTCGAGACAGTAGAGTCTACGGCCTTCCCACGACACGAACTTGAGATTTGACAGGAAGCCACACAAGTCTGTTTCATCTATGTGTTTTTTGGTTGCTGCTTTGGTAGTTTGCCAAGCTATGTTTGGGGTCCTTTCGTTGACCCCTAAGGAGACCCTTGGGGGTTTTTACCTATATGTTTTTATTATATATACTTGGTTTTATTTATTTAAAGCAATTTTACAAGTTATAGACTTCATACACCACTCCTACACCTTTCAGAAACATAAGGACATTTCACTAGTTCAATTGGACTAACTTCTGGACGTCTTGGATGTTTCTTGTTGTTTTAATTCTTAAAAATCCTAATTGACTTATAAACCCTATATATGATCTTGAAAGAGTGTCCTCACCCATAGACACTTATGTTAGGCATTCGATTAGGTCTTAGACTTTCAGAGCAATTAGGCTCTAGAACACGTCTTATATTTTTTAAGTGTTACATTATCCTCCCCTTAGGAACATTCATCCCTGAATGACACTAATATTTTGAAAGAAAGTAATAGACTTAATACTAGTAGCCCAACCAACAACAATACATTAAAACAAGAGTCACAACATCAATCATTGCATTTACAAATAACAAAACTTCAATTACTACACATAAACCTAAACATCAATATATGAGGGATTTCCTTCTCATAACCATATGAGCCCAACATACCATACATGAATCAACTATGCCAACACTCAACTTACAGAAATGCTCAATATCTTTTCATAAAGACTCACCATATCAAAATACACAAAATAACTCAAAACGAGTAAAATTGCAAAATTTCAAGTCTAAAGTCATACATCACTTTAATTTTAATATAACAAGAACATTCTTGCAAAACTTCCCCGAAATCAAAGCAACCTCAAATTTAGCCATTATTTTCATCATTAGAGAGAACAACAAACCTTCATTAGGAATGAGATGAGAATAACGGGACTTCATGTCGGCCTCGACCTCCCATGTTGCTTCCTCAATTAACACTACACCATTTTAGGCCTTAAGAAACACTAAGTCAAGCCAACACTTGTAAAGTGTTGCCTAAACCTTTTAAGGCTACATTTTTAAATTGTAGCCTTAGCTTTTAGCTTTTGGCCACGATAAACCTGGCAACACTTATAAAACGTGCTCTTTAATAGTATAGACTACACTTTATAAGTTTTGTCATATCATAATATAATTGGCCACACTTATTTATCTAAATGACTACTCTTTTAAAGGTATCTATTTTTATAATTATAAATACAACACTTGCCAAGTGTAGCCTTGTAGTTTTCACTTAAATATTTTTCTCGCTCCAACAAATTTAACTCTCCCTACGAATTTTATTTGACATAAAAAAAATTCATAAACAATAAAAAAAACCTCTCCAACTTTCTAAAGGAGATTCTAGTTTCCCTAGATCTAAAATATTGGAGACATTAAATACGTTTGTTTTTAATTAGCGGTGGACTCTACATGGTATAGATGTATATGAACTTGCCATATCTCTCTCGTTCCTTCTTATAATCATCCATCTTCTCTATAGTCTAGAGTTTTGCAAGCGGTGCTGCAATTTCAGAACAACATCGTTACATCACAAATTGGATTCTTTTTAATACTTTCGAAGATAATTTTTACTACGGCAGCTATGCATCTATGGTTCATCCAGTGACCCATTTATTTTCATTTGTTGATTTGAACTCTATACCTACCTAGTAGAAATTTTAATCTACCCATAATACTTTTGTACAAAGGAAGAACATCTAGATTCATTGACTCATATTTTTCTCCTCAAATCTTTGCAATTTCTGAATGTTTTGTTGTTCCACAACGTTTTGTTATTATATGTGTGTGGAAGAGAAGTTCTTCTCTTTGTGAATTTCTTTGTTGAATTTAAATTTTGAGTTAATTTTCTTCCAACTTTTTGATATGTTTTGATAAATTTTTATATGATTTTTCAGTAATTTCTGTTTCGACTAGTATCTATATTTGTAGTATTGAAACTTAAATTAAGAACCATCAATTTTAATTTCGAGGTATTTTCATATCTATATAGTGTAATAGATTTTTTTTTCTTATGAACCTTCCTGGAAGAGCTTTGTCAATTTTTCTTTCACTAGTTTATACATTTGCAGAATTGGAACTTTAATTAAGAATAGGTAGTTTTAATCTAGGTTTGCTCATTTCTATGTTGTTTAATAGAGTTTGTTCTTTTCTTGTTATGAACCTTCTTTGAGGAGCTTTGTTACAAAGCATAGGGCAGCCAAACTGTGGATAGCCCACATTTAAAAATGCTAAAATTGTTAGTACTTTAGGACATTCTTTAGGACAATCAATAATTTGAACTACTAACATTCTTTAACCTTTTTTCATCGAGTTATTTAGGGGTGTAGATTATGCATTCTGGTGTTTCTCTAGGTTTTGCTTTCATTTGTAGTATTCAGGTTAATAAGTTGTTGAAAACACTAAAAAGATCAGTTATATTCTCTTTTCACAATTCTTATTTTTGTGATAGCAAGGTTTGTTTAGTTTTACTCGAGAGACTTAGAGAGATAGTGTGCACCTGTTTAATATAGTTGGAGAACATGTTATGTTGCTCTACTCTAATCAATAATATTATCTTGATAAACAGTTTTTATTGCATATAAGGGCTACCAAATGAATAGGTTGAGCTAAAATTATGTTAGTTGAATGAGTTAAATCAACAAATGAGCGTGTGGTAACCCTAAAAGATCATAATATATTTTGATGGTATTCGATGGCGACTTGATACGCAATGTGGCATAAATTTACCTAACACGCGCATAGTTTTGATTAATATATTTTCATTGTAAGAAGTATTGTCCATAATAATTATATGCCTTCTGTTTTTCATTGTTGTATGGCATCTAACAATTCTTCAAAGTTGTAGAAAAAGATAAACAGTAACACATAGAGTGAATTAGGTTTTGGCCTACTAATCTCAGAGAAAGACAGATCGGTTTCACCAGGTCACAACCAAGGCAAGCTATTGTTCTTGGAGGGCCTTCAGTCCATTTCTCATTACAGTTGGTAGGAACAACAAGTGGTTTTCTATTTGTGCGTTTAGTTTGAAAAATATATGATTGTTTTGCTGTGTGAAGGGATAAGTTTATTTCCTATTTATAGTAGTAGTAACAGTTGACTGGTTGTGACAACATAAACTTTGGTTTGTTTTCTCTCTAATCTGATGCCAACCAGATGAGAAAGTGAATTCTCCATTTGCATTGAATTTCCATATTGGTTGATCAGAAACCATGGGCTTGTAGTAAATTTTAGTAGCAATAATGGTAGAAACTTCAAGCTTTTTAGACACAAACTTTTTTTGCCTTTCATCTTTTTGATAATTATAGATTATTTATGGTGCATTGAAAATCATTTTTATCTGAAGGTGCAATTTTTTGTTTTAGAAGTCACGTAGCATTTGAATACTTTCATGGATATGTGGTTTAGTTTCTTACTTTATTCTTACAGCTTAGTATTGCTACTACTTATGATGCAGGATTCTCCTAGTGCTGCTTAGACATTAGATTTAGCTTCCAACTCTTGAAAGTAGAACTAGTGGGACACGGCCACCTAGTGAAGTTGAAGGAAGCAGTTACAACCATCGTTCAGTCTTGTATTCCAGTTTGTTTTTTAGAATAACTATCGAGAAAATATTTCTACTATGGCACGTATATATGTAAGAAGCATTGTCGGTTCTTTTCAGAATGTTGCTATGGCTATTTCACCCTCTCAACTCTACTCGCAGTTGACAAGAAAACCTTTCCTTGGATCACCGTAAACTCACTTTGGGGGATGATTTTGCAGGAGCTAAAAGTATGGGTTCTAAGTTCTATGGTCTTTGCAACAGTAATTCATAGTTATCTGAGTTTTGTACCACCAATTTGTGAACTTGTGATTACTGATGTATGCAAATAAATATTTTCGTGTGTGAAGCATCATATAAATGAAAGGTTCTCCATTTATATTCAAAAGTGAGGCCACTCTAATTCATTTGCACCCTTCTATTAAGAATGTCAAACAACCCATCCCTTAACTCGCAAGCTGATGTACTCAAGGAACACTTTTAACAAGAACCCTAGTTTCTGTACCTGTTTTTATTGATTTAATGTATTTCAGGAATCATACTGGTGGAGAAATGCTACAGGTGAATTCTCAAGCCACCGGTGATGATGTTCTGAAGCAATTATAATATCATACTGAATTAATAATGTGTTTCACCGTCAATATGAATGTTAGTTTTCGCATGTTATTGTTGCAGGATGAATTGGAGGCAGAACTTGAAGAATTGGAAGAGCAGCTGCGTCAACATTCAGCTACTGTTCTTGCTGCTCCAGTCCATGTTCCTGCAGGGAAGCAACCTACTCGGCCCATTCTTTAGAACTGTACAGGTGAAGAACATGAGCTTGGTGCGTTGCAAGTTTAAATGGCTCTTTGAGCTAGTATGCCTATTACTTTTAACTAGTAACTTATTGATTGGTGCTATATGAGGTTCTGTGTTTGAAATATTCGACCAAAAAAGATGCAAACATTATTTGATATGAATTGTTGCAGTCCTTCCTTCCATTTGCATATACTTTATGTAGTAGTATTTTAAATCATTTGGTTTAGATTACTTTGATGAAAATGCCAGTATGCAATTGCTATATATGATCCTTTATTGATTTGTGATCATATTTGTTTTTGTGCAGGCATTATCACAGGTAGATGACATATAGAGACTGCTCGTACGCATGTCGGAAAAATACTTAAAATGCTTTCACATTTCTCCTTCCTATGGAAACTCATTTTTGTTGTTGTACTCGTTATAAATCATATGGATTGAAAACATTTCAAGGCTGCATGGAACATATTACAGCTACCATAAGCAGGTAACCAATTTACTCTATATTAAGTCTGCTAGGTTGCTCGTTCCGCCCTCTTCGTGTTCTCTTTACTTAAACTTGATTTACTAGCAAAAAAAATATAATAACCTGAATGTATGTTAGATGTTCCTTCAGAAAACATATGAGAAATAATTCTCGAGCATAAGGACTCAACTAAAAGGCGGGTAAGTGCTTGACTTATCAACCTCTTTAACAGAGTCATTCTTACAATGACGATACAGAAGATGAAAACAATGAAGATGGTTTCATTCTAATGTTTGATTTGTTGATCATGGTTTATTACTAAGTTTTAATTTTATTTTGAATGTGTAGGAAAGTGTCGGCAATTCATTCGATTGATTGAGGTAGATGATGAAAATTTTTTGAACTATTGTAGAAGTTTGAATATATTATATTTGGTTTTGTGAAAGTTATTTGTAGTACATAAATTATTGCTTTATTGGTATGCCTAGTACAAGATAAATTGTGTTTTATTTAATGTTAATTGCAAATCTGTACATTTGAATATTTATTTGTTTATTTAATTCATATTTAATGTGATTTCAATTCAAATCTTTTGGCATCTAAATATTTTTATTGAAATAACATTGCAACCCTTCAAAGGTGTTGTCAAAGAGACGCTAATTGTGTAGCTTATTAATTGGAAATTTTGGTATGTATATTTTCAAAGACTTAACGTCAAAATGTTGTTGTTGATAAGCTAGAAAATGCCACGCTTTAGAAGTCTTGTCAATAAAGAAGCAAAGGCTATGCTTAAAAGTGTAGTAGTAGGAGATAGAAATGTTTCTATAAGAGGTAATGCAAGCGTGGCTTTTTCACATTTTAGGCCACACTTTTCAAGTGTAGCTGATAAGACAACACTTGGAAAGCGTGGCCTAAACTCTAAGGTAACATTGCTTTATGAAACCCCCAGAAAGGTGTAGCCTAAAGTCGAAAAATGTGGCCTTTGTCAAAGGCTACATTTTTTTATAGTTTAGGCCACACTTCTATTGTGGTTGAAGGCATAAAAATTTGTAGTGTAAGTGGTTTCTCCATAATACAATTACGGATGTCACCTCTTTGGTCCTCAACCTCTTTACTTGACGATAAATTATTTCAACAGGAACCTCCACATAGGAGAGGTTATCTTTCATACAAAAATCCTTTATAGGAAGAATATACTCGGGATCACCGATACATTTCTTAATCATAGAAACAAGGGAAACCGGATGAATCAAAGATAGTTCTCAAGGGAGTTTCAACTCATATGAAACCTTACTAACCTTTTTCAAGATTTGATAAAGACCCACATAATAAGGACTCAACCTCCTTTACTTTCCAAATCTAACCACCCCTTTCGGGCTCCATGAGTTTCCTCAAGGATATTACTCCTCAAATCATCAACATTAGGCACATACAATCTCCCTAGGTACTTAAGAACACCACCCCCTTGGGTGAATGACTCATTCATCTCACCAAGAACAAATTCGTTCAACTCCATCCATAATGGATCAAGGTGTTTCTTAGACTTCACCTCAACCACCAAAGATGAATAAGAGTTTAATGTACCACTATACCACCATTTGGAGAATTTTAATTAGCCAGCCTATGAACGTCTTCCACTAAGTTTCTCTTGGATTCTTCCACATGGGACACACTTCCCATTGACAATCGACCTAGAGCATCCGCTACCACATTAGACGTGCATGGGTGACAAAGAATACTCGTGTCATAGTCTTTAAAAAACTCTAACTATCTTCATCTTTGGAGATTAAACTCCTTTTAGTGAATACGTATTTGAGATTTTTATGGTCTGTATACATATCAACATGAACCCGATAGGTATAATGTCTCCATATTTTGAAGGAAAATACCATGACCTCTAACTCAAGGTCATGAGTCGGATAATTCTTCTCATGAATATTGAGTTGCCTAAGAGCATAGACTATAACTTTGCCATGTTTCGTAAGAGCACGTCCCAACCTTACCCGGGACGCATCACAATAAACCAGAAAACCCTTAGTACCCTCTGGTAGACTAAATATTGGAGCGGAGGTAAGCTTATCCTCCAACATTCGAAATCTCTTTGCACATGCCTCCGACCACTCAAATTTCATATTATTTTGGTTCAAGTTAAAAAGGGGGAAGTAAGAGATTCGAACACATCCACAAACCTTCTATAATAAACGGCTAGATCTAAAAAAACTCCTAATATATGTAAGATCAAAAGGCCTAGGAATAATTTTCACCGCATTGGTCTTCCTTGGATAAACCTTAACAAAAACTCACATTTGCTATACTTGGCAAACAATTGGTGTTCTTTAAACACTAGCAACACCACCCTCAAATGATCCATGTGTTCACCCTCATTTTTCGAATATATCAAGATGTCATTAATAAAGACAATGACAAATGAATATAGGTAACTTCAAAAAACTCTATTCATTAGGTCAATAAACGCCACCAAAGTATTAGTGAGACCAAAGGACATTACTAAGAACTCATATTGGCCATATTTTCTTCAAAATGATGTCTTCGTAATATCTTCACCTCTTACTCTATGTTGGTGATATCCAGATGTTAATTCAATCTTTGAAAAGTAACTCGGACCTTGAGGTTGATCAAATAAGTCATCAATCTGAGGGAGAGGATAGCTTTTCTTGATTGTGCCTTTGTTGAGTTAATGGTAATTGATACAGATAAACCCATACTTTTTCTTCACAAAAAATACCGAAGCATTTAAGTCTTTCAATTCTGCCGGAACCATCGGATAAGGAGGAATTGAAATGGGATTTATGTCTGGTAGAAAGTTGATCCTTGAAATTCACTCACTATGGGGATCGACTTAATGGGAGGAATTTCGAATCTAAATCTTTGACTCTTATTAATTATATAAATACCTTTTATAGATCACCCTACAAGCTTTCAAACAAGAAATGATACAACCTCTATGAATAGAATTTCCCTACTTCCTTTCTAAAACATGCTCATTTGAAAATTTAAACTTTAGCGCCCTCGTTCTATAGATGCAAAGAAAGCATACAACTAATCTATGCCCAAAATGACAACAAAATCATACATATAAAGTTCTAGTAGTTTAATATGAGTTAAATCTATTGATCAACATTACAGGACAATTTCTCTATACTCATTTTGCATTCACCGACTCACCATCCATGATAGACACTATAAAAGGTTCATTCAAACTTTTTAGCTACTAGATGAGTAAAGAATGACATGGTAGAACCAGGATCAAGTAAATCATATACATCAATGGAAAAGACTTTCAACACACCGGTCACCACATCGGGAGGAGTCTCTTATTCCCCTCTAGAGAGGACAGTATAAAAGCGATTCCTCTTCGGAGCATCATTAGAACCACTTTGTTGAGCTTGAACACTACCCTTGTTTTGACCCTTCAAATTTATCCATTACAAAAATTTGTGCCCACTTTTACCAAAAGTAAAACAGTTGTTCGTTCCAACTAAGCATTCACCGAAGTGATCTTTTTATCACTAGTTACATGTAGGCTTCTCATTAGGTGAGTTTGCAGTCATTCCTTTTTCGTACCTAGGATTAGGCAACTTATCATCAGGAGCCTTGGGAAACTTAGAACTAACTTGATTATATAACCTCTTCTTGAACTAAGGCTTGTCTTTGATATCAAGCCTAAACATTTAAGAACCACCATCAAAAGACCTTGTCCCTATGGGCATCCCTACTCTTTCTCTTAAACCTTGTATCTTCCCGTTGTGAGCATGTACCACAAGACGAGAAATGTTCATATTTTCTAGTAGCATAGATGAAAAACATTCTTCCTTTAATTCATCTGAATCTGCCATCAAAAAGCGGCATATTTCATCTCTAGGGTCGGAAACCAAAGAAGGAGCATACTTTGACAATTTAGTTAATTTCAAAGAGTAGTCAAGTACACTCATAACTCCTTGATGAAAGTTGATGAATTCCTATACTTCAGCTTCCCTCTTCTCCCTAGGAAAGAACCTAAACAGAAAAGCCTTCTTTGAAAATATCCCATGTCACCATTCTACCCTTTAAAGGCTTATTGTTTCTCCATGGGAAAAACAAGGTTTGGGCCATATCTCTTAGTTCGTAAGTGTCTAACTGGGCATTCTAACTAGTAGCCAATCCATAGAGTAGATAATCTTGTAGATGGCATCAATGAACTCATGCGAGTCTTTCTCAACTTTTGACCCATAGAAAGTAGGGGATTCATCCTAGTGAAATCCCTCAAATGAGAGGTCATGGTGCCATTATGTTGGTTTCCTCGGGGGACGATCTCCTGATTAGCTTGGGTCATCATGTATTGTGCTTGTGTAGTGAAGGCTTGTGCTTTTGTAGTGCTTGCTTGGGCAATTTTGAGAAAGGCAGCCCTTATGTCACCATCGGTCATAGGTGGACGACCACAGCTTAGTCATTATTAGCGTTTTCTTCATGAGGAGGGACTTGATGACCACGAGGATGAGCTCCCGCATTGGAAATATCTTAATAAAGTCTTGAAGCGGGTATTCTTCGAGTATTAATTGCCTATAATCAAAAAGAAAGAATATGCTACTAAAAGCACATAGAGTTCAAGACACTATAGGCACGATATTGGATTTCCAAGAAAGTGAGAGTTTATTAAGCATTATATAGTTTCCTATTCATAAGTGTGTTGCGCTTCACAATTATTAATAAGAATCTACATAGACATGGTTGAGTGAGAGATCGACTCTAAGGATATTCAACCTCATATTTTGACTCTTACATTACATAAATACATTAATAGGTTAAATCTGAGGAAAATTTAAATTTTTTTTATATATATATCATGAGGCTTACATAGACCTCTCACAAACAAGTAATATGCTTATATCGAGTACATATAGACCCTTTGTATAAGAAGATTACATAGTCTCCTACTTTTATAGAACATAGATATATAAGATACTTAACATAGTCTTAAAAGAGTGTCTCATCTAATAACCATATAAAACAAGAATATATCAATTGGGCATATCCCATACATGAACGTAATAAGGCCACATATAGGCTATACAATTCGTATTCAAATGAAAAGGAATGAACAAAGAAGTGTCACATCCGGAGAGCACCCCCTAAACGTAACATGCGTCGTTATCCTCTTTGAGGACTAAGACTAGCCTCTTAGCTTACATCATTACATTCAAAGGTTAAACATGCTGAAAATTTAAAAAATTTCATTACTTCTACATTTAGGTTTAGATAGACCTCCATATACACATAATATATTCATATCAAGTATACATAAACCCTTCGTATAAGAAGAATACATAGTCTTCTACATTTATTGCACATAGATATATAAGGTATAACATAGTGTTAAAAGAGTGTCTCGACTCATAACCATCTAAAACAAGAATATATTGATTGGGCATATCCCATACATCAATGTAATAGAGCCACATATAGGGTATATAATTCATACTCAAATGAAAAATAAAAATGTTACGACCCAAAGTACCTCCTAGGCATAACCGGCGTCATCATCCTCTAAGAGGAGTAAGAAAAGCCTATTAGCATTCTTCATAGCAAATCATACATCAAAAACACGAAAAAATTTAAAAAAATTCTTATATAGCGAGGAGGTTTACATAGACCTCTACATAGGAGGAATGCTTAGGCTTCACGATTAAATAACATAACAACGCATAGGAATTTAGTGTAATACTTTATATCATTACAACCATATAAACAAAGTCAAACAATCCGAGCAAAGCCCTCACACAAATCAATAATTGCTACATAGGGCTTATATCAATATATTTAACAATAGGACGGAAATAATTGTCGATTAGACAATGCAAGTACTACTAAGATAGAGTGTGTGGTAGCATCCTCGAACTAGAGGCTATACCAAAACATGGAGAGTCTAGTAGAAGCCTTCTTTCTTTTGCCTCAATGATACCTCAACGGTCCAAACCTACAATGTTGGGGAAAAGATAAGAGATATGGGTTAGTACAAAAAATATGTACTAAGTATGCTTCCTATGCATAAAAATCGTTAAAGAACGAGATAAGGCACCATTTAGGCAAAACTGTGCACAATGACAACCAATTAAATCTATACATATAAGGAAGATCATCATCATATAAACATATAAGTAACTCAAGCAACACTTGTGCAATGCCAAAAATGAAGCCCCATAACCCTATTCAAAGCTAAGTTAAGCAACCCATTTCATACTTACAACATATTCTGACATATAACATGCTTCATACCTCGATACTAGCATAGCATATCAACATATCATTACCATAATTATAATCATAAATGAACACTACTAGTATCATCCAATAGGATCACACAAGTGTAGTGTCTAAGAGAAGTCCTATACCCTCCCTCACACTATGTAGTAATATTTAAGAAATCCCTAATAGAGTTTCACATGCATAACCTGTTCATTCCTTTAATTTAGGTAAATAAGTACCATAACCAACATGACACCGCGTGAGCTACACGGAATCCGGTACTCTACTCCCACATCGAAAAGAGAGACTTAAAACTTGCCTGAGGTGCAACCATTCGTACATAGTTATTCTAGGTGGATCCACTAATCTTGAATCCTATGAGGGCACATAGTTCATGGACAAGGAATTTTTTGTAGAACCCATGACTAACTAAGCATGAAGGTTTCCATCTCATGATACAATAGACATATTCGGAATTCACACTACTAGTCATGAAGAAACCCATGTGGAAGGCTAGACTTAATAACGTTAGAACTCCATCTCATTTAGGTGCCCTTTAGGTGCTAATAAATTATTCCCTTTGGTAATCATCATATAGCATCATACAATTTCACATTAGCCTCTTCTAGACCCTTATGTAAGCATCTTATCATAATAGATCATAGGTGATCACAAGTTAGAACTATCCTTTCACTTTAGATACATTATCATTAACATGAGAAAATACATTTAATCATATAATAGTCATATCATAACATACTTACATACTTCATAGCAAATTGATGAATGTAGGTTTAGGGATGGGGGATTCTAGCCATAAACATCCCAACAACACAATTAGCTATATCATCACTATCACATAAGTAGATTTCACCTTGAATAATGGAGATGAAAGAAGAATCAAAATCATATATTATTGATCTTCATGGGACATCATACTTCAATACCCAAGAAGTAACAACCAACATATGAAATAGGGAAATTCACGATGTATTCACATAAAAAAAAATCAAAGTGAACATGTGACATGATCATCACTTTCAACGATTCACCTTAATCAATCCAAGAAATTAGGGATTTGGAGGAAAGACATGGGTCAAGGTAAAACTCATAGGAATTCATCAATTAACCATTAATTAATACTTAAACAACAGTAATAAATCATAATTCATCACAATTCATTCACAATTTTGTTTCAGAAAGAAGACCCATTTGAGGAGAAAAACCTTTGCTCTTGAGTATTTTAGAAATCCTCTTTTGAGGGACCTCTTCCGGAAAGGAATCCCAAGAGTGAAACAAAACATACCTTATGGAATAATTACCATGAAAATGATTAGAAACTAAGGGATTTGTCCTTCTTCAAGCTTCAAAGCTTCTTCAAAGGAGGTTGAATATAGAGAGAAAGTAGAGGGAAGTGAGGAAAAACTGATGGGAAATCAATATCTATCCTCCCCTCTCCATAAATTACCCAAAAAAAACTTCACTTATATTGATCCTTTAACGAAGTCAAAGTCGAATTCTATTTTTAAGATTTTTCGTCGGGGAAAAAGTCCACTCATAAATACATAAGGTGAGTATACCTCATAGGAGAGTCAACACCTCATGTTTAACTATAGGGTGAATCATCCTCTATGGAAATTTAAAACCTTCCAATGTCAAATTCCCTCGGTGGTAAGCTAAAATCCAATTTTGAAACGTCTCTAATGCCTTAATTAACAACCATAGATTAATTTAGGTCATAGGGTCTATCCCTTATATAATCATCATCATCATAGCTCAATAAAAATTGCATGAGTATTGTTCTTTCATTATTTTATAGAGGTGACGTTAGCACATTTACATAATCATTCATGATAAGGCACATTGGTAAGCCATAACCAACCTTATAAAATTTATATCTTAGCCAACACCTCACAAACCATAGTCAAGATATTTTTATTCAATGTCATACCAACCTACCAATACAAATATTAGATATACTTCAATGCTACACCATCACTTAATCTCAAGTAATCACAATTGAAGTAAAGAGTTAAGGTCACATGACCTATACATTCTTCTTCATACATCTTCAAGTTCTTACCATCAACCCTTAACTAAAAAAATTAGGGTGTAATATCATCACACAACAATAAAAAACATGATAACAAGGCCAATTTAATCACTACATCACTATTCATCAGAAGTTCATAGTTTAAGATAAAAGACTTAAGTCAAATTTATAACATGTTTCTTAATCTAGATCAATTACTCAAGAACAAGAATTATTAGAATATAATTAATCTTACTATTTATAATGGATACAATAACATCATAGAATAGTAATTCAACCAATAACCAAGTCAATCGAACAAACACTACACAATTCAGATTAACATCACAACCTAGGGTTAAGGGGTATAGGTCATCTTCTACAAACTAGAGTAGATCAACAAATGAGATAATTGATTTGTAATACATGTTAATATATTAATAATATCTACAATAAATCATAAATAAGATACACAAAAGATCAGTTTCAATATTGGAAAAGACCCACTTGAATTTAATACTTTTGAGACCAATTTGATGGAATCGTTTGGGAAAAGAAGTCCCAAAGGTGAAGGGAATCCCATACCATAATATTTGATGAGTATTTATGGAGAAACTTTGGTGATTAAATTCCTATATCCCATCTTGACATTGTCTTCTATGGATTTCTACAACTAGAGAGAGAGAGAGAAGAGAGAAGGAAGATAGTTTGGGGTTAGGTAATTATGAAAGCTTAGGTTAGTCTAGTTAGGTTAGGGTCTTTATATAAGTTGTTAATTAACTTAATTATACTTCCCATAACACATAATTAGCCTTCTAAATAAGCCAAATAATTAAATGATTTGAATAAAAATGTGCAGCAAAACAATGGCTCCATAGACGAGACCATGATCGACGGATAGTGTGTCCATCGATGAGCACTATTAGACTCCGTGCAGCACATTCGTCGCCAAGTTCAGAGACTGTCCATTTGCAGGCTTTCAAAAATTTGTATAAATTTCCATCGACTGAAGCATTCCATGCCCCGTCGATTGGAGAACAGACAATGGGTTGCATCCATTGGTGGACACTGCCTTGGGAAGCCTTCGACCCAAAAATCCTAGGTTCGTCCTCAATGGAACTTGGTTGGTCCTTGCGTAGTCGTGCCCGGATGTTTCGGCTATGAACTAATTGTAAATACATGTAAGAAAACTTTCCACTTAATACATAATTTTTCGACTCCTAACACTTAGTCAACAGTTTAAGGAACTCTAGCACCTCATTGCACTAGTTTCCAGACGTCATGGACGTTCCTTGACGTTTTGGTTTCTAAACTTCCTAAATGACTTATATCAATTAAAATGTTGACCCTAAAACAGTGTCTAAACCTTTTGACACCCATCATAGGCCCTAGAAAATGTCTTAGACTTTTGAGGTGTTACATTATGCCCCCCTTAGGAATATTCGTCCCCGAATGACACTAAAATTTTTGGTAAGGAAGGAATAGACTAAATTAAAAGGAAGAATATAGGAGTCTTAAAACTAAAACAACTTCATAAGTTTGATATCGACATTGCCCTATGAATGTGGGGACCTACCCACTTGGATGATTGAGAATTTCCATGTCTTTTTTAAAGTCCTCTCTCTAAAGCCTTCAATGACCGGAACCTAAAATGTTGTGGAAAAGGAAAAAATTGGGTTAGTACACCACTTGTACGATGTATGAGACCATATGCACATAAATATCAAATCGTTCTAAAAAGGGACATTTAATTAAAACATGCTAATTTACATTTGGAAAGCCTTATGCACATTCATGAAGACCATACCAATCCAACAAGACATATTCATCAAGTCAATACCATATACCATATAAGACTAAACCACCTAAAGTCAAATCAAGTAACATGCATATATATATATACTTGAACCCATAATCAAATACAACACTATCCTTAAGTTAGGACATCACAAGCATGAATAAGAGTTCATTACAATATAACCAAAGCAAGGCCATTACTCATGACCCTCATTAAGTCCACTTGTGAAATATTCAAGCAAAGCCCCATCACCTTACTCAATCAAGTCAACCTAGCAAGAACCATAATTAATGTCAACCTCCATATAGCACATCAGTGAGAGTAAATAATATCATGCTTTAACAATAGAGACCAAGTACATATTCACAAGAGTAACCAACATCATAAAGTGTCATTTACATGTCATATCATCACATTTTCATCATTTACATTTATAAGCATATACATACATAAGAATAACCTCCTAAGGCTTCCCTCAAGGCAAACTAGTGCATGGCATAGGTAGAGTCCCGTACCCCTACCAAAGTTTAGTCAAACGTCTTTAGTCACCCTAGTTGGGTAGTACTTCATTACTTAATTTAAGTTTAAGGAACACTTTCCTTAACCTACATAGACCATAATAGCAAAGTATAGAATCCGGTGTCGTAAAACCTTACACCGATTAAAGGTGGTCTACCGGCCAAAGTAGAACAAAAAAAACGCAGCTTTGTAGGTGGATCCACTAGCTAGTCTTGCTATGGGGGAAACCTATTATAAGGAACTAAAAGATAGGTATTTACTCTCTACATGCCACTTGGAAATTGGAGCCTCCTCTCATGAGAATCCATAAGAGGAGTATCTCTCATAGGGTAGTTAACACCTCATGCAGAACTATTGTGTGAATCTTTCGTCTATGGAAAGTCAACACCTCCCTATGTAAAGTTCTCTCGGCACTAAACTAAAGTCCAATTTTGAATTTCTTTAATGTCTTAATCAACAATCATCGCTTACTTAGGTCATAGGGTCTATCTCTTATATAATTATCATCATCATAGCTCAATAAGAATTGCATGAGTATTATCCTTTCATTACGATTCATATAATTGAGGTTAGCACATTTACATAATCATTCATGAAACGACACATTGGTTACTCATCACAATCCTTATAACATTTACATCTAATCAAAACCTCACAAACCATAGTCAAGAAATTTCCATTGAACATCATACCAACCCTATCAATCATAATATAATATATACTTCACTACAACATCTCACTTAATCTCAAGTAATCACAATTGAAGTTAAGAGTTGAGGTGATAAGACTTACCAAGTCTCCTTCATAATCCATTTTTAAGGTCTTACCATCAACCATTAACTCAACCCAGTAAGGGTGTAATATCATTACACAACAATAACAAACATGATAACAAGTCCAATTGAATCACTACATCACAACTCATCACTAGTTCATAGCTTAAGATAAAATACTTGCGTCAAATTCTTAACATATTTCCTAACGTAGATCAATTACTCAAGAACTAGCATGATACTAACATAATTAATCTTAATCTATTCAAAATTGATACAATAACATAATGAAAAAGTAATTTAACCAATAACCAAGTCAATTGAGCCAACACTACATAATTCATATTAATATCAAAACCTAGTGTTAAGAAGAATAGGTCATCTTTTACAAATGTCACATCCGTGTAGCACCCCTAGACGTAATCGGCGTCGGCGTCGTCTTTAAGGGCTAAGACTAGCCTCTTAGTATACATCAATACATTCATACGTTAAAAACGCAGAAAATTAAAGACATTTCAATTACTTCTAAATTGAGGTTTACTTAGACCTTTCGCTTACACATAATATATATTTATAGAGCATACATAGACCTTTCATATAAGAAGAGTACATTGTCTTCTACTTTTATTGCACATACATAGTATAAGATAGTCTCATCAGAAAACTATAACAGTGTCTCATATTAAACCATCTTGACAACAATATCAAAATTTGGGCATAATAGCCGCATATAGGCCTTATAATTATAGTACAAAAATGAAAGAGAACGAAAAAAATGTCTTTAAGACTAAACAACATCTAATAGGTATTGAATGGCATCGTCCTTGAAAAATTGAGGGCCTACCAAAGATGTAAGATCAAAAACCAAGTAGTCTTCAAATATTTCTCCAATATCAACGGCCGAATCCTTCATTTGTAGTAGAGATCAAACATGGGTTGGTACAGACTTGTGCTATGTATAGTTATATGCACATAAAACAAGTGAAATCATGCTTAAAAGAAATTTGATCAAAACCATGCTAAAGTACTTTGAACAACCTTATGCACAATTAAGAACCCATATAAACTAATACTTACATAAGACATGAGTAAAAGCCATGTACAACACAAGACCAGCATCAACGAGTAATAGTCAAGTAAATATATAGAAGAGTTCACAACGTCATAATATAAGCAAGACTCTCCTTACTCTTAACCCACTATTTACCCTACAAGTGCAGTGTCCAAGCAAAGCCCATAACCTTGATTAATCAAGTAAACCAATCAAAGGATCACAAATAATGCCTAACTTAACATAACATAACATAAATAATAACCATCATCATATTTAGATATATAGATCAGTAGCATGTTCATAAATGAGACTGACATCGTATAGGATCATAAGCATGTAATGTCAACATCATCAAAGCATATACATTATAAGAACACAAAAAAACCTCCTAAGGATTCCCTTAAGGCAAACTAGTGCAATCCATAGATAGAGTCCCATAACCCTACCTAGGCTATCTCAAACCTCTCAAATCACCCTAGTTAGTGTTTATTCCATTACATCATTTTAATTTCTAGAACAGTTGTCTTAACCGACATAGACCACAAGATCTAAGTGTGGAATCCGTTTATGTAAAAACTTACACCGATGAAAGGTGTATGCCGACCATAGTAGAGCCAAACATAAACGCAACTTTCTAGATGAAGGTTAGGATCATGCAGACCGAACAATTCTCCTTCAAACACCATCATCATGGTCTTACAATCAACCAACCAATTACATCCAATAATAGGTGTAGTAACATCAATCAGTAGTAATCAACACAAGAACAAGGTCAATTGCATCATCACTATCCCAATTAACATTAATTCATAATTTAGAGTTATGGGAATTAGGGTTCATCAAAATTTCATCAATATTTAGATCCAATCTAAATACTACATTAACCTAGTCAACCCATACATGAATTAGAATAGATAAAAACAAATCTAATAATCAAATCATTCTTAAATTCCCATCAATTAATGACCAAGATCCAAGATTTGGGAAATTAGGGAAGGGAACATGAGCAACCTGAAATTGCATAAATTAACATCAAATAATCAACAATCTATACTCAAATAGTCATAGCAAATCACAATTTATCATCAATTTGTTGTTTAGAAGAAAAAACATTTGAATTGGAAAACCCCATGGAATTCGGTAATTTGAAAATCAACTTTCAAAGGACCTCTTGGGGAAAGAAATCCCAAGAGTGAAGAACCTATACCTTAATGAAAATTAATCCATGAAATTGATGTGAAATCCTAGAGAAATTAAATTTCCTCTTCAGGCTTTCTTCCTTCTTCAATGGAGGAAATAGGGAGAGAGGAAGTAGAGAGAGGTAAGAGCTTTTGGGTTTTGTTTTTGGAATTGGGTTTGGATGTGAGAAAATGAGTTACAATGACCCTTATCCTATATGAAATCATACCCTAAATTACCCAAAACATCTTTCACTTAATTTGGTCTTTTTGTGAAGTATATATGTCAAAAATACGATTTTACCGAACCTGGGAAGTTGCTTCGCGTCCTGTGGCCAACACATATTTTATTTCCCCAAAAAAAATTTTGTGGCAGTGAGGTTTGTTTGGGCTGTGCGTCCTGCTGCAGGCCACTGATTCTTTACTTTCGCAAGCTACTTTGGCACCCTTCCCAGTCATGTAGGGGTCTTCCTCCATGACCCTTCAAGTGGTCCTTGGGGAGTTTTATTGGACGTTTAGACCCTTTATGCTACTCTCTACCTATCCAAAGTCGTTTTACAAGTTTTAGACTTCATTTGACCCTCCAAAACCATCCCCAAACATAGCGATGTCAGCTAGTTCAATTAAGCTAGTTTCTCGATGCCATGGACGTTCTTTGACGTCTTGACTCTAAAATTTCTTGCATGACTTATATACATTATTTAGGTCTTAAAACAGTATTCTAAACCTTTAGACAGTCATGATAGACCCTACATTAGGTATTGACTTCTCTGAGTGTTACATTATCCCCCCCCCCTTAGGAACATACATCCCTAAATGACACTTAACTTTTAAACGGGAAAGGATAGACTCAAGACTAGAAGCCCAACCAACAATATACATCTTCGGCATAAGTTAAAAATCAATTCAACATAATAACATGAAATTTACATAATGACTCAAAACATCAATTTAGCACATATAAGGATCAAAGCCACAACATGATGAATTTTCCTTCTCACAATAACAACATGAGCTCAACATATCATTAAAAAGTAAATTAAGCCAAAGTTCTTTTCTCAAAATATCAACATGCCCACTATCACATCATGAAGGAAACAATATACCTAATACACCAATAAGTGCAATTCGAGCAAAAGAACATTTTTCCATTATAAATAATATAGTAGAAATCTTTTTACCATGAACATGCATACCTTTAAAAAAACAAGTCAAATTCAAAGAAACTCTTATTTTTAATTATTAATAAGAAAAACTAACCTTAATTAGCACAGAGATGAGGATAATGAGACTTCATGTCGGCCTCGACCACACATGTTTCGCCCTTAACTAGGTAGTTTCTCCATAATACTTTTATGGAGCCCACCTGTTTGTTCCTCAACCTCTTCACTTGAAGATAAAGGTTTCAATTGGAACCTCCTAATAGGAGAGGTTATGTATCATACCAAGACCTTCAATAGGAAGAAACGATGCAGGATTACCAATGCACTTTTTAAGCATGGATACATGAAAAACCGGATGAACCAAAGATAGTTCACTAGAAAGATTCAACTCATATGAAACCTTACCAACCCTTTGCAATATTTGATAGGGACCCACATAACGAGGAATTAAATTCTCTTTCTTGCAAAATCTAACCAAATATCTGATAGTCGACATAAGACTTTTGCCAGATATATGCTATTTTCAATCGGTTCCATATCATATGAAGTTCCTCCAAATTCTTATAAATCAAATCGGGACCAAAGAATGAAGACTCGCCCACTTCAAACCATCCAATTGGAGATTTACATTTTCTACCATACAAGGCATCAAAAGGAGTCATAAATATAGTTTAATGGTAACTATTGTTGTAAGAGAACTCAATCAAAGGCAAATGTTTATACCAATTTTCTTTGAAGTCAATCACACAATATCTAAACATATCCTCAAACGTTTAAATAGTACTCTCCACTTGACCATCTGTTTTGGGATGAAAAGCGGTGCTTAGATTTACTCTTTTACCCAACCCTTTTTGGAATGACCTCCAAAACCTAGATCTTAATTGTGCACCCCTATCCAATATGATGTATAGCGGAATACCATGTCTACATATAATCTCATCAACGAAAATTCTTGCATAATCCTCTGTCGAATAAGTGGACTAATGGTTATAAAATTAGCGGATTTGGTCAACCTATCCACAACAACCCATATAGAGTAATGTTGCCTTTGTGTCCATGGAAAACAAACTATAAATTCCATATTTATGATTTACCACTTCGATGTTGGAACTTGTATTCTTTAAGTAAATGATATACCGTGGTTTCACGGTATTATTAATACATTTTCCTTAAGTTTAGTGTGTCCAAAAGCCTTTTTGTGCTAATTTTTATATAAGTTTCTCTTTGTTTTGCAGGAAATCTGTCCAAAGCTGAATACGGAGATTTTGAGCGAAGAAATGCAGAAGAGACCACCTACGAAGCTTATGACGGTCCGTCGTGCTTGTGACGGTCCGTAGGTGGCAGCGTAGTGCAGCTGCTGAAGGAAGATGGGGAAGTCTGACCAAGTGTGGAATACGAAGCTTGTGACGGTCCGTCGTGGCTATGACGGTCCGTCCTGCAGGTTCGTCGTGAAGTTCAGAGAAGTGATCCCAGTACCCAGATTCCAAGAGTGAAGTGTTTTAGAACGAAGACCCTCGACTGACCGTTGTGCCTATGACGGTCCGTCATACTTGCCGTCGAGGGGAATGAAGAGAGCAGCAGAAGAAATTGCACAAGTATGGGACGACGGAGTCCATGACGGTCCGTCGTGACCACGACGGTCCGTCGCGAGGTCCGTCGACCCAGCCGCGTTGTGGCAGATTTCCAGCAATTAGAATCCTTGTTTAATTAGGTTTTTTGTGTTTTTTTTATAAATAGTTCGAAAAACCTCGTTTTTGAGGTTATACTCTAGGAGATTAGACACCAGATAGTTAGACCCCGTATTGTTAGACATCATATTACTAGACTCTGGATTATTGATCATTGATTACTTTGAGATTTTGTGAGATTATTGATTACTTTGAGATTCTTGCAAGTGATTTTTGGTGATTAATCAAGCAAACTTTCGGATTTTAATCTTTCTCATTGAAGTAAGTACATGAATTCTTATATAACATATTTGAATATTGTGATTATGGCTATGAGTAACTAAACTCCATAACTAGGGTTGTGGGAACCATAGGCAAATAATGAGATAAACCCTAACTAAAATAACAATTCTAGAATAGTGTCTTGCATGTATTAATAATTCTTTCGCTTAGAAGTCTTTTTAACGGATGGCCAACGTTAGAACTCGCCTTAATGCTACTTGCCGGACCAAGGAGGTAGATAATAGGAAAAGAATTATTAACATAGATTTAGTGTATACTATCTAATAGGCTAGTATTGATTGGTACGAGGTAATAACTTAGTCAAATATCGAATACGATGCTTAATATGAGGTAAAGATAAGGGTTAGGATAGCAACACACGTAGCCGGACCAAGGTGCGGAGTGAGATTTTCTAGATGCCGGACCAAGGATTTAGAAATACATAACTTATCACTTTGCATGCAAGATACTAGGAAAGAATTGTTATAGTTAGAATTATCAAGTTATGAACCTGTGGGGAACACGTAAACCCTAGTTACTTTGATTAATTGATTAAAATCAAACTGTCAAAGCTGTTAAGTGTCTCTTTCAAGTTCGTTATTTATTTTCACTCATTTAGAAATAGAAACCCCCCTTTATTGTTTTTACTTTCCAAGGAAGTCATTGACCAAACAATAGTAATAACAGGTTGAAGTTAAGTGTAGCCTATTTTCCTCGTGGGAACGATCCCAACCTCACTAGTTGGGTTATTTACTTGACACGACCGCTTTACTTCTTATTTAAGAAGTAAGTTTGAGCGTATCAGTAAACCACTTGGCTTTTGGTGCTCGACTTTCACTTGTTGTCCATTTGGACATTTTGTATCAAATTCCGCTATGTCCCTTTTCAAGGCGTCCAACAAAAACAATTCTCTAAGGTCATGATATATCTAAGTAGATCTTGAATGAATAAACTAAGGGGACCCATGAGCTTCTTAAAGAATCTGGTTTCTCAAATAATCTACATTGGGGACACATAACCCTTCTTTATAACTCAAAACTCATTCCCCTTCTAAGGAGAATGACTCATTATGCTTACCAAGAATCGAATCTTTCAACTCCATTTGTGATTTATTAAGGTGTTTATTCGACTTCACCTCAACCATCAATGATTATTCACAGTTATAATGGACCACAAAACAACCATTTGGAGAATCTTTGAAACTAACACCGATACGAGCAAACCTATAAATATCTTTCATTAGGTCTTTCTTGGCTTCCTCTATATGAGACACACTACTCATGGTCATTCGACTTAGAGCATCTGCAACCACATTGGCTTTGCTAGGGTGTTAGAGAACACTCTTGTCGTAATATTTCAATGATCCCAACCACCTTTGTCGGAGATTCAACTCCTTTAAAGTAAACACATATTGAAGACGCTTGTGGTCCGTATAGACATCAACATGGACACCATAAAAATAATGCCTCCATATCTTCATGGAAAATATCACGGCCGCTAACTTAAGATCATGAGTTAGATAATTCTTCTCATCCATCTCAAGTTGTCTAAAAGCATATGCTACTACCTTCTCATGTTGCATAAGCACACACCCCAAGACAACTCGGGATGCATCACAACATACAGTGAAGCCCTTGATATCCTCTAGTAGAGTCAATACCATAGCGGAGGTAAGCCTCGCTTTCAAGACTTGGAAGCTTCTTTCACGTGTCTCCGACCACTCCAATTTCATACTCTTTTGGGTCAAGGTAGTCAAAGGATAAGCAATGGACGCAAACCATCCACAAACCTCTTATAGTATCTCTCTAGACCCAAGAAACTCCTAATGTTTGTTGGAGTCAATGGCATAGGTCAATTATTCACCATCTCGGTTTTTCTTGGATCAACCTCAACTCCCTCACTAGAGATGACATGATCAAGAAATGCCACCAACCTCAACCAAAACACACAATAGTTGTTTTTCCTTAAGAACTCGTAAAACCACTCCTAAATGGCCTATGTTCTTACCCTCATTTTTTGAATATACGAAGATGTCGTCAATGAAGACACAGATAAATGAATCTAAGTAACTTTGAAACACCCTATTCATTAGGTCCACAATCGCTTCCGGGGCATTAGTGAAACCAAAATGACATTATTAGGAACTCATGGGGACCATATCTAGTTTGAAATGCCATTTTGTTATATCCTCTCCTCTCAATCTAAATTATTGATACCCCGATCTCAAGTCAATCTTGGAGAAGTAGCTTGCCCCTTGGAGTGTATCAAAGAAGTGCTCAATATGAGGGAGATGATATGTATTCTTAAAAGTGACTTTATTAAGTTGGTGATAATCAATGCACATTCTAAGGGACCCATCCATCTTCATCATACACAAAACTGGAGCACCCCATGGGGAAATACTAGCTCTAAATAAGCCTTTGTGTAATAAGTCCTTGAGTTGGGCCTTCACCTCTTCCAATTATGGCAGAGCCATCCGATAAGGAGGAACTTAAATGGGGTTGGTATCTGGTATCAAGTCAATACCAAAATCAATTTCCCGTTGGCGAGGGTTACTGGGAATATCATTAGGAATGATAATGGGAAATTCCCTTACGACGGGGACTGACTAAATGAAGGATTATTGGTGTATAAATCTTTGACTCTTATGGTATGGTACAAACACCCTTTTGATATCATCTTGCAAGTCTGAAAAAGAAATGAAACGACCACTAGGAATAGAATTTCCCCCACTCTACTCTTAAACGGTTCAGTAGGAAAATTGAACTTAGAAACTCTTGTTCTACAACCAATGGAAGAAAGACAATTATGAATGAAACCAATCCATTCCCAAAATGACATCAAAATCAACTCTATCAAGTTTTACTAATTCAACATGAGTAACTCTATTGGGAAACATTACAGGACAATTTCGATATACCATCTTTGCAACCACAGGACAATTTCGATATACCATCTTTGCAACCACCGACTCACACACGAGGGTTGACATGATAAAATGTCACTTAGAATATTGGGCACCATTTCAAACTTTCTAACTACTAAAGAAGTAACAAAATATAATTTAGCACCCAGATCAAGTAAATCACATAAATCAATAAAGAAGACTTATAACATATCATGTTAACCCCTAGAGGGAAGTGCATAAAAGAGATTCTTCTTTGTAGGATCCACATTAGAATCACTAGCTTGAGCTTTCCCGCTACCTTTGTCTTGCCTTTCACGTTAGGGCAATCCCTAACCTTTTGGCTACTATTTCCACACCCAATGGAATTGTCCATCTCGACAAGGCAATCATAACACATCCAAAAATGACAAAGGTGAAAGTAGGGCCTAACATGTGTGTCATGATGTTTTTAAGTCTTAAAATGGTTTAAAATAATGTTTGAGGCAGTGTCTATGTGCTATATGTGTTTTCATGCGGTTAGGTGTGTGTAATGAGCTTATGAGGTTCTTTTATGGTTTATTCTAGTTTTTATTGTCAGAATGTTAAGTTTGGTATGGTTTTGTAGGTCAAACATCCAAGAACGTCCAGTGACATTCAGAAGATAGACATTAGACATCTTTGTCAGTCTGGATGAGTTCTAGCATGTTGTATGGCTTGTTTGATGTTGAACTTGTTTGGAGATGTTCATAAGACCTAGAAGTGCATTTTTAGAGGTTTAACATCCGGGTATGACTCCACCTAGCACTAATAAGGGGCCCTATAAGAAGAACCTAAGCTTCAAGATCAACATTCCCTGCCCCTGTCAATTGACTGTCTCAAAGGACGGCTAGTCATTCAGACGAATGACCATCGATGGTTGGAGTCGATGGAGACATGAAGATTGCATCTTAGGGAGTTGCTAACACAACCAACGGATTCCATAGACCTAGTGTGGTCCTACCAATGGCCCGTCCATGCTAGGGCGTCGATGGTGCTGCAATTCTGCCATTTTTTTCTATTAAGACTTGGGATTTTTGGGAAATTCACCCCAAGTCTTATAAAATAAGAGGACGGTTACATTAAGTGTGCATCAATATTTTAATATCATGTAAGTCATTAAACTCTAATTTATACCCTAGCAGCTACATCAAAACTCATTCCCTCCTAAAGTTTCTCAAAAAAACTACATGAGAGCACAACGTGAAGATGATGCTTGATGATGGATCTTCAATGGAGTTTCATCTTCAATAATCATTTGATTCTTCTAATATGTTATGAAAGTTCTTCATATAAGGCTTGCTAACACCTTAGAGTCAATTTCAAAGATGATTTCAAAGACTTTCAAAATATTAAAAAGTCCAATTTATAGTCTAAGTCTTGGGTCCTTGCATGAAACATTTTCAAACTTTAAGATATGATATTATTGATGAATAATTGATTTTTTCCAATTAAATTCTCCATGAACTCTTGACCTTCTCAAATCTCTCAATTTGACTAAATTATGGGTGAATTTATTATGGCTAACAAGTAATGAATTCATGTGTAGATTGCTTTGGGCTATAGTTTTATGTATGGATCATGACTTTATGGATTGTAGTCTATCTCAATATATTTTGGTGAATGATTTATAATGTTGGATACATTATGTATAGAGTTTATTGTATTGAATTGTTGATCATGGCTTTGGTAAGAGCCTTATGGGTAATGAATTGGTTAATTTGGCTATGGATGGAAGTTGTGTAGTGCGATCAATGATATGCTGCCCTAAATATCTTAAACTTATTTATAGATTTTCTATTTAAATTATGATTGGTATGATCCACTTATGGTGGTGGTATTCATGGTTTTATCTTTGTGAAAGTTGTGGCCTCGTCGGCATTACTCTATGAATTGTAGTGGTATCATGTATAGGACTTATATAAAGGCATAATGTGAAGATTTTTTATGTGAAGTAATGTAATAATGTCTAAAATGTTTTGGATTGTATGAACATGTTGTTTGAAGCATGATAAAAAAATATGTGTTATTTGTGAAGGTTAACTATAAGGTGACTTATAGTGCTTGTATGATCTTGTGTGAGTGATTATGTTATAATTCTCTTAGATGAGTATATATGATGAAGTTGTATATGGATGTTTGATGGTTAACAAATTGTAAGATTAAATGTCTATGTATGACTAAGGTAGTCCTTGATGACTTTTTACATGTGTTATAAGAATGTAGTGTCTTTATTAGGTAGACCTAAATACCTCTTCTTGATTTGTGAAAGATATGTGAATATGTGACTCTTTGACTTAGTATGATAAAGTTTCTTAGTCTTGTATGAATGATTGACATGTGACCTTGAATATAGTCAAGAAGGTCCTTTATGTTGAATCTTCTAGAAAGAAGGTTATGATATCCTTGAAGTTGAAAACCGTAATGGTAACCTTCTCGTGTGAATGTTGAACTTAGGAATGATTGGCTTAAAAGATAAGAAATCATTGATACGCTCAAACTTACTTCTCAAATAAGAAGTAAAGCGGTCGTGTCAAGTAAATAACCCAACTAGTGAGGTTAGGATCGTTCCGACAAGGAAAATAGTCTAGACTTAACTTCAACCTGTTATTACTATTGTTTGGTCAATGACTTCCTTGGTAAGTGAAAACAATAAAGGGGGGTTTCTATTTCTAAATGAGTAAAATTAATTAACAAACTTGACAGAGACACTTAACAACTTTGAATATTGGATTTTAATCAATTAATCAAAGTAACTAGGGTTTACGTGTTCCCCACAGGCTCATAACTTGATAACTCTAACTATAACAATTCTCTCCTAGTATCTTGCATGCAAAGTGATAAGTTATGTATTTCTAAATCCTTGGTCCGGCATCTAGAAAATCTCACTCCGCACCTTGGTCCGGCTACGTGTGTTGCTATCCTAACCCTTATCCTTACCTCATATTAAGCATCGTATTCGATATTTGACTAAGTTATTACCTCTTACCAATCAATACTAGTCTATTAGATAGTATACACTAAATCTATGTTAATAATTCTTTTCCTATTATCTACCTCCTTGGTC
>NC_028644.1:44747276-44753340 GCF_001406875.1 Solanum pennellii
ATAATTCTTTTCCTATTATCTACCTCCTTGGTCCGGCAAGTAGCATTAAGGCGAGTTCTAACGTTGGTCATCCGTTAAAAAGACTTCTAAGCGAAAGAATTGTTAATACATGCAAGACACTATTTTAGAATTGTTATTTTGGTTAGGGTTTATCTCATTATTTGCCTATGGTTCCCACAACCCTAGTTATGGAGTTTTGTTACTTATGGCCATAAACACAATATTCATATATATTAAATAAGAGTTCATGTACTTACTTCAATGAGAAAGAGTAAAATCCAAAAGTTTGCTTGATTAATCACAAATATTCACTTGCAAGAATCTCAAAGTAATCAATAATCTCACAAAAAGTGTAATGATTATCAAGAATCTCACAATACAATGTTTACCAATACGGAATTTAACAATCTAAGAGTCTAACGTAACAGAGTCTAACCTAACAGAGTCTAACAATGTAAGAGTCTACCCTCAAAAACGAGGTTTTTCGAAATATTTATAAAAAATAAAAACCTAATTAAACAAGGACTCTATTTGCTGGAAATCTGTCAAAACGCGGCTGTGTCGACGGACATCGCGACGGATCGTCGTGGTCTTGACGGACCGTCATGGACTCCGTCGTCCCATACTTATGCAATTTCTTCTGCTGCTCTCTTCACCACCCTCGACGGCAAGTATGACGGACCGTCATAGGCATAACGGTACGTCGAGGGTCTTCGTTCCAAAACACTTCAACTCTTGGAATCTGGGTATTGGGATCACTTCTCAGAACTTCATGACGAACCTGCAGGACGGACCGTCATAGCCGCGACGGACCGTCACAAGATTCGTAACCCCACACTTGGTCAGACTTCCCCATCTTCCTTCAGCAGCTTTACTACGCTGCCACCTACGGACCGTCACAAGCACGACGGACCGTCATAAGCTCCGTAGGTGGTCTCTTCTGCATTTCTTCCCTCAAAATCTCCGCATTCAGCTTCGGACAGATTTCCTGCAAAATTAAAAGAATCTTATATATAAATTAGCAACAAAAGCCTTTTGGACACACTAAACTTAAGGAAAAAGTATTAATAATACCGTGAATCCACGGTATATCAACACTCTCAACATAAATTCGTTGTTTGTCCTCAAGCGACGCACTATGACTCACTACACAATCTTTGTACAATAGTATTCATGTTTTATCCTTTGCAATCATTTGGCTATCAATCCCGATTAATCTCATCAAATCTATGCATGCTATCACTATTAGGCTTGAATTTTTGTGGGATCAGAACATGACACAGACTCACCATGCATTAACACCTATCCTCTTCAATTTCTCACCGAGGTGCTAACAATTCTGGTATTGCAACTAATGTCCTCACTTTAGAACAAAATCCTCATTTTTCACACAATGATTTCAGTTTGAGTATAAGGATTACTTTTCAACACTCGCTCTCAGAACAAAGTCACACTCATTCATACCTATTGCCATAAGCTTGCCCTTATTTTCACTGCCTTAAGTTCTCTATACAACCCTTAGGATCACGATAGGACTTTTTTAGCTAGTAACATAGGCTCTGGGTCAGGTAAGGTATATTTAGGTATACTTTAGTGACTTTTTGCCCTCCTTGACATATCGGCTAAACCTTCCACTTTCTATCATTTTATCTCGCCCAGTTTCTCATATTCTTTCACCTTGCTATTTTCTCTTGTTTCATTATTTGTCTAAGTGACTCTCTTCTTTTCTTGCTTGTATTTCTTGTATATTTTTCTTTTTCGTTACTTTTCTTTCAACTAATTCTTGAGTCACTTTACTTTTGTTCTTTCTCTCTCTTTGTTCTTTCAACCCCACTTTCCAGAGCATTCCTCATAGTAGCCACCTTCAACTCATGGCTTTGCCATGAGTCAAGGTACACAATACCCAAATTTGGGTCAGGGCCATAACGAAGGTTGTTTATGCATTAGCCACCCTCAACTTATGCTTTTTGGCATAAGATGAGGTGCACATGTCCAAGGAGGGACCAGGGCCAACACATTGTTCCCAGAAAAGATCAGTTGGGGTGAAAAAGAAAGGTCTATTTTAAGATCAGACCATTTGGATCAAAGAAGGATAAATTTCATTTGGTTTTCTTTTATTTAGGCTAGAAATGGGCTATATTGAATAAGGGCCTATGATCCTTTCCTAATTGTCTATTACAACTTACTTTCAGCAGGATTAACCAGGCAAGTTCTAGCTCAGTACCAATAGTGGACTTATTCGAATTTTCCTCACACTCACTTGACATCTCATCACTATACCATATTATCAGACACCCAGTTAGAATTTAAGACTTAGGGTAATGCAATGGTGTAACTCTATGTCATGCTTAGAGCCACATAACTCTATGCCTAGTCATGCATCATTTTCAAGTTTATCAGGATATCGTTTTAGCCATCATGCTCCAGAATTAAACTATGTACGAAAGATATAGACATGCCGGTTCAACAGAAAAAGTAATCAGTCTCTTGGGGAAAAAGAACACAGGCAAGAAAACCCCAAAAGAGGATAGTGAATTGGGCTACTCAGACTTCACCCTAGCACTCACTTTCCATTTACCCCACCCCCAACAAAAAGACATGCAATTGTCCCCAATGCATTAAAAAAATTGAAATACAAGAGTGGTAGGTGAAGCAAACCTGGGGCGCAAAGCGCCGACAATCAGCACGGACCGCGTTGATTATGACGGTCCGTCGTCGATGTCCGTCGTGGGATACTTAACAAAAAAAATGGAGACCCTTAAGAGAGGGTTCTCTGTCCGCCATGACGGTTACGCAGGACGAACCGTCGAGAGTATGACGGTCCGTCGTAGATGGCCGTCGGAGGACACTTAGAAAATGTGAGAGACCTTTTGGAATAGGGTCTCTGACAAGCAGCACGGTTGTGCAGGACGGACCGTCGAGAGCACGACGGTCCGTCGCATGTGTCCGTTGGTGACTGTTTCAGAGTGATCTTCTGCAGAATTTCCTGGTGTTGTGCCTGCAAATTTAAAACCCATTAGTAGAGAATGCTTCCATTACTAGAAAGAATGAAAGAAAAAAAAAACTATAAGTATTGGGTTCCCTCCCAACAAGCGCCTGATTTAACGTCGCGGCACGACTGAGGACACTTGATTACTCAGCCTTTATCAAGATGGTTTGCCTCTATTACATTATTCCCCGATGCTTTATGCCCAAAATAGAGTTTTATTCGTTTTCTATTAACCTCAAACCGCACTTCCTCCTTGGCTTTTAACTCAACTGCTCCATGAGGGAATACTTGGGTAATCAAGTAAGGGCCAGTCCATTTGGACTTGAGCTTGCCCGGAAGACAAGGCACCCCAGAACTGTCTACAAGCACCAAATCCCCAACCATAAACTCTTGTTTTGCATTTTTCTGTTCAGTCTCCTTCTTCATCTTTTCTTTGTGGGATATGGCAGATACCGATTGGAGCTCACCACTCTGCCTCATGGTCCTACAAATGTTGAAGGTCGCTTCTTCATTATTCAACCGAAATGTCATCTGTCCCTTCTCCATATCAACTAAGGCTCTACCTGTAGCAAGGAATGGCCTCCCAAGAATAATAGGCACTTCAAAATCGACCTCACAATCAAGAATAACAAAATCAGCCGGAAAGATGAATGACTCCACTTTTACTAGCACATCATGGAGTATCCCTATAGGCCGTTTCACTGTCCGATCAGCCATCAGTAGCCGCATCGCAGTGGGTTTTGGATCCCCCAAACCCAACTTCTTGTAAATTGAGAGGGGCATGAGATTTATGCTTGCCCCCAGATCACATAATGCTTTCGCAAAATGTAATGACCCAACTGTACAAGGAATAGTGAACGCACCAGGATCTTCTTTCTTTTGTACGAGGGATCTTGTAGCAATAGCACTACAATGCTGCAGTCTATCATCATCCTCGAAAGTGACCGATCTTTTCTTGGTGACCAGATCTTTCATAAATTTGGCATAACCGGGCATTTGTTCTAGAGCTTCTACCAAAGGGACATTGATAGAAAGCTGCTTCAACATTATTATGAAACGCCGGTATTTGCCATCCTCGGTCTTTTTCACTAATCTCTGAGCGAAAGGTGGTGGTTGCCTAGGCATGGGAATTACCTTTATAGGTACTTCTGCATCTTTTCCATTACTTTCCTCTGCTTCACCACTACCCTTTACTACATGATCATTATCCTTCCTCTCATTTTCCTCAGCAGACGGCATAGGTGGGTCACTGGTTTGCTTACCACCCCGAGTAGTGATTGCCATACAGTGCGCATCATTCTTTGGATTTTGGACAATGTTGCTAGGAAGAGTGCCCGGTTGCCGTGTGTTCACTGTCGCAGATAATTGGGCCATTTGCAACTCCATCTGCTTAATCGAAATTGCATGTGTATCAACTTTTTGCCCAATACTAGCTAAATCACACCTCATCTCTTTAATGTGATCATCACTAGCATCAAACCTCCTCATCATTTTGTGCAACATATCCTCAACTCGCGCCATACTATCTCCACCATCCCTAGGAGTAACTTCACAATTTTGAGGAGGGACATAGGGCCCATTCCTGTCGTTTCTACTAGCATAGTTACTCCTCTTAAAGTTGTTGTCGCGGTTGTAGTTTCCATCACGGACATAATGACCCTCATGGTTGTAGTTACCATAGTTCCGACCTTGGTTCCCTTGACCTTGGCGCCAATTCTCCTGATTAGAGCGTTGGGCACTTGGTCGGAAACCCCCCATCTGTTCATTTACTGTATAGGAATCCTCCTCATAATAACACTCATCGTTTGGAGGTGGTGGTTTAGCCAAGTAGTTGACTGCATTTATCTTTTCTGCACCCCCAATGACATGTTTTAGTACCAACCCAAACTTAGTTCTCATCTGAGCCATTTCGTCACGAATCTCATCTGTGGCTTGGTTGTGAGTGGACTGCACTGCGAAGGTATTTCTCCCTGTATCAGACTTCCTAGTACTCCAAGCTTTATTATTTCGGGAGATTTTCGCTAATTTTTCGGCAATTTCAGCATAAGGACATTCTCCATAAGATCCACCTGCTATAGTGTCCAACACCGCTTCGTTGTTATCATCCTGTCCCCGATAGAAGTATTCCTTCAGTGACTCATCATCTATACGGTGATTCGGAACACTTCTCAAGAATGAGGTGAATCTATCCCAAGAACTACTAACTGACTCTCCTGGTAGTGCCACAAAGTTGTTCACTCTGTCTTTTTGGTTTAGTTTCTTGGAGACCGGATAGTAGCGTGCTAAGAAAACATCTCTTAATTGGTTCCAAGTGAAGATTGAGTTGTATGGGAGCTCAGTGAACCATATAGCAGCCTCTCCCGTCAGTGAGAGAGGAGACACTCTGAGCCCTATTACATCTAGATCCAAATCAGGCCTCCCCACACAACTTTTACACACTGCCCTTACCTTAGCTATATGGGAATGTGGATCCTCAGAAGGTAGCCCTGGAAACAAACCTCTGGCAGTGAACATTTGCATCAGGCTACTAGTTACCACAAAGGTGTGGCCTGTGGGTAGAGGGGGCAAGACAAGTGGCCCATCCGAGTCTGCTATGTTATCATACCCTCTGTAGTATGCTTGGGGCCGTGGAACGGGATTTTGTCCCCTCTGTTGATGTTCACCCGGAGTATCAGGTAACATCTGAACATGAACATCAACCCGAGCAAGGATGTTCTGGTTCGGATCCTCATCATTTATTCCCAAGTTTCGATTCATATTGTGCAGTGTACGCTCTAACTCGTGATCGTAGGGAAACAAGGGTTCTCTTCCTCTCCGTGTATTTGTCATACAAGGAGGATAGTTCTGAAAAGAAATCAAAAACAATAAAACAAAGTAAAATCAAGAAAATATCAACTAAACTATAGTAATAAGTTCAAGTTAATCTAAAAGCTAGATTCCCCGGTAGAGGCGCCAAAATTTGATACGCTCAAACTTACTTCTCAAATAAGAAGTAAAGCGGTCGTGTCAAGTAAATAACCCAACTAGTGAGGTTGGGATCGTTCCCACGAGCAAAATAGACTAGAGTTAACTTTA
>NC_028644.1:44753977-44767141 GCF_001406875.1 Solanum pennellii
TCTCAAAGTAATCAATAATCTCACAAAAAGTCTAATGATTATCAAGAATCTCACAATACAATGTTTACCAATATGGAATTTAACAATCTAAGAGTCTCACGTAACAGAGTCTAACCTAACAGAGTCTAACAATCTAAGAGTCTACCCTCAAAAACGAGGTTTTCGAACTATTTATAAAAAATAAAAACCTAATTAAACAAGGTCTCTATTTGCTGGAAATCAATCAAAATGCGGCTGGGTCGACGGACCTCGCGACGGATCGTCGTGGTCACGACGGACCGTCATGGACTCTGTCGTCCCATACTTATGCAATTTCTTCTGCTGCTCTCTTCACCACCCTCGACGGCAAGTATGACGGACCGTCATAGGCACAACGGTACGTCGAGGGTCTTCGTTCCAAAACACTTCAACTCTTGGAATCTGGGTACTGGGATCACTTCTCTGAACTTCATGACGAACCTGCAGGACGGACCGTCATAGCCACGACGGACCGTCACAAGCTTCGTAACCCCACACTTGGTCAGACTTCCCCATCTTCCTTCAGCAGCTTTACTACGCTTCCACCTACGGACCGTCACAATAACGACGGACCGTCATAAGCACCGTAGGTGGTCTCTTCTGCATTTCTTCGCTCAAAATCTCCGCATTCAGCTTCGGACAGATTTCCTGCAAAAAAAGAAACTTATATAAAAATAAGCATAAAAAGGCTTTTGGACACACTAAACTTAAGGAAACAGTATTAATAATATCGTGAAACCACGGTATATCAATCATTCAAAGGAAAGACATTCATCTATTCTTTTTTCCATTGTAAGGAAGGCCTAGTGACCTCTTTAGTAGGGTGAATGTGATTAGGTTGTAAACTAGATATGGAACCCCTTCGACTGATCCTTTATATCAATTACTCTACGAGAATAAAGGCTAGCACCGAGTGAGTATGCTAAGTAAGGTCGCTTATGTTAAGAGTCATACTAGAGTGCAAAGAAACCATTTATATTTATTAACCATGTGCGTACATGGGTGGTGTCCATGTTCAACCATTAGAAAGTAGAACAGCCTCTATCAGAGTAGGTTATAACTTCGGATTCCATGTTTAGCTATCATGGTCTATGTCGGTTATTTCCTATTCTCATCATATGGGATACCTACTAGTGTTTGAGAAGACTATGAAGTTTAGGTGGTGGTATGGGATGCTACCTAGACATTGCACCTTTACGCTTTGAAGATATTGCTTAGTGAGTCTCTACGTCTTATCCAAGATCATTGTTTGAATGTACTCTAAGTAATGAATATCTCTTATTGAAATAATTAATTAATGACTTATGTTAGGAAGCATGTGAATGAATGAATACCTAATCTAGAGTAACTCTAAAGATTTTCTAGTTAAAGTGTGAAGGGGGCATGAAAGATGATCTCTTGATGTCTTACCTAGAGAGATCTTGAATATAAATGTGTTTGGAATGTTTATTTATAAACTAGGCATGATCTAATCTAGGAAGTATTAAGCATTATTTAGGTAATCTTGAAGAGGGTGTATGGGCGTTCTCTTCTATAATTACTTATGTAAGTGTTTTGATAACCTTAGTGAGGAGAATGTTATGTTGTGTTATATGTTTTGGTGTATTGTAAGTGTATAAATATAATTATAGGTTGTCCTAAGGATCATATAGGTGTTCTTAGAGAGGGTGTATAGGCGTTATATCTTTGCTTACATAAGTGGGTGTTAGGACAACTTTTAGTGAGAAGCATGCACGCTTAATAAGTTCAGTGTAATGTTTGAATTTTTTCACTAAGCTTAAAATAGTGCACTGTGATATGTGCCATTTCACTGTAATTTTCCTTAAAGTATGGTTAAATGCTTATGTGGTTTCTTATGTGTTTATATGGTGTTGAATGTTGTTCTTATGCTTATAGTATGATGTTTTCATCAAAATTATTGAAAAACATGTTAATTACAAAATGTCCCTTTTTCATGGTTTTTGCATGGCTTCCATACTTGGTGCATCTAATGTTCTTACCCCTTATTTTTCCTTTTCAACATAAGTATACGGAATTGGAAGTATGGATATGCCATGCATAATGCATAGGTTTCTAAGGGTTGAAGATGAATTATTGGTGAAACCACATCGATTCGAGGACACTAACCAAAAGTTCCTTTTATGTAATTAATATTTAGTCCCAAGTGTTGTATACTCCAAAGGTATGATGGTCCAATGAGACATTGTAAAGGTTTAATGTTTTTATGTAAATCTTCTGCTTGCGTATTTATATTGAACGAGTTCTTTGTGCGTGAAGAATGTTTTAAATTCTTACTCATATTAGAATGTTTATTATTCATTGAATGATACAAGTGGCTTTAGTGAAACTTCTCGGAGTCTCATATGTCGTGTGGCTACTATAGGGTGATCTAACTTCTTGGGTGTACTTGTGGGTCGCTACGGCAACCACCATAATGTTTCTTGTCGCACTTTCCACAAGTTGGTTTCTTTCTTTATGAGCTAGAACCTCTTGCCTTTTGAGATATAGGGTTAGACAGTATATCATAACGAGCCTTTGGAAATTCAGAAGGAACTTGATTAGAAAACCACTTCTTGAACCTAGGCTTTTCTTGAATTTCAAGGCTACACTTTGAAGAACCACTTTAAAAAGACCTTGCCTTCTCTGCCTCCCTACTCATTCTCCTTCGTGTATTTTCTTCCACTTGTTGAGCATGAAAAATGAGACAAGAGATATTCATAGTATCATGAAGCATAGCCGAATGACATTCTTAAACCAAGTGTTCGGAAACCCCCGTAAGAAAATGACTCATCTCATCTCTTGGGTTTGACACCAAGGATGGAGCATACTTTGAAAAGTTAGTGAATTTCAAGGAATAGTCAAGTACACTCAAACGTCCTTGACGAAGGTTGATGAATTCTTCAACCTTAGCTTCCCTCAACCCTCAATGAAAGAAACGATCAACGAAAGCCTTTTCAAAGATCTTCTAAGTGACCGGACCACCTCTAAGTGCCCTATTATCCCTCCATTGCACATACCATGTTGGTCCACATCTTTGAGTTGATAGGCCGCCAAGACAACAATTCCAATTAAGGTCACACCCATAGCATAGATAATCTTATAGACCTCATAGAGGAAATCTTGAGGGTCTTCATTAGATTTCGATCCGAAAAACATATGTGGGTTCATCCTAGTAAGTCTCTCAAATGAGAGGCCATGCTAGCATGTTGAGGCACTCGGGCTTCAACCTCTCTACTCACTTGGGCCGTCTTGTCTTGGACTTGAGAAGTGATGACATTGGCTGGAGAGGTCATGGCTTGGGCCAAATTGATAAAAGCCTCCCTTATCTCTCTATTCGTCATAGGTGGAGGAAAAACTAGAACTTGATAACCTGTACCAACTTCTTCAAGTGGAGGCACTTGGTTGTCTTATCGAGGAGCTTCATTGTCATTAGCTCCTACATTAGCAATGCCTTCTTCGGCCCTTCTTTTCTCTAACCTTCGAGTATTCATACCTATAACCACGATACATGGTGTAGGTGAAAGCACATAAAAAGACACTAGAGGCACGACATAGATAACAAGAAGATGATAGTCTCTAAGTAATCACATAGTCTCTCATTCATAAGTGTGGCGCGCTTAACACTTATAAATAAGAATTTTCATAGACGTGGTTTGATAAGACATTGTTTCTAGGGTTATTCAACATCATTCTCTAATACCAAGTTTGTCACATTCGGTAAATACCCCCAAGACGTAACCTAGATCATTGCCCTCAATGAAGTCTAGGACTCGTCTCTTAGCATACATAATTACATACATAGGTTAAAATGCAGAAAATTAAAAACTATTCATCTACAATTACTCCATGAGGTTTACTTAGACCTTTTGCTTACACATATACATTCATATCGAGTATACATAGACCCTTTCAATAAAAAGAGTACATAGTCGTCTACTTTTATGGAAAATATATATACAAGATACATAACATAGTCTTGAAAGAGATGTCTCATATTAAACCAACTAATTGGATTCAAATCAACATGGTCGTTAGCAATTTAACAATATAGAAATGCCACTTAGGCCTTACCACAATATCTTGAAAAATATGAACGAAAGGATTGTCTTTAGACTATAACAATGTAACATAGGTACAGTTATAAAAAAAGCATCATTTTCGTACTTGAGGACATACCCACAATTGGAAAATGATTCCAAGCTTCCTTTTAAAATCGTCACGAACCCTTCAATGATCTAAAACTAAAATTTTTGGACAAAGGGAGAAATGGGGTTAGCACATCACTTGTATTATGTATGGTCACATATTCACATACAAGATACAAATAATTCTAAAGAGTGACATTTGATAAAAGCATCACAAGTTACTTTGAAATGCCTTATGCATATTGAAGAAGCAACACAAGTCAATAAGCACATATTCCATAAGTCAAGACCATGTACATCCAATTCAACCCAATCACATGAGTAATATCATCACAAAATAGCAATCAACACAATAGCTAGGTTAATTGCATCATCACAAACCCAATTAACTTCAATTCAATAACTAGGGTTAGGGGAATATGCAATTCAGCATGAATTCTTCTAGAAATAGATCCAGTCCCACCAATACATTACCCTAGGTAGTATATGAATGAATTATAATCGATAAAACAAGTCTAAAAATCATTACATTCTTCAATTCCTATTAATTCATAGCAAGATCCAATATTTGGGGAATTTGGGGAAGGGGACATGATCCACACGAAATTCCCTCAATTAAAATCAATTACTTAACAATAAACACTTAATTTGTTATAGGAAATCATAATTAATCATAATCAATCATCAATTTCAAGTTTAGAAGAAAACAATTAGAAGAGAAAAACCTTTGATAGGACCTCTTGGGGATAGGAATCCCAAGAATGAAGAACCCATAACTTAATGAAGATTTATCCACAAAGTCTAAGTGAAATTCTATACAACTTGGTCTTCTTCTTCAATCTTTCTTGCTTCTTCAATGGAGAATTTTGGGAGAGAGAAAGTAGAGAGAGATGAGAGCTTTTTGATTGGCTTTTGGGAATTTGATTTAGGTGAGTGAAAAATTACTTTAAAATTACCCTTAGTCAATATATAGTAACCCCCTACATTACTAAAATGACCCCTCACTTAATTGGGTCTTTTTGTGAAGTAAAAATTCTTAAAATACGAATACAACGAATATGGTAAGTGTTTGCGCGTCGCGAGGCTAATTTCACAATTTATTTTAGAAATCCAATTTTAGGAAGTGGACCTCCTGAAGTGATTGCGTCTCAAGACTACTTTATCCATTCCACGTGTCAGGTGCGCGTCATGCAGTGACCCTCAATTCTAGGCTGCCGCAACCTGCTTTGGTAGCTTGCTCGCCAAGGTTTGGGTCCTCCTCCAAGACCGATTGGGATGTCCTTGGGGAATCGTTACTGGACATTTGGACCCTTTGTACTGGATTGTACCTATTTAAATTTTACATACTAGTTATAGAGTTCATATGACCCTCCCAATCCTTGACCAAACATAGGGACGTCAAGAAGTTCAATTTTGCTAGTTTCTAGACGTGAAAGATGTTTGTTGAATCCTTCAATCTAAAACTTCCTAAATGGTTCATAAACATTATTTAAGGCTTAGAAACACTGTTCTAAAGTTTAGTTCATCAAGTGAGGCTCTATCTTATGTCATGAACTTTCGGAATGTTATAGTAGCTAAAAAGATAGATATTCTGTCTGATGTGTTGATTGATATTTTTCAGTTACTAAACCGGTGGGTGACTCGTTGTATCTAGAAGTGTATTTAGGAGTTTCCCTATGTCATTTCCCAATAGAATTACTTTTATTGTCCTGGTAGAACATTATATTATTGAGTTTTATGTCTTATTGGAGTTGATTGGTTCAATTCTTATTTTGCTTCTATTGATTGTCGTATAAGGGTAGTTAAGTTCCAATCTCTAATGAACCCATCATAGAATTGAAGGAACGTAACTCCATCCCCAGAGGTAGAATTATTTCGTGCCTAAAATATTCTAAGATGATAGTTACGGAGTGTCTTTACCTTATTTTGAGGGTGAAGGACCTTGAGTGCGAGGTTCCTCCATTATAATTGGTACACGTTCAGAAGGATTTTCCGGAAGTCTTTCCCAAAAACTAGCCTGGAATTCCTCTCGAATGATAAATAGACTTTGATATATGTGTGTTACCGGATATGAAACCTATTTCAATCCCTCCTTCGCAGAGGACTCTGGCCGAGTTAAAGGAGCTGAAACTTCAACTCAAAGACTTTCTAGACAGAAGTTTCATTCAACCTAGTACTTCACCATTGGGAGCTCCGGTGTCATGTGTAAATAAAAAGGATGGATCCCTTAAGATTTGCATTGATTATAGCCAATTAACTATGATCACCATAAATAATAATTATCCTCTCTCTTTTATGATTTTTGATCAACTTCAAGGGTCAAGCTACTTTTCAAAACTAAACTTGAGGGTCGGGGTATCACCAACATAGAGTTATAGGTGAAGACATACTTATAAAAAAATTTCAAACTAGTTATGGTAATTATTAGTTCCTAGTTATGTATTTTGCGGTAAGTAGCTCCCAAGCAACATTTATGGACCTTATGAATAGAGAGTTCCAGAATTACCTTAACTCATTTGTAATTGTTACACCCACAAAATGATCTTGGTTGAATTAGAGACTAACTTATTTTTTATGAGTTTATTAAGTCCTTAAATGACTAATTATAGTGCTATAAGGGAGTGTGTTATGTTTGGAGGAGGTTGGAGGTCAAACGTCCAAGAAAGTCCTAGACGTTCGAAAGTTTTGCTTTGGAACGTGCTTGTGTGTCTTAGTATGTTTATGCTTGTTTTTTGTGTTTTGTGTAGTTCAAATTGATATGAAACTTTCATAACATGTATACGAAAGTATTTTTGGTGGAAACATCCGGGAAAAACTCCCTAATGACAAACCAAACGGTCCTTGAAGAGGACCCAACCTTGGTCAAAAAAGTTGCCCAAGGCAACAACTTTTGATCTTTGGTGAAATAGGTTTGCGTCTTGTGATCTTCATTTAATGTTTATAGAATTTTGGGTCTTTTGATGTTGATTTCATGTTTATAGAAATGTTATTATATTGTATTGAATCGCTTATCGATATTATTATCTATATCAATTGAATATGAATTGTTAAGCAATGATCAGTGATGATCATAACATCGAGATTTGGTATTTTGACCTATTTTTTTCTAATTAGATTACAATGTACATTGAATTGTGATGATTGGTATGGTCAACTTATGGTGGCGGTATTTACGTTCTTGTACATGTTTATGCGATATGATCATGGCCTTGAAGGCATTAGATGCAGGATGAATTTATATTATGATTTCCATGTTTAGGAAGTTGAAGGATGTAGCCTTTATTATAATATCATGTCCAAGTGAATTGATTTCATGTCATGTATATGAGTCTTCCACACGATTTGTATGACCTATATGTGGAGATGATGTTATATGTATATGTGTGAAGATCATGTTAGGGTTACGTGTGGTCTATATGGCTAATGATGACGATTATTCTTGTAGCATTACCCTAACCTATGAAATCCCTATATGAATGTGTGATCAAATTATGCCAGGAGTCTTCTATAGCAATGTTGTACATGTGTTGTAATATTTAGAGGGTAGATTCCTAAATGCTATGAGATATTAGTTATGTGATCATGTTGACCAACGTACATGCACATACACTTCATGCATATCTATGAGTAGAGTAGGTTTGTGATGAAGAAGGAAAGAATAGTTCTCCTATGAATAATTACCTATTTCTATGCGTGTATGTAAATGATTAATGATGTTATGAGCATATGTGACTAGAGGTTTTTATGTGAAGGTATGTCTCACATAGTATACGCACACACATGATGTATGGTTGTATGAATATGTGAAAGAACATTCTCATATGAAGTAGGGTCTATGATGAAAGGACATTCTCATCTTACAAACCTTTGATCTATATGATGTGTGAAGGAGCAAGCTCCTAAATGTGGTGAGTTCATTGGACAAAGATATCAGACAGAGAGTGAATCTCGTGCATATAGTAAGAAATTATTTTGGTTGTGTTTGTTGACCTGATTAAGATGATGATATAGCGAGTGCTGAATATGTAGGTTTATTACTTGTGCACAAAGGAGGTGTGAATTTTATCTCACACAATTTTGGGGTTGATCGCGTAGGAGATAGTAGATGTGATTGTGGCATCTACGAAGGCCATAAGTTCATTTACGATTAGTATTTTATCTTGACTACATTTGTAACGACCCGCAAGTGCACCTTAGAAGTTATGGCATTATTGGATCGACATATAGCGCACTTGACCTCTCGGAGGTCTTGTACAAGCTCTTAGACATCATTCATTGCATACATGTATGAAAAGTAGTGTGGAACTAAAACGTTTCACACGAAATCATAACACTTCAAAATATCTCTTTTATAGAAAAACATAATGAAAGGCTAAGTCTCAAAGTCACCATCCTAGACATATGAATATATTGGGACACGACCCATACTTCAACATATATCAAAATAGCTAACTCCATTACAATACTTTCAATAAGAAAATCTAAACATTAAGATATCCTCAAATCTAGTGAGAATATAGAAACTCTTACTCTAATGAACACTAATAAAAGATTCCACTTCGACACCCCTCTCAAATGTCACCTACACCTTTAGAGATAGACAAAAAGTAAGGAAGTAGTAAAATTCATGTACTATGTATTGCATAATGCATAAAATCATGATAAACGTACTGTTGTATGGAACATGCTCTTTTTGAGAAACCTTTCAAAACAAATATAATAGTCACTTACAAGTCAACATATATACATATAAGTCACATTCCACAATATAGAATCAACATCATTTCAACCCATATAAATGTATACACCTCCCACCAAAACTAAGACTTACTTAAGTAAGACAAAAAGAGACCACCCATACACCCTCTTCAAGCCTACCTAAACAATCCTTAAGACTACCTAAGATAAGATTATTCCCTTTCCATTTCATTTACTCACCACCTAAGGTTACTCCAAGATTCACCTAATTAGGACAAGAACAGACCGCCCATACACCTCTTCAAGCTTACCTAAGCAACCCTCAAAGATACCCTAGATAGAGGCTATTCTATTCAACATACATTTAGCTAAAGTCATAATAATTCATTAAGTCAATCATAAGACATTTCATTCATTGAGGACTTAATATTATGGTCTTATTTAGACCTAGGGAATCTACACTCTAGCACCATCAAAGCCTACTCGTGCCATGTCTAGATAGCGTCCCATTCCACTACCTAAACGTTGTTGAACTTATCAAATAATAGAATGTATCCCACATGATGAGAATAGGCAATAACCAACATACACCATACTAGCTAGGCATGGAATCCGGAGTCATAAAACCTAGTTCGATGGAGGGTGTTCTAGTTGCCAATGGTAGAAATATGACACATCCCATGTAGGCACATGGTTAAGGAATATCAAGGACTTTTATGCACTATACTATCCTTCTCAAGTAGAGATACATTGCACTCTTTTCTCCTTTTCAAGTAGAGCTACATCCCATAACGTATTCACTCGTTGTTATCCTCTTTTCTCATTGAGTAAGTTCAATAAAAGGGGCGTATGAAAAGGTACCATCTCGTAGTCATTACCTAGTCATAATGCACCTACCAAAGATGGGTCCACTAGGGCTGCCAGTCAATGGTCTAAAAGGATAACTCATTCTTAACCTTCTTTCTATATAGAAGGTTCCACATATTAGACATGCTTATAAGGGAACCATCTTAGGTCTACCGATCCAAGACTTTTGTTCAACATTCATCCTTACACATACAAGACAAAGGTGCATAAGCCTACTAAGTAAAGATGTTCATATTCACATATCTTTCATGTATCAAGAAGAGGGACATAGTGTACCTATCAAGACACACACACATCATCTCCATATCACATATACAATAGTGTTCAAGTATCATGTAGGAATAACCAAGTTAACCTATCAAGACACACTAGTAACACAATTAGAGACATCACCCTAGTCTATCAAGATCACATATAGTCAATCAGAAGAGTTCAACCTCACACATACACATATACCACATAGTCCTTCACATTGATCATAATCAAGCCTTAACATGATAATATTACTATTCATAAAGTAATGTCGATGAGGCAACATTATTCACAAATGTAGCACATAAGCACCGCCACCATAAGTTGACCATTCCAATCATAATCACAATTCAAGACCTATATTACATAATTTAAAGAGATTTAGGGCAGCATACCACCAACCCACTCTCACAACTTCAATCCATAGTCAATTCAACCAACTCATTACTCAAAGGCTCTTACCCATAGCCTTTATCACTAATTCAATCCAATAATCTCAATAATCAATTAATACAGAGTAAAATGTATGAATTTATCAATATAAGAAAGCCTACAAATAATTCTTCCATAATTCAATATTCCAAAGTAAACTACACATGAATTCAATAGTATAGAAACATGATTAGTTCACCCATAATATAGTCAAAATAATTGTATGATTTGAATGGGTTCATAAGGAATTTGATCTAAAATCATTCAATTAACATCAATTATATAGTAGAACATTGTTTCAAATCGTTTCATGTAAGAACCCATGGCTAGAGGTTGAAATAGAAGGAATAATGTTTTGTTCATCTTTGAAAAATCATTGGAATTTACTCCTTGAAGAAAGAGATTTCAAGGATGAAAACCATACCTTAATTGTGATGAAAATCCCACAAGATTTATGGAGAAAAACTTGAGAAAAATAGTCTTATTTCTTGGAGCTCTCAAGCTTCAACAATGGAGGTTTTGGAGAGAATAATGGAGAGATTTTGTTTTGAGTTGAGGATTTATCTTTGACTGGTGAGTTTAGGGGTTTGAAAAGACTCAATAATCGTCAATAAGTCATCCCCAAATTACCCAAAACACCCCTGTACTTATTAGACATTTTAACCGATTCAAATTTGACTTCAAAATGACGCGACCAAAACTTGGAGTTAACTACGCATTTTCGAAGGCATTTTCAAATCTTTGCTCTGGAAAATTTTGAGACAGAATGGTTCGTGACATCCATGCGTCGCAGGGCTAGATTTTTTCCTATTTTTGAGCCAGCTGCGCCACGCACAGCCACTGCCAGATCTTGGCTGGCGCGGCAGCTTGCTTAGCCATCTTTGGGTCCTCCTTAGGGACTCTTAGGCTGGTCCCCGCGGTGTCGTTTTCAGAATTTTTGAACCTTTACATGTCAGTCTATGTGTAGGAACCATAGATACTCAAATTCACCCCCAAATCATCCCCCCAAAACATCAATACAAAATTCCACGACACACTAGTTCAACTTTGACTAGTTTCCGGACGTCTTGAATGTTTAACCTCCAACACTTCCAAACTTTATATACTGCCTCTAAACACTATTGTTAACCATTTTAAGACTTTAAAACATCATGACACACATGATAAGATTTAGTTTTACCTAGCTCATTTTTAGGGACGTTACGACATTGTAATCAAAGTTGAAGTCTTAAATTTGTTAGTGATGCTATTTATGGAGGGGGCAACTAATTTGTGCTATCAAATGACCATAGAGGTTATGGTGATGAAGTAACATGACAATCTGAACCTTCCACAGGAAAGCTTCAGTTGCCAAGAAGTTTAATGGACAACTGTGACTTTCAGTTGAATTGATTAAGAGTCTATTTAGAAAGTACATGATAATTAGAATTGGTGTAATTACTAAGGTAATAATTATCAATCTAGTATTCCACAATTTAGCAACTAGTGTTATGTTGTAATTTATCTATCTTTAGAAAAATCACTTTTTGAAATGTTTCTAAGTATAAAGCATTTAAGAAAAATATTTAGAAAGAGTCACCACTTAATTTTTTAAAAAGTCAAGAAAACTTAAATCAAAAATATTTTAATATATTAAATCTTAATAAATTTAGAGAAAACGGATAAGAGGTTCTTATTTACGCTTCAAGAAGGTTTTCAAGGCATTTGAAGCGTCAGCTAACACGCGGTTATCCTATGACTTAGGTTAATTGTTTATGACTATTTTTGAAGAAAATAATTAAATTTATAATATTAAATTGAAACAATAGTTAAACAAAGAACAAATTTTAATTTTAAGGAATTAACATCTTAACTTGATATATTTGAATTTTAACGAAAGCTAGAAATGGGACCTTAAATGAGATATTTAAATTTATATATTTTTTGATTGTTTTAATAATTATAATTAATTATTATTTTGATCGAAAGATAAACAAAAAAGCTTGCACTAATACTTTTCTTTTAAAAAAAAAAAAATGAACAAGTAAATGTAACAATGTTTTTTGAAGTTTATTTAACAAAAACCTTAACTTAAAACAATTTTAAACTAACTAAAAATGTGTTAAGTGAAAAGCATTATATATATTTTTTTAGAACAAAGAGTTTTGATTCAATTAATGATATCAATTCGTATAAGTAACATAAATGAACAAAAAAGGGTGTTAAGAGTAAACCAACAAAACAAAAAATTAACTAATCTTTTGGGAATTTAAATAAGTTAGTTAACAATTATAAATTAGAGTTAAAATAAAACAATGCAATAACTAAAGACAATTCAATAATAAAGAGAGGAAGAGAAGAGTGTGGGCCTTTTATTGCCCAGAAACATTGGGCCAAAGCTACTAAATTTTGGACTTTAAATCAGCTCCCATTTTGTATACAAAGTTGTATATTTATGTATACAACTCGTATATCACCCTTGTTTTATGTATCTTGGGATGTATACCTATTTTATGAAGCCGGCTTCAACTTCCAGAATCTGTATTTCGAATTTATGCCTAGTATTTCCGCATTCAACCAGTATATAACTGTATATTATGCATATACTTTGCATATTCCTCTGTATATAACGTGTATACAGCCTGCTTTATCTTCCAAGTTCTTGAAATGAGAGTTCAACTTGATAGTGCTGAGTTCGGGATTCCATGGCACACCCAAAATGCAAAAGAAAGAGATAGAAGGGAGTCCAATGGACTCAAACCTGGGGGGGGGG
>NC_028644.1:44767491-44784848 GCF_001406875.1 Solanum pennellii
AACCAAGGGGGGGGGGGGGGTTTCATGCAAGGCAAGATAATAAGGATTAGTAAATGACTAATGAATAAACCTAAACAAAATAAAATGACTTACGACAAATTTCACCCACGACAAGAAAAAAACATTATGCGCAAGCTATGATGGTAGTATTGCAAGGCATTACATATTAGCAATAAATAGAAATGTGGAAAAAATATACTGCCACTCAAAGTACGAAATAACAAATCATTACTAGAAGAGACTCTGGCATAATAACTTTAATCACCTTAGAATAGTTGGCACATCCATAACTAGACATCATAATTTTGAAGAGAGGAAGTATTGGAGTCCAAATGGGGACTCCATTAGAACACATGCGTTGCAACAAACAATGATGCATCAAATTAGCATAGAGAAGAGTCATTCACAAAGAGTGGAGTTCAAATATCATAACCACAACCAAATGAAGAAAATATAAAACAAATTCACTTAGCTTAAAATTAACTTATTTAATAGGATAAGATTTCCAAAATCCTAAAAAATCACACACACGGGGATCAACCACACTTACTCAAAAATGGATAACTATAATCCACAAAGAAGATTAAATTATGAAATCTAAAACTAGTAAGAACTAACCCTCAAGTAAAGAACAAGGAAAGCTCGACTACGAAATCAAGCCACTAAAACCAATAACAATGTCAAAGATCCTATGTTATGTATATTCAACAAAAAAAAAAAGAAAAACTTATTCTCAAACTAAGTCATGTGAAAATAGTAAGCAATTCCTTCATGCTTCAGCAAACAATAAATAAGATTTAAACAAAGATTTAGGCAATTCAAAAATATTAAATCACAATTGATCAACTACAAGGAAAGAAAAGGAAAAACAAAATTCTTAAGAGAAAAAAGACCCTTAGCCTAAGACACATAATTAACTGACCAAACACATATCAAGGCAGTGACTCAATAGCATGAGCAGGATTCAAAAGAGAACAACTTGAGCATAAAATAACAAACAAAAAATAAGAACCGAAAAGGCTAGGAGATCACCTTTTCTGGGGGCAACGAGACCAAGACGACGAGCTTAACCACGAAGTACTTCCAGCACTTGAGCTTTACTCGAAAAAAATACTAAATAAAACTAACTCTTGATAAAAATCTACGGCTCCAGACTCTCCCAATCCTACTCTCTCTTCCCCCCATTTTCTGTCTCTACTTTTTTTTTCTGTGTCCCTCTCTCTCTCTCTCTAACTTTATTTTCCTCACCACGATTTTTCCCAACACTGAAGAAGATGGTGGTTTATATAGAGGATTTTGGGGTTGGTTTAGGGGGAAACCCGTTTAAATTTTGAATCTATTCATTTTTTCGAGGCAACGGTAAAGAGGGATGGAGAGTTGTATTTTGCTCTGAACTCAGCTGAAAAATGGGGAAAAGGGGACGTGAGGGAGTATTGCGGGTAGTGTTCACACCCTTTGGAGCTTCTATTGATGTTGACTTTTATTGATTTTTTGGATTTCGTCTTGGACTGCTAGATTTGAGCAATTTGATGGGATTTTCCAACTTTGCAGCATGATTTCCGCTAGGATTTCGTCTTGCGTCTGATTTTGGACGAGATGGGTTCGTCTGGTTTTGTGAAGGAATAAGAAGACGCAGGGTTGGGTTGGGTAATTTCACTGATGGGTCGGGTGTTGGGTACTTGGTGATGGCATTGTGCAATTGCTGGTGGGCTGGGAATTGGTTGGGAAATTGAAAAAAAATGAGCTACTGATTGCAAGGAAAAGACCCAAAAGTTGGTCCTTTAAATGGTTGAAACAAATTGAAAGACTTGGCTAAAATTGTTATTGAATAATAGCCAAATGAATTTCATTTAATGCCAAATAGAATCTAATTGGTGAATTCGACTAAATTTTAAACAAATGAGTTAATATAAATTAATTAATGAGCCTTTTAATCTTAATGAAATAAAATAATTAATTTAATATTATCAGATAATTAACTCAAAAATATAATATATAAATTATGTAATCTAATTAATTAAATATTTTGAGATGATTTTCAAATATTAATATAATAAATATATAAAAATAATATATAATATATAAATTATTGTAAAATTATAAAAATGACAAAATGACTTTAAATGACTTTTAAATTATTTAAAAAATTTTTAAATCAATTATTTCAAATCGTTTGAAATTTAAGAAGTTCATACTAGTTTATATATTGGAGGGAAAAATTGGGTGTCAACAGCTGTCCCTCGTTTGACATGGATGGACGAAAGAAATTCGAGGCAAATGAAATTGATTAATCCAATTTTGACCGACCACATCTTCATCCTTTAGAAAGGATTTTTGGTATAGACTTGAGGAATTATGGTCGAACCATGGAATTGTTTCCTACATATCTTTGGCTATATGAGAATTCAGGCCACTTATAGTTCGATATCTTGATTTGACGCACGATTATGAAAAAATTCAGAAGTTATCTCGATATCATTATGAGGATATCGAAATGCTCAAAAATAAGATTTGATGGAGGATAACGAAATATAGGCGAGTATTCAACATTGAGACCGCCTACATATTCTTAAATTTTAGGAATTAGGTTGTTTGTAGTTCGATTCGATCGATTGAAAAGAAAATCTTTTATACAAGATAACCTTTCGTTCTTGAGGTATGACGAGTAAGTCGAGTGTGAAAAGGAGTATTGCAACCTCTTAGCCATGAATGTGGTGCAATTCATGTAACACCTTGAAAATCTAAGACGTGTCGTAAAGCCTAACATAGGTGTCATAATGATTAAGTATTGTTTTTAAGTCTATTTTAATGAATATAGGTCCTTTAGGAAATTTAAGAATCAAAACATCCAAGAACGCCCATGACGTCCGCGAAGTTGGTTTAAGCTAGTGTGCCTTAGCCTATTCGACTAACTTTAAGAGTTGAAAATGTATGAAAATTGGTGGAAGGGTAGATAATAGGTGTTTGAGTTATTTAATGGTTGAAACTTACGGGTAAGACTCCCCAAGGACCAACCAAGGGCCCTTGAGGAGGACCCTTGTGTTTGAAGAAACAAGGCCTGGACAGTGGGCATCGACGTGACCACTTACGGTCCCTGTGTAGACTGACGGGGCGTCGATGCCACCGTCATACCAGAATTATACAACTTGAGGAAAGACTCCACCTACACAGTCTCATAAGTCATTGACGGAGTGCAGGACGGAGGGGTGACGGACCGTCGACTCATAGACGGCCGTTGTTCGGGGTCTCGTCAGTGAGGGTCAAACTTCCTGCATAATTTAAGTTAGTTTCATTTAATTATTTAGGGGGTTAGGTGATTAATTATGAGTTTAAGGAGTCTAACTAAGTTGATTAAGTCCCAATATAATAACCCCCCTCATTAATCTAAAAACAACTTACAAATAAACTCTCTTCCTTCTCCCTTCTTTCTCTCTCTACTTAACTCACCATTGTAGACTAGCAAGGATTAGGGTTTGGGGTATGGAATGGGATGAATTCACCATCAAATTTTTGTCAAACGTTAATGTATGGTATCTAATTCACCTTTGAGACTCTTTCCTCAAAGGGTTCCTTCAAAATGGATTTCAAAAGTTGAGTTTTCTTATGGCTTTCATCCAATTACGAAATTAAAGTTATGAATTGAGTTGTTGATGATTTATTTAGGTTGTATTGAATATATTAACATGTAATTTAACTTTTTTAGTGCAATTGTTTATGGTTCGGTCTAAATTGAAGAACGTGATCCTCAATCCCTAACCCTAGCTTGTGATATTGATCTATATTGTATTGTGATCATTCAATTTATTTGGTTGTTGATTAGATTACTATTTTATGGTGCTATTAAGATTAAATTGAGAAGAATTATAGGTCTATTATTCTAGTTCTTGAGATGTGGTTTAGGTTATGAATTGTAATGTGAAATTAGCATATGTATCTTGTCTTAAGTTATGATCTAGTGTTAAATTGTGTTATAGAGATGCAATTGGCCTTGTTATATTATTGGTTATCATTGTGTGATGATGTTACTCCACAATTTGGGGTGAGTTATGGGTTGGTGGTAAGACCTTGATGATAGACTATGACGAAGACTTGGTAAGTCTTATAATCTCTATCGTTGATTTCAATTGTGATAAATCGTTGTTAAGTCATGATGTTACATTGGAGTATGCCTTATACTAGGATGATAGGGTGGTATGATGTTAAATTTAAATGTCATAACTATGTTGTGAGGTTGATTAAGGTGTATGTGATACAAGGATGGTGCCTTGATATGCTATGAAATGCTAATGTGTTAACCTCACTTGTATGAATTGTGATGAAAGGACTTATACTCATACAATTCTTATTGAGATACTGATGATTATTATTATACAAGGGGTAGACCCTATGGCCAAAACTAAGTTATGCTTGATAATTAAAGGCTTAAAGACATTTCAAAAAGGGACTCCAGTTTAGCACCGAGTGAATTAGATTGAGGAGTGTCCCTTCCCACATAGGGAAGGCAAGAACACTACATTACTCTTGAGATTGGAGGCTATAATGCCTGGCGCATAAATAGGGTCCTAACTATATCCTTCTAGTTCTTGAACTATATTGCACCCATAGGAATACTAGCTAGTGGATCCACGTAGTTGCAACGTTTCATGTTTTGGTACTACCTTCACAAGTGGTATGCCTTTTTTTTGTGTAGGGTTTTATAACACCGGATTCCACACTAGATCATGTGGTCTATGTCGGTTACGGCAAGATGTTCCCAAAAGGTAAAACGAATTAAAGGACTTGAACTCTAACTTAGATAACCTAAGAGGTCTAGCTTAGTCTAGGTAGGGTTATGGGACTCTACCTAAACCTTGCACTAGTTAGCCTTTAGGGGAGTCTTAAGAGGAGGTTATTGATAGTTTTATGTTATGATAATGTATGATGTATATATTATGACCATGGCACATTGTTGTTACTATATGTTGATTAGTTCATTTATGAATATGCCTTGGATAAAAATGTTAATATATGATGAAATGTAAACCTAAATGTTATGTTATGTAAAGTTGGACATTGGTCATGGTTTCTTGTTAAGGATACTTGATTAAGGTTATGGGGCTTTGCTTGGTCATTGCACTTGTTTACTTGATAATGACTCATGAGTAGTTGTCTTGCTTATTATGATATAATTGACACTTATTCATTCTTGTGATATTATTCCTTGATGATAGGGTTGTAGTAAATCATGGTTTTAAGTATGTTGAGATAGGTATTACTTGTTGAGATAGTAATCATGTTTGGTTGGTTGATATTCATTCTTGTAATATTATTCCTTGATGATAGGGTTGTAGTAAATCATGGTTTTAAGTATGTTGAGATAGGTATTACTTGTTGAGATAGTAATCATGTTTGGTTGGTTGATATTCATTCTTGTAATATTATTCCTTGATGATAGGGTTGTAGTAAATCATGGTTTTAAGTATGTTGAGATAGGTATTACTTGTTGAGATAGTAAGCATGTTTGGTTGGTTGATATGATTTGCTTGACTTTGCATTAAGTTCCTAAAAGGGTAAAATGACATGTTTTAACTAAAAGTCCCTTTTTAGCATGTTTTATTTGTATATGTGCATAAGGTCTCATACATAGTAAATGTGGAGTACTAACCCCATTTTCTTCCCCTTTTCCCAAACATTTTAGGTTCCGGTCATTGAAGAGTTTGAAGGCGACATTGTTGAAGGGTTGGATTCATCCTTTCATCCAAGTGGGGTAGGTACTCAACGTCAGAGGGCAATTCCATCATCTAGCTTATGGATTTGTTATGAGATTAAATACTCTTTCATTTCTTTCCTTTTCAATTGAGTACTATACGTTTGTAAGACATATATGTAGTCTTGTTGAATTGATGTAAGTTTATGCCCATATTATGATAATCGTCTAGATTGTATGAGATGAGACAATCGTTGAGACTATTCTTATATTTTGTATATAAGTATGTGCAATAAAAGTAGAAGGCTATGTAATCTTCCTATACAAAGGTCTACGTATACTCGATATGAATACATATATTATGTGTATGTAGAGGTCTATGTAAACCTCCAAGTAGTAATAATGGAAGCTTTAAATTTTTGTTCATTTTTCAACCTATGAATGTAATGACATTAGACTAAGAGGTTACTCTTAGTCATTCAAAAGGAGGACGACTCCGATTACACATAGGGGGTAAACTCGGAAGTGACACTTCACACCCATAATTAAGAACTACCATTGACATCAATTCCAAAGATCATGGTTCATTGTAACTCAAATTAGAAAGTTGACTTTGGTAAGAGTGAGATGTTTCTCGAATGCGAAATTGAAACCGATGAACTAAAAGAAAAACTCACACGTCTTTTGATAGTGGTGTGGTTTGATTGTTGTGGAAGTTGCTCCTCAGCTCACGTCCTAAAAGTTTGATACTCCTCTTTGGACTATGACCCAATTCGTTTCTAAGAAAAGTTTCACGTTGTGTTGCATCCCTTTTGATATCGTCCGCACCTGTGTTTTGATTTTAGAATTCATCCTCTTGGATGCTCTGGGCAGAGATTAAAACAAACTTGTCAGTAGAAACTGTAATTTATATAAAGAGGTGTTATGTTTTACTATCTTTGACAAATATTTATTTTAAAGAAAAATGTTCTAACATAAATCTCCGCCGGTTTTGACGTAGTAGATAATGAGTTGATGTGATAAGACATGATGATGAATTTATTGATAATGTCATTTTCATAATGAGAGAACTTTATTTATAAAATGATGTTGCTACATTGATGATGAAGATGCTGATACTCGATTGATAAGATGTTGTTGCTATATTGATGATTTTTTTATCCAATTGTAGAATGTTGTTGTCGCAACTTGATTGGTGCGATGACGATGATCTATCGGCAGGATGACATTGATTAAATAAAGCAATGATAATATCACCCTTGATAATATAATACGAATGACTCTCTCGGCTGTTTGAATGTGAAATTCACATTTCAACAATAGAAGATGTAATGTCCTTGTTGGCGTTTAAAGATTCAATGGCCCTCTTGGCATTTGTATGCAATGGCCCTCTTGGCAAATGAAGATAATGTCCCTCTCGGCGGCTTGAACGCACTGTCCCTCTTGGCGTATGAAAATGCAATGGCCCTATTGACGACTTAAATGCAATGGCCCTCTTGGAGTTTCAAGATGCAATAACCCTCTCAGTATTTGAATGCAATGGCCCTTTCGGCGTTTCAAGATGCAATGACCCTCTTGGCGTTTGAATGCAATGACCCTCTCGGCAAATGAATATGAAGACCCTCTTGGACGATTGAATGAAATAGCCCTCTTGGCGTTTGAAGATTCAATGGCCATGTTGACGACTCAAATGCAATGGCCCTCTCGGAGTTTCAATATGCAAGCACCCTCTCGCATTTGAGTGCAATGTCCCTCTCGGTGTTTCAAGATGCAAGGGCTTTATTGGTGGTTTGATTATGTAATGGCCCTATTAGCAATAGAATATGAAGGCCTTCTTGGCTATTGAAGATGCAATGGCTCTTTTGGCGGTTTGAATATGTAATGGCCCTCTTGGAGTTTGAAGATAATGACCCTCTTGGCATTTCAAGATGCACTGACCCTATTAGCGGTTTGAATATGTAATGGCCCTCTTAGCAAAGGAGGATGATGGACCTCTTGGCGTTTGAATATGAATGACCCTCTCAGCAGTTTGATTATGCAATGGCCCTCTCGGCATTTGAATATGATGGCTCTTTGGGCAGTTTGATTATGCATTGGACCTCTTGGCAGTTTGATTATGCAATGGCCTTCTCGGAAGTTTGATTATGAATGGCCCTCTCGTCGTTTGAATATGATGGCACTCTTGGCAATTTTATTATGCAATGGCCCTCTTGGTAGTTTCATTATGCAATGGCCCTCTCAATAATTTGAATATGAATGACCCTCTTGGCGTTTGAAAATGATGGCCCTCTTGGCAATTTGATTATGCAATGGCCCTCTTGGAAGTTTGAATATGAATGGCCTTTTGGGCATTTAATATGCAATGTCCTTCTTGTAATTGAATATGATGACCCTCTCGGCAGTTCAAGTATGAATGGACCTCTTGGAAGTTTGATATGAATGGCCTTGTCGGCAATCTGAGTATGCAATGGATCGTCTTGGAAATGGTATTAACTCCTTTGAGAATATGATATGCATGACTTCCTCATGATAAATACAATGTCCCTCTGGGCGTTTCACATTGCCGTGTCTGATATCGACGGGATCTGTGAATATTTTCCTATAGTTCTTGATGATGAGAAACTCTAATTTAATATCTTTGTAGATGCTTGCACATGTTGAGAGTGATGTCATCACTTGTCCCATTTTTAACATTTTGTGTTCAATGTGACTGGTGCTTTGTTGAAGATTTGAACGATGTGTTGTTGGTCTTTTCTGAACTGCTGCTTTTCTTCTAAAGAACTTAAATGACTTTTATTTCTCCATAGAAAAGTTTTCAATTTCGGGGAGCTACTCGCCCTTTGAATTTTCCATATTCATTGAATGGAGGAATATGAAGATCTTGAGTCAATCTTATGGACCTGCATCCACAAAAAAAAATATTAGTTTTTGAAACAAAATGATCTGTGTTGACTTCTTTAAGCGCTTGCTCCTTGTTTTGTTGTCTTCAGTTGATCACTCCGATACCTTGCTTCTTGATAGACATAAGATGAGATTATACAAAATATATGCAACATTAAAAATCTTTAAGGAAAAATATTTTTTTGAGAATTGATTTGGCAAAGGTCATTGTCAAATATCATGTCATGCATAGCTTAAATGAATGTCCTTGTTTCAAACTTTTGACGTGTCCGATGGCTTGTTTCTGGAGAATTTAAGAAATCCTTGAAGCTTGAGAATTTTCTAACTTGGTTCTTCTGAAATCGTCCATAGTTGGAGAGTTTTGCACTTGACTCTGAATTCCCACGGTGTTTGAGATTGCTAAAGTTGACTTTGAACTTTAGCAATGCCAGAGATCGTTTAGCTTTAAACTTTTGATCATGGTTGAAATGTTCAAAATTAACTGCATTACTTGTAGTGATGCTTGATGAAATTTTTGAACTCATCCTCAAAAATTTATGTCCCAGTTAGATGTCTTGCAGTATCTCAAATATTTGATGCATGAGTTGTAGATTTGTTTTTTGAGCCCCTCAAAAAATTATGTCCTAGTTGCATTTCACAATCTGATTTTAGTCTTGACTTTTTAGAGATTTTCTTCTTGAAAATTTTTGTGTTCTTCTAGAAAATTATATCCCAGTTAGATGTCTCAATATATCTTTATTTTTTGATTTATGAGTTTTTGAGATCCCCTCAAAAATTATATCCCAATTGCAACTCACAATGTATATTAAGTCTTGGTTTATTGGAGAGAACCTCTTATTGAGAATTTTTGAGTTACTCTAAAAAATTATGTCCCAATTTCTATTGTAAAGAAAAATAGAAATCTTACGGGAGATATGGCCGAACCCTTATGGTGCCTACGTATCTCGTTAAGGCAAGAATCAGGTCAAACGTAGTTCCCTTCTCGAGGATTAAGAAATATGAAATTTTGATAAGGAAACGATCGAGACCGACATAGACCGCCTACGTATCTCATTTTTAAGAATTCAGGTCCAACATAGATGAAATTACAAAAGATAATTTCCTAATTATATAACATAAGATGATTACAAGCAATGATGCAATCTCAAGGAAAGAAAATAAAGAAACTCTAAATCTTCAACTCATATAGCTCTTGATAGAATCTGAGTAGATTCTCCACTTGAGACAAACGTTTATACTCAACCCTGACATATCATCATATACATGTATCGATTTATTGCCTAAGTAAGTTATTGAGTTCTCTTTTCTGAGCTTTGTTAGATAGACATTTATTCTACTCTCTTGGACACAATCATCCTTTTATGTGTCATCCAGATTTGACTTATCATGATTTTTGAGTTGTTACAATTCTTTGGCAACGTATTCACAAATCATGATATCCTCATCATACTCTTAGACCACATCGTCATCTACCTCTTTTTTTCATTCAACTTGTGATATGACATGATACAGACAAGTTTAAAAACAAAATAAGTAACACGAGCGGAATAAATTTTCGCAGTATAAGAATCTTTCAATAAAAATAAGGAAATCGAACTTTAGCTATGACTATGGGCCATTCTGCCTTTTTCAAAATTTTACTAAGAAAATTTTAAAATGATATAAAGCAGGGTCCCCAGTCAGACTATCACCGATTTTAGAAATAAGATACGATTCATCTTTGTTTATCAAGATGAGTGGGGAATCAAGAGCGGAGTGGAGGTCCAATTAAGAACTCTCTCCATTGGCTTGGCGTCTCGTATACCTGATGTCTTGATCGTCTTCTTTGACGCAACATCACTTTCTTTAAGAAGACCCCCAGTTCCTTCTCTGAGATTGTCATCATTGGCATATTTGTCTACCAGAAAAGACTGATACAAATAAGTCAAAAGCTTTGGTTGATGTATGATTAACTTTCTTCCTATTCTGACTATCTTTTGGTGCCAAAGCAAAATCTTGATATGGTTCCATGACTACAAATTTGGATTTCTACATTATGCTTAGAGAAGCTAGAACTTTCTCAAGATTTTCTGGATTGGTTGGTATTACAGTTTTATCCACACACCAATTTTCTTCGACCTCGACCATGTTAACAGTATACTCTTCACGATTTGGCATTGGTTATGATAGTTTGAAGACTTACAACATTTTGATCAGTCAAGTCTTAAATTTTATGCTTTATGTTGATGAAATCTTCAATAGTATGTCCGACACCTCCTGAATGGTAAGCACAACAAAGATCGGCCATGTAATGTCTGGAATTGTTTGTATCAAACGGACTACTTTCAAAATCTCAAAAAGCTGAGTCCAATTTTCAACCAATGGAGTAAAAACTGGAGGTTGTTTTCTCTTATGTTTTGGAAAAGGAAGGTTATAATTATTTTGTGGAGGTGGAGGTACTTGATGATAAAGGGAAGGATTTTCGGTAGTAGCTGTCGGTGTTCGAAAATTTTGGATATTGTGGAGTTTGGTAGATTTGAGGAGCATTTGGGTAATTCTGCGATATAATTTTGTAACTCGATTGTACATTTGGATAATTTGGCAATGGAGCACGGTAATTTGGATAATTTTATGCTGGAGCTTGGTAATTTGGATAACTTAGTGGTTGAACTTGGTAATTTGGTTGGATGGGGTAAGGATTTTGCGGAGCTAAATGGTAGGTTTTGTATGGTAAAAATTTTGAACAATTATACCAACACGTCTCTTTTATTTTTGACTTGATTAAAATGACATAGATGAAAAATCATCTCTTTTTCTCCTCAATGGTCTCGATAATTCAACTTGGGGAGTCATTCAGATGATTTTTATGGTCCTGAGACCGTCTTCAATAATTTTGACTATCTCACTGATTTTCCTTCTAAAATGAGAAACATCCTATTGTAATACTCTGACTGTTGAATGCGTACGAAGACTTCAATAATCTTTTTCTCAGTCAGCGGAGGCCTAACCCTTGCACCCTCTCTTCTCCATAGTTATGCATATTCTCGATAGTTTTCACAAGACTTCTGTTTGATTCTCTCCAAAGACTATCGATCGGGAATGATTTATATGTTATAACCAAACCTTTCAATAATGTCTTTAGCCAAAGCGTTCCAACTTGGTCACTTCTTTATTTTTTAAGAAAAATACCATTCCAAAGCTTCTTATTTCGAGCTTCGACCAAAGGTTAGTATTAACAAGTCCTCATTTTTTCCAACTCCCACCAATTTGTCGCAATAATCCCTCAAATGAGAAAAAGGATTTTCAATTAAACTAAAAGTGTCAAATTTCGGCACCTTAAAACCTTTTGGAATCTCCAAATATTGATGAATGCACAAATCTTCATAGTTCAATCTAACAATGTTTATGGTGTATTGGAAGTCCTTTATTGTATTCATAGCTTTATGTCTAATTCTTTGTTTAGACTTTCCTTTTATGACGTTCCACTCCTCCTCCATTTCAGAATGATCGAGTTCAATAGGTTTAGTAGAAGAATGATATAATTATGGCGATATTTGAAGATGAAATGCGGTTTTCAGAGGTATGGGTTGAATGGTAGGTGAGTTTTGGACAATTGGAGTAGGAATTTGATGATGGGGAGGAAAATTTTGGAAGTTGTTGGTATTTGGATTTTGAGGAGTAAGAAACTTTTGGCGTGAGGATCTAGCTTAATGTGTGCTAAGGGTAGTTGAGTTGATGATGGGAGGATTTGTTTTTGTAGCATTTGTTGGATTTTTTGGAAAATATTTGGATGTTGGATCTGAAATAGGAAAATGGAGTGGAGGTCTTCCGTTGTCTGGAATAGGAGTGTTGGCGACAATAGCCAAATTCGTCAACTTTTGGGTCTATTCCATTTCTGCCCTTATTTTAGCAATCTGTTGGAACAATTGTGCAATCAACTTGTTCTGTTCGGCGATGATAGGGTTGTTCATAGTGATTTTTGTCAAATCAATGTTCTCAACATTTTCAATCATTTTTCCTTTGCCTTTTTACAAGCTTTGGTCAAAGAAGGAACCTTTAAAATCCTTAGACCTCATGAAGTATGGATGTTCTGTCATTTTTCCAACACATATCAGCTTTTGAAAATCTGAAAAGGAAAATAACTCAAAAGTCAAATGTATTAATTTGTGTCGATGATAAATAATACAAAATATCACACACATGATCCACAAACACATAAGAGTTGCTCCATTTGAAGAAAAATTAGCCCACTGATATAGAAAGGTGACTAAATAGACAGGGATTTGTCTGTCTAATTTTGGGAATAATGAATTAGAAAAGTTTACTTCCGTCGAGTCAATGGCCTTTTGTATTTGTAATTGACATACTTTTTATTTTTGATAGAGAGAAAGCTCTACTTTCCGTGGGAGAGCAAAAAAAATAGAATTTTTAAAATATGCAGACCGAGTCTTGAAACACGACCTACGTATCTCGCGGATGTTGACCTGTTTGAAACTCTTTTTGACTTGAGATGGAAAATTTACATCCTTTTTTTATGAGAGCGTAAGATTTATGATTTGAAAGTTTTGAATATATGTTTTTTGGGGGAAACTAAAGACTCAAAGAATATTTGGACGTACTTTTGATAGTGACTTGATAGTGAGCTTCAATATCTTCAAATAAAGCAACATTTTCACATAAGCAGTTATAACACATAAACAATTATTGCGTGTTTTAAACAGATATGTGACCCTTTTTTGTCAAGGGTAAGCCTTACGATTTAAAAGAATGTGATTATGATATATTGATCTGAGCCATTAATTTGTGACAACTCAAGTTTTTATTGAATCGAACTCACAATGTCAAAATTAGGCGTGGGTGCGTATATCATTATCAAATTTCACAAAATATGCTCGTCGGTCGTTGGGTCGTGAAACCCGTCGAGATAAGGGTGGACTTCTTTAATGTTGAATCGATACTCAGGATCAATCCACCTAAGGCATATGCATGCGTGACTTAAACTGAGAGGTGGTTTAGCTTTATCTTATTTTTTCTAAGATTTGGATTTCTAGACACAATGTTCCCGAGTGGACAACTCAAGTGAAGAGGCTACACGGTCAAATAGAAAAAAATCCAGAAACCCCGCGCATATGCCAACTCTCCTAGCTTTGAAAATTTTGAAAGAAGTTTGCGGGTGCATAAATCACACCTCGTGTATACGTGTGATAGTATGAATTTCGAATAAGTGGAGAAATATGAATGGAATGACATTTTATAAAACAGTAACAAATATACAATTTATGAAAACAATAACAAATAAACAGTTTATATCACAAAAGCATAAAAAATAAGGCATTAGACATACAATATATGCAAAACATTAAGCATATGTTAAAACCTCAATAATTAGCCAAGTATGTTATGGTTCAAACCTATTAAATCCCCAGCAGAGTCGTCATTTCTGTTATGCCGTAATTTATTTATCTTTAGAAAAATCACTTTTTGAAATGTTTCTAAGAATAAAACATTTAAGAAAAATATTTACAATGATTCGCCACTTAATTTTTTAAAGAAATCAAGAAAACTTAATTTAAAAAGATTTAACAGATTAAATCTTAATAAATTTAGATAAAACGGGTACGAGGTTCTTATTTACTCTTCAAGAAAATTTTCAAGGCATTTGACACACCCGCTAAACGCGGTTATCCAATGACTTAGGTTAATTGTTTTTGACTATTTTTTAAGAAGATAATTAAATTTATAATATTAAATTAAAAAAAATAGTTAAACAAAGAACAATTTTTTAATACTTAAGGAATTAACATCATAACTTGATATATTTGAATTTTAAAAAACCTAGAAAATGGAACCTTAATTGAGACATTTAATATATATATATTTTTGATTGTTTTAATAATAATAATAATTAACTATTATTTCGATCGAAAGATAAATAAAAATCTTTGAATAACACTTTTCTTATTTAAAGAAAAATGAACAAGTAAATGTAACAATGTTTTTTGAAGTTTATTTGGCAAAACCTTATCTTAAAACAATTTTAAACTAACTAAAAATGTGTCAACTGAAAAGCATTATATTTTTTTTAATAACAAAGATATTTGATTCAATTAAATCAATTTATATTAGTAAAATAAATGAACACAAAAGGGTGTCAAGAGTAAACCAACATAACAAAAAAATAACTCATCCTTTGGGGAATTTAATTAAGCTAGTTAACAATTATAAATTAGAGTTTAAAAATAACGATGCAATATATAAAGACAATTCAATAAGAAAGAGAGGAAGAGAAGAGTGTGGGCCTTTTGGGCCTATTACTTCCAAGAAATATTGGGCCGAAGCTTCTGATTTTTGGACTTTAAATCAGCTCCCATTTTGTATACAATAGTTGTATATTGATGTATACAACTCGTATATCTCCCTCGTTTTCTTTATCTTGGGATGTATACCGATTTCAGGAAGCCTGCTTCAACTTCCAGCACCTATATTTCGAATTTATGCCTAGTATTTCCGCATTCGACCTGTATATTAATGTATATTCTGCATATACTTTGCATATTCCTCTGTATCTAACGTGTATACAGTCTGCTTTAGCTTCCAAGTTCTTGAAATGAGAGTTCAACTTGATAGTCTTGAGTTCAGGACTCCATGGCACACCCAAAATGCAAAAGAAAGAGATAGAAGGGAGTCTAATGGACTCAAACCAAGGGGGGGGGGGGTATTCATGCAAGGCAAGATAATAAGGATTAGTAAATGACTAATGAATAAACCTAAACAAAATGAAATGAGTTATGAAAAATTTCACCCAAGACAAGGAAAAATATTATGAGCAAGCTATGATGGTAGTACTGCAAGGCATTACATATAAGCAATAAATAGAAATGTGGAAAAAACATATTGCCACTCTGTGACATTCCTATTAATCACATGTCTAATGAATAGCCCGGTAGGTCTTTAAGAATGCATATTAGGGGTACATAGACGTCCCAATGACCAATATTGAAGAATATTTGGCATAGTATAGAAAATTGGCTAAGGGAGTTAGCCAATTTCTATAAATGTCCAATTAGGCATAATATAATCGAAGATTGTTGTCAAAGCAATTTACCTGCAATGAAGACCCTACGCTAAAAATAAGTCCTCAACAAAATATATTAAGTACTAGGCATCCAATTGTCAAGCCTTGTACCATACCACATGACCATTTAAAATGATCATCTAAATTAAGCAGTGCCAAAGGACATAAAGAGGGTCCTTGGGACAATAAGTAAATAGTCACTGTAACGACCTGTTTAGTCGATTCGAACAGTAAGATTATTTTGATAAAAACTGACTGGGTCGACGGACCACGCGACGGACCGTCATGGTCACGACGGCCCGTGATGGATTCCGTCGTCCCATACTTCTGAATTTTCTTCTGCTACTCTTCTCATTACCCTCGACGACAAGTAGGACGAACCGTCATAGGCACGACGGACCGTCGAGGGCCTTCGTTCCAAAACACTTAAACTCTGAATTTTGGGTACTGAGATCGACTCTATGAACTTCGCGACGGAGCTGCAGGACGGACCGTCGTAGACATGACAGACCGTCACAAGTCTCTTTTCTGAATTTGACTCTCTAAACTTTGTTACGGACCTGCAGGACGGACCGTCGTAGATACGACGGGCCGTCACAAGTTGCGTAAACCAAACTGGGTCGGATTTCTGCTAAAAGTTTTAAAGGGGTGTTTTGGACTATTCATGACAAACTTTATGAAATTAGTGGGGTAAGTTTAATAATTTATTTACTTGGAGGGTTAAAGGAGATAACCTTGGAATAAATAATGGGTTACTTTTATCATAATGAATTATATGATAATTAGGGTAAAAGAAAAAGAATCTGGAGAAGAAAAAGAAAAAGACAGAGAGGGAGAACGACCAATAAAAGAGAGAACGAAGAGGAAAGCAAAAGGCATTGGGGAGATAGCTTGCTTGATCACGATTCTTCGGTGGAGGTAGGTTATGGTTTATGCTATGTGATAGTAAACTCTTAATAGCGATTGATATGTATTGGGTGGTATTGTAAAGTCTTCTATATACTTGATTGTGTGTTTGTATGTTGTGATCGTATAATTGTGGTGGTTAGAATGATGAGATTGTTGAATCTTTAATCTTAAATCCTCTCTATTAAGATGATGCTTGACATAAAGAAAGCTTGATGAACTGAAATAATGAGATAGATGGATCGGAGTGTCACGTTCCGACACGTAGGAATAATGGATCGGAGTGTCACATTCCGACACGTAGCATTAGGGGATCGGAGTGTCATGTTCCGACACGATAAAAATAAAGAGAAGTAATCTTGAATTATGTTAATATACTAAATTTCGAAGAACCTATTTCCCAAATGAGTATGGTGTGGAGGCTTGAGTCCTCATAGGTGTGCTTGGTGTTGTTGCCAATGTTTCTTGTACTTGTTGATTGTCACCTGTTAAGTATTGTGGTTGATTTTATATTATTACTCAGTATATATTGCTTTCTATTTTGAGTTGGCCGATGATACCTACTCAGTACTTGTTCCTTGTACTGACCCCTACTTTTATGTTCTTCTTGTTGTTTTGTGGAGTGCAGCAAGTGCACCGTTGACTTCGACTCGTCCGCAACTCTAGCCAGTCTTCAGCACATCAGATTTCAGGCTGAGCTATTGTTCCTAGCTCGGACTGGATTCTCTCATTCACGTCTTGATGTCCTTTAAGTTCGGACATGGACCATCTGTTTACTTATTTTAGTTTCTTAAATACTCTTAGACTTAG
>NC_028644.1:44786974-44791696 GCF_001406875.1 Solanum pennellii
AATTGTTATGGATGTGGGGAGACTGGACATATTAGGAGGTATTGTCCAAAACAGAGTTACAGACCCCGAATGGTTTGAGGTAGAGGTGGTCATGGGAGAGGCCGCCATTCTGGCGGACGTGGTGGCCAAGGTAATGGTGGTCACCCAATCAGTCGGGGTGGCGGGTAAGCTGGAACTGCTGTGGCATAACATGATAGGGGCAATGGACAGACAGGTGATAGGGCCCATTGTTATGCTTTCCCCGGGAGGTCTGAAGCAGAGACATCTGATGCTGTTATCACAGGTAATCTTTTCGTCTGTGATTGCATGGCTTCTGTATTATTTGATCCTTGATCCACATTTTCATATATATCTTCCTCATTTGCTACTGGTCTTGATTTACATTTTGATTTGCTTGACATGCCTATTAGTGTCTCTACTCCTGTGGGTGAGTCTGTGATAGTTGAGAAGGTGTATAGGTCTTGCCTTGTGACTTTTGTAGGGAGCAATACCTATGTAGATTTGATTATCCTAGAAATGGTTGATTTTGATGTAATTCTGGGTATGACTTGGCTTTCCCCAAATTTTGCAATCTTAGATTGTAATGCTAAAACTGCGACATTGGCCAAGCCTGGGACAGATCCGCTAGTGTGGGAGGGTGACTACATTTCCACCCCAGTGTATTATCTCTTTTTTCCGCGCTAAAAGGATGGTTAGTAAAGGTTGTTTAGCCTTCTTGGCACACATCTCAGGGATGATACTTCCAAAGTACCTTCGATTGAGTCTGTTTCGATAGTCTGTGAGTTTTTGGATGTGTTTCCTGCAGACCTTCCTGGTATGCCACCGGATAGGGATATTGATTTTTGTATTGATCTGGAGCCGGGTACTCGCCCCATTTCCATTCCCCCTTATAGAATGGCTCCAGCTGAGTTAAGGGAGTTAAAGGCCCAACTTCAGGAGTTGTTAGGTAAAGGTTTTATTAGACCAAGTGCATCCCCTTGGGGTGCTCCTGTTTTATTTGTGAAGAAGAAGGATGGAAGTTTTCGGATGTGCATAGACTACAGGCAGCTGAATAAGGTAACTATTAAGAACAAGTATCCTATTCCTCGAATTGATGATTTGTTCGATCAGTTACAAGGTGCTTGTGTCTTCTCTAAAATTGATCTGAGATCCGGTTATCATCAATTGAAAATACGGGCAGCAGATGTGCCAAAGACTGCTTTTCGAACCAGGTATGGGCATTACGAATTCTTAGTAATGTCTTTTGGGCTTACGAATGCCCCTGCTGCTTTCATGAGTCTGATGAACGGGATTTTTAAGCCATATCTGGATCTCTTTGTTATTGTATTCATTGATGATATACTGATATACTCAAAGAGCAGGAAAGAACATGAGGAGCATTTGAGAATTGTATTGGAGTTGTTGAGGGAGAAAAGGCTTTATGCCAAATTCTCCAAGTGTGAGTTTTGGCTAGATTCAGTGTCCTTCTTGGGGCACGTGGTTTCTAAGGATGGAGTGATGGTGGATCCTTCTAAGATTGAAGCAGTGAAGAGTTGGGTAAGACCTACTAATGTTACAGAGGTAAGAAGCTTTGTTGGTTTAGCTAGCTACTACCGTCGATTTGTCAAGGGATTTTCTTCTATTGCTTCGCAGCTAACAAATTTGACTAAGCAGAATGTTCCCTTTGTATGGTCGGATGAATGTGAAGAAAGTTTTCAGAAACTCAAGACTTTGTTGACTACTGCACCAATTCTTACCTTGCCAGTGGAAGGTAAGAATTTCATTGTCTATTGTGATGCATCTTATTCTGGTTTGGGTGCAGTGCTAATGCAGGAGAGAAATGTAATTGCTTATGCTTCGAGGCAATTAAAAGTGCATGAACGTAACTATCCGACCCATGATTTGGAGTTGGCTGCAGTAGTATTTGCATTAAAGCAATGGAGACATTATCTATATGGGGTCAAGTGTGAAGTTTATACAGATCATCGTAGTTTACAGTATGTCTTTACTCAGAAAGATTTGAATTTGAGGCAGAGGAGGTGGATGGAACTATTGAAGGACTATGATATTACTATTTTGTATAACCCAGGAAAAGCTAATGTTGTGGCAGATGCTTTAAGTAGAAAAGCAGGGAGCATGGGTAGTTTAGCCTACTTACAGGTTTCTAGACGCCCATTGGCTAGAGAGGTTCAGGCTTTGGCTAATGGCCTTATGAGGCTGGAATTACTAGAGAAGGGAGGACTTTTGGCCTGAGTGGAGGCAAGATCTTCTTTTCTTGACAATATTAAGGAGAAGCAGTTTACTGATGAGAAGCTGAGCCGAATTCGAGATATGGTATTGCGAGGAGAGGCTAAGGAGGCAATAATTGATGAGGAAGGTGTTTTGAGAATTAAGGGAAGGGTATGTGTGCCCCGTGTTGATGATTTGATTCGCACTATTCTTACAGAGGCTCATAGTTCAAGGTACTCTATACATCCTGGTGCAACCAAAATGTATCGCGACCTAAAGCAACATTTTTGGTGGAGTAGAATGAAGCGCGACATTGTTGATTTTGTTGCCCAATGCCCGAATTGTCAGCAAGTAAAGTATGAACACCAGAGGCCTGGAGGAACACTTCAGAGAATGCCCATTCCCGAATGGAAGTGGGAAAGGATTGCAATGGATTTCGTGGTTGGTCTTCCTAAGGCATTGGGTAAGTTTGATGCTATTTGGGTAATTGTTGACAGGTTAACTAAGTCTGCTCACTTCATTCCGGTCAAGATGACTTACAATGCAGAGAAGTTAGCCAAACTCTATATCTCAGAAATTGTTCGATTGCATGGAGTTCCACTCTCCATCATATCAGATAGAGGTACGCAGTTTACTTCTAAGTTTTGGAGAACATTACATGCTGAATTAGGTACTAGGCTGGATCTTAGTACTGCATTTCACCCTCAGACCGATGGTCAGTCTGAGCGAACGATTCAGGTGTTGGAGGATATGCTTCGTGCATGTGTGATAGAATTTGGTGGTCATTGGGATAAATTCTTACCCTTAGCAGAGTTTTCATACAACAATAGCTATCACTCAAGTATTGATATGGCTCCATTTGAGGCACTGTATGGGAGGAGATGTAGGTCTCCCATTGGTTGGTTTGATGCATTTGAGGTAAGACCTTGGGGTACCGATCTTTTGAGGGAATCGTTAGATAAGGTAAAATTCATTCAGGATAAGCTTCTAGCAGCTCAGAGCAGGCAGAAGGAATATGCAGATCGAAAGGTTAGGGACTTGAATTTTATGGAGGGTGAACAAGTCTTGCTGAAGGTTTCACCCATGAAAGGGGTGATGCGGTTTGGTAAGCGAGGTAAACTTAGTCCGAGGTATATTGGGCCATTTGAAGTTTTGAAGCGCGTGGGGGAGGTGGCTTATGAATTGGCATTGCCTCCAGGACTCTCAGGAGTGCACCCGGTATTTCATGTGTCTATGCTGAAAAAGTACCATGGGGATGGAAACTACATTATTCGTTGGGATTCAGTTCTTCTTGATGAGAATTTGTCTTATGAGGAGGAGCCGGTTGCTATTCTAGCTAGAGAAGTCCGCAAGTTGAGATCAAAGGAGATTGCATCTATCAAGGTTCAGTGGAAGAATCGGCCAGTTGAAGAGTCTACTTGGGAGAATGAGGCGGATATGCAAGAAAGATATCCACATCTTTTTACAGATTCAGGTACTCTTTCTCGCCCTTGCTTTTCTTCCTGTGATCGTTCGGGGACGAACGATGGGTAAATTGGTATCTATTGTAACGACCTGTTTAGTCGATTCGAGCAGTAAGATTATTTTGATAAAAACTGACTGGGTCGACGGACCACGCGACGGACCGTCATGGTCACGACGGCCCGTGATGGATTCCGTCGTCCCATACTTGTAAATTTTCTTCTGCTACTTTTCTCATTACCCTCGACGACAAGTAGGACGAACCGTCATAGGCACGACGGACCGTCGAGGGCCTTCGTTCCAAAACACTTAAACTCTGAATTCTGGGTACTGAGATCGACTCTCTGAACTTTGCAACGGAGCTGCAGGACGGACCGTCGAAGACACGACGGACCGTCACAAGTCTCTTTACTGAATTCGACTCTCTGAACATTGTTACAGACCTGCAGGACGGACCGTCGCAGTTACGACGGGCCGTCACAAGTTGCGTAAACAAAACTGGGTCGGATTTCTGCTAAAAGTTTTAAAGGGGTGTTTTGGACTATTCATGACAAACTTTACGAAATTAGTGGGGTAAGTTTAATAATTTATTTACTTGGAGGGTTAAAGGAGATAACCTTGGAATAAATAATGGGTTACTTTTATCATAATAAATTATATGATAATTAGGGTAAAAGATAAAGAATCTGGAGAAGAAAAAGAAAAAGACAGAGAGGGAGAACGAGCGAGAAAAGAGAGAATGAAGAGGAAAGCAAAAGGCATTGGGGAGATAGCTTGCTTGATCACGATTCTTCGGTGGAGGTAGGTTATGGTTTATGTCTATGTGATAGATAAACTCTAAATAGCGATTGATATGTATTGGGTGGAATTGTAAAGTCTTCTATACTTGATTGTGTGTTTGTATGTTGTGATCGTATAATTGTGGTGGTTAGAATGATGAGATTGTTGAATCTTTAATCTTAAATCCTCTTTATTAAGATGATGCTTGACATAAAGAAAGCCTGATGAACTGAAATAATGAGATAAATGGATCGGAGTGTCACGTTCCGACAC
>NC_028644.1:44791921-44800658 GCF_001406875.1 Solanum pennellii
GTGTTGTTGCCAATGTTTCTTGTACTTGTTGATTGTCACCTGTTAAGTATTGTGGTTGATTTTATATTATTACTCAGTATATATTGCTTTCTATTTTGAGTTGGCCGATGATACCTACTCAGTACTTGTTCCTTGTACTAACCCCTACTTTTATGTTCTTCTTGTTGTTTTGTGGAGTGCAGCAAGTGCACCGTTGACTTCGACTCGTCCGCAACTCTAGCCAGTCTTCAGCACGTCAGATTTCAGGGTGAGCTATTGTTCCTAGCTCGGACAGGATTCTCTCATCCATGTCTTGATGTCCTTGAAGTTCGGACATGGACCATCTGTTTACTTATTTTAGTTTCTTAAATACTCTTAGACTTAGTAATTTGAGGATAGATGTTCTTGATGTGATGACTTCCAGATTTTGGGGATGATAAGTATTGTATTTTTAGAAGTTTAGTTAATTGATTTCGTTAATGAGTTTTGGATCTTCCGCATTTTATTTACTATTCAAAATTTATATACTGGTAAACGTTGGGGTTTAGATTGTTGGTTCGCTCACCTAGTAAGATAAGTGTGGGTGCCACTCGCGGCTCGTTTTGGGTCGTGACAATCACAAACGGAATCTAGACCCAAAAGATACCAGTGTCGTTGACCTTCAGAGGTCACAGACAAGCCTACATAGGTCATATTTACTTCATCTAGGTTAATTTTAGCGGAAAATTTGAACTTTTTGTTTTCTTAGATCATGCGAAAAATTTTATACTTAACATCATAGGCATTCACAAATCAACCGTCTAATATAGAGATAATCAAATGAAAGAATCAGTTCATAATTTTATTCAACATATTTTTGCCAAAACGGTAGCAATACAAACTCTGAACCAAAGTGGAAAGAAAATACTAGTGGAACATGATCCACTAGCTATAGCCTTCATCTAAGCTAGATAATAACAGTATACATCTTCAAAAGCATGAGGCCTACCAAATCCGGATGTAAGCTCCACGTCCGGATAGCTGCAACATCAACCTGTAAGCTCTAGCGTCCACCTGTGCCTGCACCTAAAATTGTCGAATTGTATGGGATTAGTACACACTTGTACTAAGTATGGGTATATGCAAGCACACACCAACGATATGCATGAGTAAGAACAACACTTTCCTAACAACATGATTATGGAAATTCAAGTCAGTGGACTTGCCAAGATGGGATTAGGAAAGTTAGTGAGATTTCCAAATTTGGATTAGGAAAGTCATGCCATGAGAGTAACATACATCATCATACATATCATATTGAACACATCACAGAACATCTTACACATAACACATATCATTTTGCATATATCGCATAACATATTTCATATCATTCACTCATATACCATGAGACCTTGGAATCATGGAATTGACATTAAAACTTCCCAAAATGAGGGCTCAACATATGATATCATTCATTTCATTATGTGCATCATTTGAGGCTGGCCTCATTCATTCATTGCGAAATTTAACTTTAACCTACATAGATCATGTCAGCATCATGAAATCCAGTGTCTCCCCCACACCAAAAAGAGGTGGAATCACCGGCCAAAGTGGTCCCAAAACATGCTAGCGTACATGGGAATTGAACCCCGCCAGATCCCTATATCGTCAGTATAGGTTCAAAGACTAGGAGATATAAGGAGATCAATACCCGGCATTGCCGGACAATATCATCTCATAAGATTTACGTGAACCCCCTCCCTTCTCGAAGGAAGGCATCATTGCTCATAGCTAGCCTATCGGTGCTCAGTGTAAAGTTCCATTACATTCAACTCATACATCATGCAAGTTGGCTTCTAGCATGAGGACATCATAGCTCATTAGATGATTTCTCATCTCATCATTAGTATTAAGTATGAATTAACTTCAATACTTTCATTAGAGTGTTCATAGAGACTGGTCTATTCATTAACTTTACACTCTCATAGGTGACTATGTTTTGGTAACATTTACTTAGGCTCATTTGAGATTGCTATCATCTTTTACATTAGCCTCTTATCATGTTGTCACCACATTCATTAACATTAGCACATTTGCTCTTCATAATTACTCACCCCTTATTACGTGAATGTTCATTTTATCATATGCCAATGCACTTGGACATTTAGTGTGTTTCACACAACCCTCATAGGGTTTCATCAATTCATTGCATACATCTTAGGTTCACTTACTTTGAAACGTATGCTAGATTTATGGGTCTATACATACAAGCCATGAGGCTTCATTCATAGTTCGTTTAAGTGATCCATATCTTCCTAAGATTATGTGCTACAAGACTTATGCATCTTGTATGTATGCCAAGATCTTGGTTTTGATCTATGTAGGCAACATTATTTTTGAACATTTATTCACGTATGACTTATGTATCAATACGGAATTTTGGCAAGGGAACTCGATTTCGAATCCTTAAGTTAACACTTACATATTTTTTATTTACTATATTTTGATCCATACGACTTGGGGACCCGAGATCGAGCCCTAACACCTCCGTTTCATTTTTTTTCTTATTTTTCTTTCTTTCTTATTCGCTTGTCTTGAGACCGAGGGGTTGTGGGATTGATCCCCTACAACCTCATTTCTTCTATTTTCTTTTTCCTTGAATTTTCCAAGTTGACATTGAGGGTGTGGGATCAAATCCCCGCAGCCTCACTTTAATATTTTTCTTTAAATTCCCTTTTTCCGCCAAGAGATCGTGGTTTCGATTTCCACACGCCTCAACATTTCTTTTCTTTTTATTTCCTTAGTCTGACCGAGAGGTTGTGGTTTAGAATCCCACTCCTATCATTTCCTATTTTCATAATTCCATTTTCCAGCCAAGATCACGGTTCGAATCCCCCTCACCACATTATTTTTAACTCACATATTTTCATGGTTTTTAACATGGTGAAGTCACGGGTTCAATCGTCCATGACCTCACTTGTTTTAATTCATTTTTCATTACATTTTGAACTACTTCAATGTGACCGAAATCCATCAACTTGTAGCGAGAAATTTTGTTGGCTTTTAGCATCTTTTTCATCACATTACACGTTAGTTCCTAGGGAATTTCATAGTTCATTTAGAACGTTTTAGGTGCATTTTCATGGATTCGTTTAGCCAAGAGTTTCTCACTCAATTCAGCCACATTACACTTCATATGAACATCACGATTTACAAATGTTTGTGCACGTAAGGATACAGCCATGACATTACATTTTAGAGCATTAAACCCGAGAGCACATAGTCACGGTTCACATTGTACACACGTACACATAGTTTCGGATCACATAGGTTTCATTGATGTGATTTCAAACACACATTCATGAACATATTCATCATGAAAACACAATATCTACCAGCAAACATACCCAACCTATGAATCATTGGGAGCTAGTGACAGGGACATGCAAGGGGGAACAACCCTAGTTTTTGGATTTGAATATACTGAACCTTAAGGGGTCTCTTGGGAAACGGACCAAGAGAGAAGAGAACTCGTACCTTTTTGGCGTTCAAACATTGACCGAAGTTTCTCCTCCAAATTCAGATCCAACACCGAAAACCTCAACCCCAATTCGACAGACAACCCTCTCTCTACCTAACGTGATTGATTAGTTGTTTATTTTTATCTTTCGTTTTGAGTTCTTCAAGAGTGAATAACTTTGGTCAATTGAAGTTATTTTGGCAGAGAGAATGTGAATGAGAGAAGAGAGAATGATCGTGAAGTGAGATACACGTGAGAGAGTGAAACGTGAAAGTATTTTAGGATTAGGTAAGGACTTAGTCAAACTAAGACTCTCCTTAACTTTAAAAAAAAATTATTTTCCTTTTTATTAAATCAGCTAATAAATATGAATTAATTAAGTTAATTTACCAATTTAAATAAAAACAATTTAAATCATTGCTTCCACCTAGGTTCGTACCCGGGTGGAGCAAAACTTCACTCAAAAAGCCAATTTTCGGCCCTTTCTCCCCAAATTGCCCCTTTACTTTATTAATTAAATAATTAATTAAATATTTAGTGTAATTACGATACTACCTTTATCCTGAAAAAAGACCATTTTACCCCTAGACCCTCCAAACTTAACATATCCCCTTTTTAAGTCCGGTAAAGACTCATCCGGGTAAATATTCGTATTCGGGAGCCCTACATGGATGGACCCAACCTTTCCTAGCTCAACTAACTCCCCAAGATAGTTGTCTTGGATGTCTCAAGGGTTCAGATGTCTGGTTCTACGCGCATCAATCCATGTGAACCCGGTCTAATTGTAGGCATTCTAGATACATTAAGCATTACTTAGCATATCCATTTTTAGGGTTGTTGCATAAATATTCCAAATAGGACATCACGAATAGTTAGTTAGGAATGTACAATCAACCCATGTGCATGTGGGAGAAACAGCCAAGAGGGGACCACCCTAACCGAATTTGGTTAGGGTAGGTAGGGGGCAGGCGTGCACATGGGTTCACCCATGTGGGGCCTAGATCTATAACTAATTCTAGAATCTAACCTACTTACCAGAATAACTAACTAACCTAGGACAAAATAAAAATAAATTACCTAGTACAACCGACAACCTAAGACTTAATTGGGTGACACTAACCTAGTAACTAGTTAAAGAGACAACCTAGTACCCAACCTAGGATTCTCCAAAAGGTTGGTTATGGTCCTAACAACTTAGGGATACTTTAGTAATTACCCTAGATTACTTAATTAATTAATTAAGAAGCTTGATTAATTAATTTAAAAGCGCAAAACCGAAATCACAAAGTAGTTTCCAGATTTCGGTTAACACAAGAAAAAGACAATGTAGTGCCTAACCTTGGATGGTTCAAAGGGTTAGTTATGGTTATAACGACTTAAGGGCACTTTATTAATTATCCTACGTAACTTAAGTAATTAAATTAGCCATTTAATTAATTAAATTAAAGGGGTCAAACAGAAATTCTTACTGTAACCTAGTATAACTCAAGAAACATCCTAGTACTTAACCAGGATGGTCTAAAAGGGTTGGTTATCGTTTTAATGTCTTAGGGTTGTTTTAGTAATTACCTTAGGTCACTTAATTAATAAATTATACATTTAATTAATTAATTTAAAGGGTCAAAACTAAATTCTTAGGAAAAATTTCAGATTTGGCTAACTGCTGTGTTTTTCTAGTTCTAGTCAATCTAGGAGGGGCTTTTTAGTAATTAATTAATTTATTTATTTAATTAACTTATTAAGCCTTAGTTGAATGATTAAATTTCAGTTCCTAAACCTAAAACTCACGATCAACACTTAGAGAATAGAATGCTAAAATAAACGAAAGAAAGAGGCAGAAAGTTCATAGACGTTCTAGGCGATTTCAAGGTTTCTTCAAGTTTTTGTTCAAAGTGGTCTTCGTAGATTAAGTTCTACTTAACGTATGGACTTCTTTCCTGGAATTATTTCTCCAAGAGTACTTTCCATCATAAACGAATCCATGAAATCTCAAAACTAGGGTTGTTTCCCAAGGTTCCCGTTGAACATCCCTTTCCCTAGTATCCTTGTTACGATTTCTATGTTGTATAAATAGTCTTGATCATGTTGTTTGTATTTGTGTTGTCTGATCTCAATGTTTAGGGTTCTTGAATTATGAATTTCGAGCGAACCTATGAAATTGTAATCGTATGATGTTAAGAGTTCCTTACGTGAATTAAAGGAATAATGCTATGTTACACTATGTCCGAAAATGTTAAGTTTTGATGTCTTACGTCCTAATGGTTAATGTTAATGTGATTTAAGAAGATGTTATGTTCATTAAAATTTTAACATGATGCTGTCCAAAATGGCTAATAATGTTATGCTAAGGTTATAATCTAAGGTTGGCCTAAAAGACTTCCACGAACTTTACTTGAATGAATTTCCTGCCTTATGCCAATAAAATGGCTAACAATACATTGTCTAAGAGTGATGAATGGAATTGGCTATAATAATATCCTAAATAATTAAAAGATTGGCTAATGGTTATTACGTACCAAATTAAGCATGAATGAATATGAAAATTTGCTTATGCCAACAAAGAAGGTTATGTAATCTTTATCCAATTGCTTATGCCAATACTAATCATATGCCAATCTAATGTAGCCAAAATGATGAAATGACAACTCCAGCATATTTAAAGTAATTCAATGAATCCATATACAAGGGCACGCCATTCATTGGGACAAGTCCCAACATTCCCTAAACGAATGAACTATGAACATATGTAACTCATTGAATGAAATGCTCATCGTCCATAAACAATGATATGAAGCTTCTAAACGAATGTAAGTAACATGAGTATTAACATAATTAAATTTGTCTAAGCTAAGAAAGTGACCATTATGAGGTGTTAAAAGAAGGGAGACAAGCCTCACTTACACCTAAGTAACTATGTTAAAAATACTCATGAATGAAGGTGTAAGAACGCGTGAGACAGTCTCATTAACACCAGAGATGTTATGTAAGGACAATTCACATTTCATCAATGTAAATAAAAGGATTAAAAGTCATCAATAGAGTAAGTAAATCTCAATCTAGAAGCAAGCTTCCATAATGTTTGAGTCAACTCTAAAAGATAAGAAGATAATGAAAGTGAGGAAAGCACCGATAGACTAGTTATAAGCATGTGCTTGCACGTGTAAGCCTCATGAGACGAGGCTACCACCGATATGGATAAGTAGTCTCCTTATGTCCCTAGTCTTCGAACTATGTCTAGTCAACAAAGGAACTAGCATGTGGTTTCCACTTAAGAGAGCTAGGTATGTTTCGATCTCACCTTGGCCAGTGAAATCACCTCTTTTCGGTGTGTAGTAGATACTGTATTTCATGTTTAGCTCACATGATCTATGTCGGTTAATGCTCAAAAATATTATCTTGGTTCACTATAGCCGTGAGCCACTCGGTGTGGAGTAAACACTTCATACGGATTCTCCTTAGTCGGGAATCACCCCTTTTTGGTGTGGGACAGACACCGGATTTCATGAGTAGCTCACATGATCTAGATTCATTTTAATCGGTGAATCACCTCTTTTTGGTGTGGGGAAGACAATGGATTTCATGTTAGCTCGCAGGATCTTACTTCTAAAGATGTGTCTAAGAAAGCAAGAAAGAAAGATGATGGAACGTATGTTCAAAGTGAGCTATGAAAGTAAGAGCTTAAGAATTTCAATTGCCAATATGATTACCAATGAAGTTTCAGCAAATAATGGGCAAAGCCAAATAAAATTGGCTTATAATAACTTTTTGTATGATGCCAATAAAGGGGAGTAGAAACATCATATCAAATCAAAGCTTCATAACTTCCCTAATATGAAAATGATGAAATAAGTGGCATAGCCAATAGAGACTGGCGTACGAAGTGTTAATGCATACATAATTTAATGAATGACTCGTTGTAAGGATGGTGAAATTATTTCTTAGTCCTTGGATTACTTACTTGATTCATTGTGGGTATGGGACTACAATGAATCATTGCATTGTAAATAAAATATAGGACCAAAGGAATTATTGAACTACACAACAACAAGAAGAAAAAGACTAAAAATAAACTAAGTGTCGAGAATAGAGCTCTCAGGTTAGGGGATACTAAAATTTCAAATCTTCGCCCGAGTTGTTCTAAAAATATGTTGATGATTCTAATATCTTGTAATAACATAGAAAATAAAGTTGTGTTCTTTGAATGCATCAAAATACATCATAGTCATACCACAATTCACAACTAATGAATTAAGAAAGTCTAGTGACTGCACTTTCAGAAATGACATGTTGCTTAGGAAGAGCTTTCGTTGATCATGCATAGCCTTATGTGTATGTGTGCATACACCTATACTTAGTACAAGTGGTGTACTAAACCTATACAATTTACTATTTTTATAGGTGCAGGTCAGAGAGAAGATTGAAGACTCATTGCAACGATTTGGGCATCAGTGTTCTCCAGACTATTTGGTAGGTCTTCTTGATTTCAAGGATGCTACAATTATAGTCTAGACTAGTAGAAGACATAGCTAGTGGATGTTGTCTCTAGAGTTTCTTTAATACTTCTATTCGAAGCTATGTTTAAGGCCGTGTTTGGAAAACTTTTATGATATATTTATCTTCTGTTTTGAATTGATTCTTTATAATAGATGGTTGTTCTTTACTTTGATCTTAGTATATAATGTAACTAGTTAATAATTATATGAAGTTTATGTATACTTCATATGTTTAAAAAGTTTTAAATTTTCTGCAAATTTAATTAGATGAATGTGATGAATGTAAGAAGAGGCTTGTTTGCGATCTCTGGGAGGTCAACGATGCCGGTTGTGATTCGAATTCCAGAATTCTGCGTCATAACACACTCAAAGTATGAAATAACATATCATTACTAGAAGATCTACTATGGCATAATAAGTTTAGTCACCCTAGAATAGTTGGCACATCCATAACTAGACATCATAATTTTAAAGAGAAGAAGTATTGGAATCCAAATGGGGACTCCATTAGATCACATGCGTTGCAACAAACAATGATGCATCAATATTAATTTCAAACAATGTATATGCAAACGAAACTCAACTGAGAACGGAACAAAACAGAGGCAAAATTATCATAGAAAAGAGTCATTCACAAAGAGTGGAGTTCAAAGATAATAACTACAACCAAATGAAGAAAATATAAAACAAATGCACTTAACTTAAAATTAACTTATTTAATAAGATAAGATTTCCAAAATGCTAAAAAATAATATATATATATATA
>NC_028644.1:44801542-44815341 GCF_001406875.1 Solanum pennellii
TATATATATATATATATATATGTATATCCAAATCTCTTGGGATCAACCACACTTATTCAAAAATGGATAACTATAATCCACCAAGCAGATAAAATTATGAAATCTAAGACTAATAAGATCTAATTCTAAAAATAAAGAACATGGAAAGCTAGACTATGAAATCAAGCCACTAAAACCGATAATAATGTCAAAGATTCTATGATATGTATTCAAGGGGAAAAGAGAAAAACTTCTTCTCAAATTAAGTCATGTGAAAATAGCAAGCAATTCCTTCATGCTCCAGCAAACAATAAATAAGATCAAAACAAAGATTTAGACAATTCAAAAATATAGAATCACAATTGATCAACTACAAGGCTCTGAATTAGAAAGAAAAGAAAAAACAAAATTTTTAAGAGAAAAAAGACCCTTATCCTAAGACACATAATTAACTGAACAAACACATATCAAGGCAGTGACTCAATGGTATGAGAAGGATTAAAAAGAGAACAACTAGGTACATGAACATACAATAAAACAAACCAAAAACAAGAACCAAAAAGGCAGTGAGACTAGGACGATGAGATTAACCACGAAGTACTTTCACCGCTTGAGGTTAACTCGCAAAAAAATACTAAATAAAACTATCTCTTGATAAAAATCTATCAGCTCCACACTCTCTCAATCCTACTCTCTCTTCCCCCCTATTTTCTGTCTCTACTTTTTTTTTTTGTTGTCTCCCTCTCTCTCTCTCTAACTTTATTTTCCTCACCACGATTTTTTACCAACACTAAAGAAGATGGTGGTTTATATAATGGATTTTGGGGTTGGTTTAGGGGGAAGACCCGTTTACATTTTGAATCTATTCGTTCTTTTTCGAGGCAACAGTAAAGAGTGATGGAGAGTTGTATTTTGCTCTGAAATCAGCGGAAAATGGGGAAAAGGGGTCGTGAGGAGTAGTGTTCACGCCGTTTGGAGCTTCTGTTGATGTTGACTTTTGTTGATTTTTCGAATTTCATCTTGGACTGCTGAATTTGGGCAATTTGATGGGATTTTCCCACTTTTCAACATGATTTCCGCTAGGATTTTGTCTTGTGTATGATTTTGGATGAGATGGGATCGTCTGGTTTCTGAAGGAAGAAGAAGATGCAGGGATGGGTCGGGTAATTTCACTGATGGGTCGAGTGTTGGGTACTTGGTGATGGCATTGGGTTGGTTTTGCTAATGTTATATTGTTGTATGTATTTGCTGGTGGACAAAGAAATTGGTTGGGAAATTGAAAAAAAATGGGCTTCTAAGGTCCAAAACTTGGTCCTTTAAAGGGTGGAAACAAATTGAAAGACTTGGCTAAAATTGTTATTAAATAATAGCCAAATGAATTTCAATTAAAGCCGAATAGAATCGAATTGGTGAATTCGACTAAAATTTAAAAAAATGAGTTAATATAAATTAATTAATGAGTCTTTTAATATTAACGAAATAAAATAATTAATTTAATATTATCAGATAATTAACTCAAAAATATAAATTTATAAATTATCTAAGGTAATTAATCAAATATTTTGAGATTATTTTCAAATTTTAATATAATAAATATATAAAAAAAATCTATAATATATAAATTATTTTTAAAATTATAAAAATGACGAAATTACTTGAAATGACTTTTAAAATATTTAAATTTTATTAATCAATTATTTTAAATCGTTTGAAATTTAAGAAGCTTGATTATTAATTTATATATTAGAGGGCCAAAATTGGGTGTCAACAGCTGTCCCTCGTTTGACTTGGATTGATGAAAGAAATTCGAGGCAAATGATATTGACTAATTCAATTTTGACTGACCACATCTTCATCCTTTGGAAAGGATTTTTGGTACAGACTTTAGGAATTATGGTCGAACCCTGGAATTGTTTCCTACATATCTCTTGCTATATGAGAATTCAGGCCACTTGTAGTATGATATGCTTGATTTGACGCACGATTATGAAAAATTCAGAAGTTATCTAGATATCAAATTATGAAGAGATTGAAGTGCTTTAAAATAAGATTTGATGTAGGATAACGAAATACAACCGAGTTTTCAACATTGAGCCCGCCTACATATCCTTAAATCTTAAGAATCAGGCTTGTTATAGTTCGACTCAATCGGTTGAAAAGGAAATCTTTTATGCAAGATAACCTTTGGTTCTTGAGGAATGACGAGTAAGTCGAGTGTGAAAATAAGTCTTGCAACCTCTTAGTCATGAATGTGGTGCACTTCACACACATAGTTAAGAACTACCATGGACATAATTTCTAAAGATCGTGGTGCATTGTCACCAGATTAGAAAGTAGCCTTCGGTGAGAGTGAGATGTTTCTCGAATGCGAAATTAAAACCGATGAACTAAATGAAAAACCCACACGCTTTTTGATAGGGGTGTGGTTTGATTGTGGTGGAAGTTGCTCCTCAGCTCGCGTCCTAAGAGTTTCATACTCCCCTTTGGACTATGTCCCAGTTCGCTTCTAAGAAAAAGTTCCACATTGTGTTACATCACTTTTGATGTCATCAACGCTTGTGGTTTGATTTGACAATTCATCCTCTTGGATGCTCTCGGCGGAGATTGAAACAAACTTGTCAATAGAAACTGTAATTTATAGAGAGAGCTGTTATGTTTTACCATCTTCGACACACATTTCTTTTAAAGAAAAATGTTCTAACGTCAATGTCCGTAGTTTTTGACGTAGTAGATAATGAGTTGATGTGATGCGGCATGATGATGACTTTATTGATAATGTCATTTTGTTGATGAATGTACTTCATTTATAAAATGATGTTTCTACATTGATGATGAAGATGTTGATACTCGATTGATAAGATGTTTTTGCTACATTGATGATCTATTGATCCAATTGTAGAATGTTGTTGTCGCAACTTGATCGGTCGATGACGATGATCTATCGACAGGATGACATTGATCAATACCGCAATGATAATATCACCCTTGATAATATAATACGAATGACTCTTTCGGTGGTTTGAATATTCAATAGAAATTTCAACAATGTAAGATGTAATGTCCTTGGCGTTTGAAGATGCAATGGTCCTCTTGGCATTTGAATGCAATGGCCCTCTCAGCAAATGAAGATGATGGCCCTCTCGGCGGCTTGAATGCAATAGCCCTCTTAGCGTTTAAAAATGCAATGGCCCTGTTGGCGGCTTAAATGCAATGGCCCTCTCAGTGTTTCAAGATGCAATGACCCTCTCGGCATTTGAATGCAATGGTCCTCTCGGCGTTTCATGATGCAATGACCCTCTTGGCGTTTGAATGCAATGACCCTCTCGGCAAATGAAGATGATGGCCCTCTCGGCATCTTTAATGAAATGGACCTCTCGGATTTTGAAGATGCAATGGCCATGTTGGAGGCTTAAATGCAATGGCCCTCTCAGAGTTTCAAGATGCAAGGACCCTCTCGACATTTGAATGCGATGGCCCTTTCGGTGTTTCAAAATGCAATGTCCTTCTAGCCGGTTAGAATATGTAATGACCCTCTTGGCAATGGAAGATGATGGCCCTCTTGGCTGAAAATGCAATGGCCTTCTTGGAGGTTTGAATATGTAATAGCCCTTTTGGCATTTGAAGATGATGACCCTCTTGGCATTTGAAGATGCACTGGACCTATTAGCGGTTTGAATGTGTAATGGCCCTCTTTGCAACGGAGGATGATGGCCCTCTTGGCGTTTGAATAAGAATGACCCTCTCGACATTTTTATTATGCAATGCCCCTCTCGGCGTTTGAATATGATGGGTCTTTGGGTGGTTTGATTATGCAATGTCCCTCTTGGAAGTTTGATTGTGCAATGACCCTCTTGGCAATTTGAATATGAATGACCCTCTCGTCGTTTGAATATGATGGCACTCTTGGAAATTTGATTATGTAATGGCCTTCTTTGTAGTTTGATTATGCAAAGGCCCTCTCGGCAGATTTAATATGAATGACCCTTTTGGCGTTTGAATATGATGACCCTCTTGGCAATTTGATTATACAATGACCCTCTTGGAAGTTTGATTATGCAATGACCCTCTTAGCGTTTGAATATGAATGGCCTTCTGGGCTTTGAATCGGTTGTTTGAGTATGAATGACCCTTTTGGCAGTTGGATATGAATGGCCTTGTCGGCAATTTGAGTATGCAATGGACCGCCTAGGCAATGGTATTAACTCCTTTGATAATACGATATGCATGAATTCCTTGTGATAAATACGATGTCCCTCTAGGTGGTTCACATCACCGTGTCTGATATCAACGGGATTTGTAAAATTTTCCAATAGTTCTTCATTCTGAAAAACTCTAATTTAATATCCTTGTAGATACTTGTACATGTTGAGAGTGATGTCTTTACTTGTCCCATTTTGAACATTTTGTGTTCAATGTGACTGGTGTTTTGTTGGAGATTTGAACGAGGTGTTGTTGGCCGTATTTTGAACTGCTGCTTTTCTTCTAAAGTACTTAAATGACTTTTCTTTCTCCACAAAAAGTTGTCAATTTCGGGGAGCTACTCGCCCTTTTGAATTCTCCATATTCATTGAATGGAGGAATATGATGATCTTGAGGCAATCTTATAGACCTGCATCCACAAAAAAAATTATTCGCTTTTGAATTTTAGGGGGAAGACCCGTTTGAATTTCAAATCTACTTGTTCTTTTTCAAGGCAACACTAAAGAGGGATGGAAAGTTGTATTTTGCTCTGAACTCAGCGGAAAATGGGGGAAAAGGGGATGTGAGGGAGTATTGCTGGTACTGTTCACGCCGTTTGGGGCTTCTATTGATGTTGACTTTTAATGATTTTTCGAATTTCCTCTTAGACTGCTGGATTTGGCAATTTAATGTGATTTTCCAACTCTGCAGCGGGATTTCCGCTAGGATTTCGTCTTGCGTCTGATTTTGGACGAGATGGGGTTGTCTGGTTTCGTGAAGGAAGAAGAAGATGCAGAGCTGGGTCGGGTAATTTCACTAATGGGTCGAGCATTGGGTACTTGGTGTTGACATTGGGCTGGTTTTGCTGATGTTATGTTGTTGTATGTATTTGCTGGTGGGCTGAGAATTGGTTGGGAAATTGAAAAAAAATGGGCTACTCATTGCAAGAAAAAGGCCCAAAAGTTGGTCCTTTAAAGGGTGGAAACAAATTGAAAGACTTGCTAAAATTGTTATTAATAATAGCCAAATGAATTTCAATTAAAGCCGAATAGAATCTAATTGGTGAATTCAACTAAAATTTAAACAAATGAGTTAATATAATTAGTTAATGAGATTTTTAATATTAACGAAATAAAACAATTAATTTAATATTATCAGATAATTAACTCAAAAATATAAACTATAAATTATCTAAGGTAATTAATCAAATATTTTGAGATGATTTTCAAATATTAATATAATAAATATCTACAAAATAATATATAATGTATAAATTATTTTAAAATTATAAAAATGACAAAATTACTTAAAATGACTTTTAAAATATTTAAAATTTTATTAAATCAATTATTTCAAATCGTTTGAAATTTAAGAAGCTCGATTATTAATTTATATATTGGACGGCCAAAATTGGGTGTCAAGAACTACAATGATCTGTTTGTTTTTCATAGTGAATTGCAATTGTGTTGTTTGGTTGCACAAGTTCAATTATAAGGTTAAATTAAATTATAAATATAAAATTAATAATCTAAGATTAAAATTTTATATTACAAAAATAAGAGACTTTGTAAACGATATTAAAATAAATATTTAAGATGTACATCATCTTTTACAAATATACTAATTAATAAACATATGCTCTTAATTAATAGTATGAAAAATAGTGAATTTATTTTTTTCAAATTAGTATATTTTAATTAAATTAGTCATAAAAACTAAGAATTTGAAATTTCTATGCACATCATGGCATGCATGTTTGGAAAAAAAAATGTTAGTATTACAAACACAATGTCATAAAATTATTACACTATTTGACAAATAGATAATCTATCAAGTCTAAGTAAAAATTAAAGGACTTGCAATGTGAAATATTAAGTCAATAACACTAAAACAAGTAAAACTAATAATATAACATATGTTCTAAATTCAAACAAGAAAATTTAACATAATACTCTTATATCAAATATCAACATAACGTAAATAAATATGAATTAAAAGCAAAGAAAAATGTAAGCCTATAACCTTTTACAATAATGAATTTATCTTAATGTAAAAGTTAGAATACTAACAAACTTATGCTAACCGAAAAAATAGAATAAATAAATAAATAGATATCACGCAAAATTGAATGGATTCACATGAAATGTTATGGCTGAGAATGAATGAAATAAAAAAATAAATTATTTTACAAAATGATAAAAACAAAAAAAAAAATTAAATAAAAAATAAATATGGAAATAAAAGGAAGAAAATCATTTAAAAGGTTTTATTTAATTTCATGGTGTAATTATACCAATTCCATTACTCTCTTCAATTATACTCAATTCCTCTCTTTCCAAATAATTACTTTTAGTGTACTAAACATGTCAAACAGAAATTTCAATTACAATATGACTTTCCAAAGAGAGTCGTGTTTGACAACAGTGGAGGCGTCGACATCGACAACTCTGTGAGTAAGGAGTCATTTGTCTGTAGAAAAAAATCTCATTAAAGTATTTGTGGCGCTGATAGCGCAACAATGCAGATTTTTGAAAAAGTGTTTCGGATAAGCCTCCTGTAGAGTTTATAGACAACCAATAGCTAATATAAAATTACTGCGTAAATTAACCTAATCCTAATCAAACGTGTATCCTGATTTATAGTACAGCAGCGCAGTAAAAGAATAGTAAACCAATATAGCTGATGAACTATTGTAGAGAACAATTGAGGTGGCAGTGGCACACTAGAGGAATATTGTACACTAGATGGATTACCTTTCTTTATACAATTGGGGAAGCCTTGAATTAAGCTTATATCTTCTATAAATCTGAGATGAAGACCTTGTTTAGGTTATTCAATACTTTTACATGGCATACAAATGCCTTCATCACTAAAACAAGATTCACGACACCAACTTGCAACACTTTTTAATTATTTAAATCCTGGCATCCTTAACTAAAACTAATCAAATTATAAGTAATATGGTAGGGAAATTGCGGAATATTTCTGTAGAAGCTAGCTCCATCACTGCTGAAGGAATGCAACCAATCTGCCAACTAATCATGAATCAGTAACTGGTGTTCTAATTATACCACATTACCAGCGGGTTCAGTTTTTGATCTTCAAGTAGTAATAGCATAATGTTTAATCTTTGAGTATGTTAACAGGTGAAAGAAAGAAATAACAGGATGATACAATATCTAAAAGATGATAATTATTGATTGAAGAAACTGAAATACACGACATACCAGTCAAACATAAGAATAAGTCACTTTCTCCAGTCTTTAAAAATGCACGTCATACCAGTCGAATCTGCAATATCGTCAAGACTTAGAGTTATTTTCATACCGTTTCCATAAAAGATTTACCCATGAATTGCATATGTAATTTTACTTTCGAGAAATAAAACAAAGAAAGAAATACATGTTTGTAACTCTTGCCAAACTTAAATATCTAAGTAAAACATCTCTCTATATCTTGTTTTTCCCTTTTTAAGGGTTTTGTTAGAAATATGCATAAGAATTGCATCAGTCTAAGTTCTTCGTATGTAGGGTAGTTATTTACTGTTTAGCCGTTAAAGTTTCTATTGTATCCTTTTCTTTAGTTAGTTTTTTAATCTTATTTATAGGAGTTGGTTTACTTGTAAACTCTATAAATATTTGTGTTATAATGAAGTAAGTAGTTTTTGTTTTCATAAATTAATTCTTTGTTGACTTATCAAACTAATGTTCCTACTTGTTCACTAACAAAATATAATCATATTGTTAGGTTTTTCCAACTCTGAAAACTAACAGGTTTGAGCCCCTCAAGTGTCTTTAACCTACATATATATTATGTGTTGCCTTCTTATCATTTGATCAAAACCTAGGGCTCTTCTCTTTCATTCTTTGTTTTTAAGAAACTTATGCAGCTAATGATGACAATTGATAAGTAGGCAAATAATTTTTAGAGTTGAATTGTCAACAAACATCTCCATCCATCTGTTTTGGCAGATATCACAGCATATGAATAACTTTTCCCACATATTATATTGAATCTGTACTATGGAAGAATGCTGCAGAAGATAAAGTCAATAACTAAACAATGAGATTGAATCATTTAATTTATGAACAAACTTACCAGATAAGGGACCATGTTCTTCTTCACTACTAGACCAATTCATGGTCTACAAGTAGAGTGTGGATTCCAGAAATATTTAGCCAGTCCTCCTCTTTCTTGTTATGTAAACGAAGAGTGAGCAATGGACAATCATTGATCTCTAATCGACATACAGAGGAGGGGAGACCATTTTTTGGTAGTGATAGAAACTGTGGGCAGGAAGAGATCTTCAGAACAGAAAGCGAGGAAGGCAACCCTACTTCTGGAAGTGATTTCAGCTGACAACAGTCTTCAATCTCTAATGTTGCAAGAGAGGTGAGGCCTTCAAGACCTTCCGCTGGTAGTGATTGAAGCTGAGGGCAGTTCTTAATTTCCAAAACTTGAGGATACTTGAATCCCTCAAGAGCTTTCGCACTTAGTGTTTCCAGACGAGGAAGAACCTCCATGGTAATTGTTTGGATGCTCTACGGCAGCTTCCAACTTTCGTCTAGAATTTCATCAGAACCATAAATTCTGAAACATCTAAGATAAGGGAGTCTTTGTAGACCCCACTCCTCTCCGCCGGTTATCAGATTTTGACAACTAGAGATGTCTAGGATTTGAATATTGAAGGGCAATCTCAAGTTCAGGACAGTTGGAAATCCAATGATTTTGAAGACATGGAAGGAGTTCATGCATGTAATCTTGGCAGTGCTTTCAGTTTTTGGCATTCATAAACCTAAGGATACTTCAAGTTCGGAGCAACAAGTTTTTGTGGAAAAGAAGTCAGAATATCACAGCTTGAGATTTTCATGGAATGCAGAAATTTCAGATGAATTCCCTTTGGTACAGTAAGTGCTTTAAGATTCCCACATCTTTCTACTTCAAGGGTGTCAATTCCATGTGGAAATGAAAGCGTTTGAAAATGCCTACAACTGTAGACTATGAGAGTATGTACTCTAAGGAAAAAACCAAAGGGGAGATGGCGTAGAGACTCACAATTTTCAAGTCTTAATTCTTCAAAGAACATGTTACAGCAGCTTCCAGTCATGCTATCTTCTGGAAACTCCAACTCCAATTTTCCGCATTGTGAAATATGCATTTTTTCCAGTGTTACTGGTAGACTCAGAATTGTTAAGGACATAAGATCTGGACAATTTCGAATAACCAATTCAACAAGCTGTTTATTTCCTGAATTCTCTTATAGCAACTTCACCAAGTTTGGCATGTCTGAAATTCTAAATTTTTGAAGAGACGTGAAGTTTTGATGGATCAAACTCAAATGGATTCCAAACATAGCCACTTGACCATCATGAAGAACTCCAAGCTTTGGGCAGCCAGAAATCCTTAATGTAGCTAAAAATGAAAGACTTTTTGGTAGCTCCATATCAGTTTAGGACAAATAATTATGTCAAGATGCTTGAGTTGAGGAAAGCTTCCATTCTCTAACACATGTCATTCTATCAATTCTGGCATTTGCTTAAACACAAGGTTTGCGAGAGCTCTAAATGGTGGAACTGAAGACACATTCCAATAAAATTCTCGAGTCAATTGCAGTATCCGATGCATTCCACTGATTGAAAGATGTTTGAGAGATGGCAGTTGTCCAACTGCTGGTAAGGAATCACAATCCCTACATTTTCGGAGATTCAATGAGACAAGATTACAAAATGAATGATCTCCAAACCAATCTGGAAATTTTGTCCCTCGATACCCATTGATCTCCAGTTTCTTAATGTTTTTATCTGGCTTCAACTTGTCCAGATTCTCCCTTTCAATTTGCGAATCATCAGCATTAATGCCACTCCATGACAAAGATAGCTCTTCAAGGTGCTTTTTATCCTTCATGTTTCCTTGTATAGCTTCCTGCCATTAACAACATTTTGCAATTCTGAAATTGGTAAGGATCCATGGAGATTTTGAAGTTCACCCAACTCTTCAATTCCTGAATCACTAAATGCACCCACGACAAATCTTGTTGAATAAGAAAGTAGGAGAATTTGTAACTTGCTTTTCTGTAGAGGAATGTTCCACAAAATTCCTAGTTCCTCGAATATCAAGGTGACACAAGTTGATTAATCTCCCGATCTCTGGTGGCAACTCAACGAGACCCCAACAATTCAACAGCAACAATGTTTGTAGATTATACAATGTACAAACTGAATCTGGTAGTTTTGTAATTTTTGTACCAGAAAAGTCCAAATAGCCTAGGTGCTTCATATTGATGAACAAGGCATCAGGAAACTCATGGTTTTGATATCCAGATAAGGATTATGCCCTCAAGGAGGTGAATGTTGGCAGTATGTCATACACAACTTTTTTGCTCATAATTGAATAAAATTTAATCCTTACGGGAATCAATGCCCTCAAATACTCAAGGCCAGAAAGAGATTTGAACTTGTCAAACGCACCATAGCAATCTCTAAGATATGACAAATGTCGAACTCTTTTCAATATGTGAGGCCTTGGATAATCTTCAAGCCTAAGACAGTTTTGCAGACACAACTTGAGCCGAATCATTGACAAGGTCATGCATCAAGAAAACACCCCTTGCTTACGATTTCAACAAAGAGAGATCAAATGCCTTTTGTATCAAGGATCTTGATCTTAACTCCAAAAAGTATCAATTCCCTGTATCCTTAATTGTTTCATCACTTTCTCCCTGTGTTATAAGGCCATTAGCTATCCATAGTTGAACAACCTCGTCACGACCAAAGGGGTGATCTTTAGGAAATAGTGTACAATAAGCAAAGCAACACTTCAGCATCGGAGAAAGGTCATTATAGCTTAGTTTGAGCACTGGTAATATGTCACTTGGTAGCTCCCATATTTCACTTTGCAGAAGTCGTTCCCACTCTTCAATATTTGATTTAGAGCGCAATAGACCTGCCAACGTCTTCACAGCTAAAGGTAACCCCTTGCACTTTCCCACTATTTTGCTTACCAACCACTTCAAGGTCTGGATATTTGTTGGGATCTCTATTTTCAAATGAATGTGTTTTAAACAAAGACCAGCAATCTTCATCAGAAAGAGATTTCAACTGAATCATCTCAGTTCCCATCATCATGGCAACACTTTTGTTTTCTTCTTGTTAAAATGATCCTGCTTCACTTTCGCCCATGAACAAAAGGACACCTTAACTCATCCTAATCAGTGTAGTTTTCATTCCATACATTATCTAGAACAAAAAGAAACCTTTTCCCTTTAAGCCTCTGACTTAGCTTAATTTGGAGCTGATTAAGATTGCTGGCACTGACTTTTGAATCCAATGACCCAATTATCTCTCCAAGTAATGTTGTTGTAATTCTGAAAGCGTCATATTCTTCTGAAACACAAATCCATGCTGTAATATTGAAATGTTGTTTTATCCTCTTATCATTGTAAATGGCTCAAGCAAGTGTTGTCTTGCCCACTCCACCCAATCCCACTATCAGAATCACAGCACTACATCCTTGTGCATCATCACCAGATGATAAAAACTTGCTAATTATTTCCTCAACTTCCTGATGCCTGCCAAATACCCCTGATTCATCAACCAAAGAAGTTGATGGGAGGCGTTAAGGTGAATCCTTTTTACCGGTCACCAGTTGAGCTTTCAGGCTGATCGTGAGGCTATTAATTTGTTTTTCCAAGTCTTCCAATGTTCCAATGGTGTCTTCCAATTTGGGAATCATGGAGTCTAAGTAACAAAAACGAAACTGCTGACTTGTTTCTTCACCAGATACGATCAGCTTTACTCTCACAACTTCATAGCTGATCTCGTCTAATAAGTTATCTGCAGTGTCCACAGCATCCTGAAGTTGGCTCAGGCAAGTCCGACTATCTTCGTCACAAATTTGCTGGATCTCGCTGTGATGGACAACAGCATGAAGAGCAAGTAAATTAGTATGAAGCTTTTTTAAGAGACGCTGATCTTGCCTACGTCCTCGGAAGAGATTAAGGAATTCAGACTGTGAGTCGATCAGAGAGAACTTGCAGAGCTGAAGAGAGGACCGCATCTCCAACTGTTAAACCGATATCCATTTCTAAGTATTTGAGAGATACTAAAAGAGATGGGTGTGCATCAATACTTTCTCTAAATTATAATCAAGTCAACTGAGTCTACTCAGTGAGACGCCTGCACTTTGTTATCTAATTTACATCACACTTATTTAATTCCAATATATATATATATATACTAGTTTCTGGACACGTGCTTCGCACGTGTGTTCCTAGATATGTTAGAATGACTAAAATGCAATGAAAACATATAGTGTGTAAACAACATGTAATGAATAATATAATATAAAAATTATAAATAAATCTTTAATAATATAACCATAAAACACCAATGAGGGGCACATTTTGATGTTTCAAATTAGTTATTTTAAGCAATCTACTATAACTTTTAAACTTTGGTTAATAGTTAACAAACTTTTAATAAAGTTACAAATGGCTAATTTGAGCTCAAACAAGTATTTAGACTTACGACTTCATAGAAAACTAAATTAAGATGTCTAATAGAGACGAAAAAAACACAGAAAAAATAGAGAAGGAAAAAAATACAATGTATACATGCTTCATAAGACGTTGATCAATAATAATGTAGATTAAAAAATAAATAAAAAATTAGTATATAATATTTCGAGTTCTTATTGACTCTTTCTCCCATATCCTATCAAATTCAAGAGTCTTCTTCATGATATACGTCGATAACATAAACTATTTGAACATACATCAATTTGAAAATGTCTCAGTTTTTAAAAAGTAGCTTATCGATTATGAAATTGAAATCTAAATAAAAAATAATATTAAAAGAGAAGTAAACATAAATTGTAAACAAACAGGATATCTAGCAAAATTATGGATGACTAGTAATTAAAGCTACAAAAATCTCAATAAGAAGAATGAGTTACTCCATCAATAACCATCAATTTTTTGTATGTGTCCTTACAATCCACATTAATAAAAGAAGTAGAATAATATATTGTGATAATCTATAAGCTGATATAATATGAATAAGAAAAAAATGATATTTTACATGGCAAAATACAATATACAAATATAAGATTCCAAATAAATTCAAGAATTCATAAAACAACAAACCAGTTGAAAAAAATAGTCATCTAAAGTGATAATGATGAAAGTAGGATACAAAATATCACTATTAAAATCTTATATAATATTATTATATTTAAACAAAAAAATAACATAAATGGTACCTGAAAATCGCCGAAATAATCTCATCAAAAGGAGGTAATTTGTGAACAAAAAATATTCCTCCATTAGTTAAAGATTTATATAAAAGAGGCTTAGGAGCCTCACCATTTAAGTTTTTTTTTTAAAAAAATATTTATAGGAATTATAAATGGAGACCATAACTTTACCTCTTCAATTTTTGATATTAAGATAAGAAATTAAAGACTATTGATGTCATTAACTCATAACTGAGTATTAGTAATAACTAAAAGAGAAGATGAAAAGTTGACGAATTTATATATTTAATGAAATAATCATGATCTTATACATGGGGAGATGGAGAGTTGCTCTTTTTACTAACTAATTTAATATAATTTAATTTAATCATAGTAATTATAGATAGAGA
>NC_028644.1:44825341-44826807 GCF_001406875.1 Solanum pennellii
CGAACAATATAATTTCTTAGATCTAGATTGTGTTACAGATATAAATAAAGCAATATTACTATGCATAGGAAATATATCTAAGCAACTAAAAGATAACAAAATAAAAACAACAGAAACACCAAGGTATATAGAAAGAACATTTGTAGGAACAACNATAAAAACAACAGAAACACCAAGGTATATAGAAAGAACATTTGTAGGAACAACGAGATTATGGATAGAAAATCTACCCTTAGAAAGTTTAGAAGTACTTAGAAGTGACAAGAAAATGGATGGATCTCCATCAGCAACAAATATAGATATACTAGATAAATATGAATCAGCAATAAGAATTGAATTTGGTGGTATGACCACAGATATAAGAGAACAAAATAGAGAAAAAACAATAAATAGGCAACTTATGACAATTAGCTATATGTAAAATGTGTTATATAGAAGAATACACTTGTGCATTTAAAGAATATTAGTACTAAGCAAAATACAATTTAAATGAAGCAAAAGAAATAAGACAACAATATTTTACGAAATTACCAGAACCATTTAGTACAAAAGTATTAAAAGATTGGAATGATGCATGATTAGTAGATACTTTAGGAGTTAGAATAAAATATTTACATCAATGGTTCATACAACTATGTGAAAGCCAAAAAGGAAAATTAAAAATGGAAAAAGTACTAAACAAGAATTTAGCCTGTTGTAAAAATAAAATAGCACCACAGTTTGGATGTACAAATAAAAAGCAAAAGCCTAAAAGGTATAAAAATTATAGAAAAACTAAAACTAGGTATAAATATAAGAAACCAAGACAAAGATATTATGTAAAAAACTATAAAATAAAAAGACCATATAGACCAAAAAGAAAACCATCACAATGTACTTGCTACAATTGCGGAAAAATAGGACATTTAGCTAGAGATTGTAAATTACCCAAAACCCAAAAAGAAAACAGATTGCAGAAATAATAATAGATAATGATGAATATATGCAAATAGAATATATAGACTATGAATTAAGTGAAAACGATAGTATATATGAAGTATCAGATATAGAAACTGAAAATGAAAGAGAAAATATTAATCTAGATAATGATGAAACAGATGAAGAAATATAATGTCTGAAGATGATATAAAAATAATATCTAAAGAAGATTATCAAAACGAAGAATTATCAGAACAAAAAACTATATTTGACAATACAATTTTTGAACAAATAAAAGGAAAAGAATTAGATTTAAGTGTTGAAAAAGTACTTGAAATACCTACCTTAAGAAATTGGTTTAAAAGACAAAAAGAAGAATACTACGTAGTTAGCCAGAAAGAACACATCATAGATTGTAAATATACAAAAGGAAAAGCACAAATACCTATACTAAATAAGAGGATAATTAATAAAGAGATACAAGATATAAAAGCTAAAACACCTATAAAATATGTACATTTAGGAGGAACAGAAATATTAATAAAAGC
>NC_028644.1:44832331-44850650 GCF_001406875.1 Solanum pennellii
GGGGTTTTGGTTTAAGAAGGTTTGTACTTTGTATATATTTTCTATATATGTTCTGGTGATATAGTTGTATGTCTGTTTCTGAGAGTCTAGGCTGGCTTTATAGGTATTTGTTTGTGGAGGGACGAATGTATCTTTTTGGGTATTCTGAGGAGTATATGGTTTTGAAAATAATTTATTCATGTTTATATTTGTGTATTTTACCTTAGTTTCCTCCTTTTTTGTAGGTTGTCCTGCTGTAGATGTGCTGGCTGTAGCTGCATTTAGACAAACATTGTTATGGGTTTTATGGAGTTTCCCATCGTCTCATTTTAGCTCTGGCTGTTTTCCGTCTGCCGAACGACGTAGCTCCGCATTTTTATAGTCATGCTGCTGACTTTTAACTGTTTCTTTCAATATTTGTACTTCTGTTTCTATTTTTTCCATCTTTTGGCAAAGATTGGTCATCATAGCCAATATCTCTTTCGTTGTACCTGTTTCTTGAGGGGTAGTCTGCAATAAGATTCTTATCAGTTTTAATTATTTCAATTGTAAATGAAAAATTTAATATTTTTAAGAGAAAAGAGAGTATAAGAGAGAGAGAGTTGAGAGTAAGTAGCTTATTCAGCTTGTTTATTACTGAGGGAGAGGCCCTCTATTTATACAAATTTTGACATACTTGGCCAATAGAAATGACCGACACTTACTTTACACTTGGCCTATATTAATTTGGCTGACACAAAACGACAAACTACTAGTGGCCCTTTACTTTATTACTGGCCGACATAACTTTTACATATGGCCATCTTATCTTCTGGCCAACACTATACACAACAAACTACTTTAAAACTTTTTCTATATATAATGAGCTTTACATAGACCTCTCGCATACACATAATATATATATTTATATCAAGTATACATAGACCCTTCGTATAAGAAGATTACATATTCTTCTAATTTTATTGCACATAGATATATAAGACATAACATAGTCTTAAAAGAGTGTCATATCTCATAACCATCTAAAATAAGAATGTACTAATTAGGCATATCCCATACAACAATGTAATAAAGCCATATATATATGCTATACATTCCGTACTCAAATGAAAGGAAAGAACATAAGAGTCTTAAAACTAAAACAACTTCATAACCTTGATATCGGCATTGCCGTCGTAAGTGAGGACCTACCCAACTTGGATAATTGATAAATTCGAAGTCTTCTTCAATGTCGTCTTAAAAGCCTTCAACAATCGGAACCTAAAATGTTGGCAAAACGGGAGAAAATGGGGTTACCACATCACACGTATTACGTATGAGATCATATGCACATATAATAAAATCATTCTAAAAAGGGACATTTCATTAAAACATGCTATTTTAACTTAGGAAAGATTTATGCACATTTCAAGAATCAATACAAGTCATTTAAGTATATTCATCAAGTCCATACCATGTACTTCCCAAGACCAACAACCTTAAGTCTAAGTAAGTCACATGTATATTAACATAATTGAACTCAAAATCTAATATAACTGCATCCAAGTAATAACATCATCAAGAATGAATAAAAGTTGATCACTTCACATTAAAGCAAGACCATTACCCATGGGCCTTTTTAAGCCCACTTATGCAATGACTAAGCAAAGTTCCATAACCTTATTTAATCAAGTAAACCTTGAAAGAGCCATATGCAATGTCCAACTTCACATATCATATCATTAATAGTACATAAAATCATACTTTAACAATAGAGACCAACTACATGTTCATACGAGTAACTAAAATCACATCATGTCATTAACTTGTAAGATCATCATATACATATCATTTACATTCATAAGCATATTAATACATAAGAACATCCTCCTAAGACTCCCTTCAAGGATATATAGTGCAATGTATAGGTAGAGTCCCATACTCTTACCTAGACTTAAACTAAACCCCTTAGGTCATCCTATTGAGAGTTCACTCAGTACTTCATTTTAGTTAGGGAACACTTGCATTAACCGACATAGACAACAAGATCTAAGTATGCAATCCAGCTTTGTAAAACCTTAGACCGATGGAAGGTGGTCTACCGGCCAAAGTAAAACAAAACATAAATGTATCTTTCAAGGTGGATCAACTACTTAGTCTTCTTAATGAGACAACACAATTCAAGAACTAAGATATAGGTATGATCTCTCCACATGCCATTTGGAAATTGAAGCCTCCTCTCATGGGAATCCATTTGGATGAGTATCCGTCATGGGGGAGTCAACACCTCATGTGGAACTATAGGGTGAATCTCCCTTTATGGAAAGTAAAAAACACCCATTGTCAAGCTCATTCGGTGCTAAGCTAAGTCCCTTTTTGAAATGTTTTTAAACCTTTATTAACAATTAAAGCTTAGTATAGGTCATAGGGTCTACCCCTTATATATTCACCATCATCATAGCTCAATAGGAATTGTACGAGGATCACCTTTCAATACATTCCTCTTAGTCAGGTCAAAACCTTTCATCATGTCATAACAATGCACATAAATGAATCAACATCATCCTTATATCATTAAAATCTAATATGATCTCACAATTCATAAGTCAAGACATTTCAATACCAACATCATACCATCCTAGTTAATCCAATCATCAAACTTGTACTTCAATTGAATCAACACTTTACAATTCAACTCAAGATCACAACCTAGGTTTAAGGGGGAAAGATTCATCATGAATTCTCAAAGAACTAGGCCTAATCCCAACAATACAAGTTCCTAGGCAGCCCATAGCTTGAATAAGATGACTACAATAATCAACACATTCACAATTTCTTTTCAATTTACAAGTAAGAGTCAAGACTTGGGGAAATTGGGGAAAGAACATGATCCATTCACAATACCAACAATGAATATTAATTAAATAATATTATATACTAGATTAGTCATAGAAAATCATAATTCAACATAATCAATCATCCATTTCGACTATAGAAGAAAAACCCATGTGTAGAGAAAACTCTATGAATTTTATTAATTGAAATTCATCTTTGAACGGACCTCTTGCGGAAGGAAGGAATCCATAGAGTGAAGAAACCATACATTAATGAAGATTTATCCACAGAAGTTGACTGAAAACCTTGGAGACTTTGTGTTCTTCCTCAAGCTTCTTGTCTCTAATGGGGGATGAATGAAGAGAGAAGTGAGAGCAATTTGGGATTCAATTTGGGTTTGTGTTTTTGGAGTGGAAATGAATGAAAATTTACCTAATGTCAATATATAGTCCATCCCAAAAATACCGAAACTACCCCTCATTAAGTTGGATTTCCAAACATTGACTTCACTGTGAGGCCCCCGTCCCACTTCACGACCCACTTCACGGATCGTGAAGAGTTTGATGGGCGTGGTGGTGGTCGTGAAGATGGAGGCAGTAGCTCCTCTTCACTTACAAACTCACAACCTTTATTGGCCAAGTCATTTTGACAAACGTCCCTTGTCTTTTGTCAAGTTACCACGAGTCATGGAGTGGCTCGTGGTATCTTGGAAAGTATCTAGGATTCACTAGGCACTTCCCCCGTGGCTAAGGCTTCTTCACGAGCTCCCCACCTTGGCCCTGAGAAGAATCACGGGCCGTGTTCATGCCCGTGATGATTGAGACAATAGCCTCCCTTCTTGGGCAGCCTTGGCCTCTTTGCTTTGGCTTGCCCTTGAAGGTTGGACTCCTCAGTTGGCCTAGCTTTATTATACACTTGGTTGACCCATACGTTCATACTCATCACTTTACCAAGATAAAACCCCTTAGACAGTTTCTTCTACCCATCAAAACACCCCACTAACTCAAGTAGTAAGTTCACCGGACGTCGTGGACGTTCCTTATTTTTTTTATCCCAAGGCTCCTAAATACTTTATATTCATCATTTTAGACCTTAGAAAAGTGTCTAAACCTCTTGACACCTATGTTAGGTCAAGAAAAGGTCTTAGACTTTAGGAGTGTAACATTATCCCCCCTCTTAGGAACATTCGTACCCGAATGTCACTAAAATCTTTTGAAAGGAAGGAATAGAGTCAAGACTAGCAACCCAACGAACAACAATAAATAACAACTTGAGTTATACACCAAACAAGGTATTTTTTACACATAGAAATTCAAAACTTTAATTACCACAATTAAGGCTCAACATCACATTATGAGGAATTTTCCTTCTCGCAACAACATGAGCTCAATACACCATACATGAGTACGTTACGCCAAAAACTCAACTTACCACAATGCTCAATATCATTTCATAAAGACTCATCGTATCAAAATACCAAACATGACTTAAAACAAGTAGAAATTGCAAATTTTCAAGTCAATACGCACAATTCCCTGTAGTGACACCAAAAATGTACATTTTTGCAAAACTTCTCCAGAAATCAAAGCAACTTTAAATTTAGTTACTATTTTCATTATAATCAAGAAGAACTAACCTTCACTAGTAAAGAGATGAGGATAACAGGACTTCATGTCGCCTTCGGCCTCCCATGTTGCTCCCTCAACTAGGTGGTTTCTCCATACTTTTACGGAGGTCACCTCTTTGTTCCTCAACCTCTTTACTTGACGATCAAGGATTTCAACCGAAACCTCCTTATAAGAGAGGTTCTCTTGCACACCAAGACCCTCAATAGGAAGAATAGATTCGGGATCACCGATACACTTCTTAATCGTAGAGACATGGAACACCGGATGAACTGAGATAGTTCACTAGGTAGTTTCACTTTATAAGCAACTTTACCAACCCTTTGCAAGATTTCATAGTGACCTACATAACAGGACTCAACTTCCCTTTCTTACCAAATCTAAACACCCCTTTAATAGGCAAAATATTTAAATACACTTTATCACCTTCTTCAAACTTTAAATCTCCTCTCCTATGATTGGCATAAGAATTTTTTCGACAATAGGCTATTTGCAACCGGTTCCTTATGATATGAACTTTCTCCAAAGTGTTATAAATCAAATCAGGACCAACAAGCGAAGACTCGCAAACTTCAAACCACCCAATAGGAGACCCACACCTCCTACCATACAAAGCTTCATAAGGAGCCATTGAGATGGATGAATAAAAACTATTATTATACAAGAACTCCACCAAAGGCAAATGCTTATCCCGATTTCCTTAGAAATCAGTGATACAAGATCTAAGCATATCTTCGAGAGTTTAAATAGTTCACTCCGCTTGAACATCCTTTTGGGGATGAAAAGTGGTACTTAACTTCACTTAAGTACCCAAACCCTTTTAAAAATATCTGTAAAAACAACACCTATTCAATATAGATCCTTACATAATCTTCCTCCATTAAGACTCACTATCTTATCAATATAGATCCTTGCATAATCTTTTGCTAAATAAGTAGACTTAACGGGAATAAAGTGAGCGGATTTGGTCAACCTATCCACTATTAACCATATAGAGTCAGATTGCCTTTGGGTTCGAGGTAAACCTACTACAAAATCCGTCTTCACATCCTCCCACTTTAAAGTAGGGGTTTGGATTTCTTGTAGTAGACCACTCAACTTGTGGTGCTCGGCCTTCAGCTGTTGACAATTGGGAGACTTTTCAACAAATTCTGTAATATCCCTTTTTAGCCCATCCCACCAAATAACTTCTCTAAGGTCATGGTACATCTTTGTAGAACCCGGATGAATAGAGTAACGGGCTCCATGAGCTTCCTCCAGCATTCTACTCCTCAAGTTATCCACATTAGGAACACATAATCTACCTTGATACCTAAGAATCCCATACCCGTCCCCTTAGGAGAATGACTCTATCTTCTTAAGAAGAATCAATTCTTTCAATTCCATCAATAATGGATCAGGGTGTTGTTTAGACTTCACCTCAAACACCAAAGACGACTCAAAATTATGATGTACCACTATACCGCCATTTGGAGAATCTTCAATTTAAACCCCTAAACGAGCCAACCTCTGAACATCTTTCACTAGGTTTCTCTTGGATTCTTCACATAGGACACACTTCCCGTGGACAACCTACTTAGGGCATCCACTACCACATTAACCTTGTCGGGGTGATAGAGAACACTAATGTCATAGTCTTTCAACAACTCTAACAATCTCTATTGCCGGAGATTCAACTCCTTTTGATTAAATACATATTGGACACTTTTGTGGTCTGTATACACATTAACATGAACCCCATAGAGATAATGCCTCCATATTTTCAAGGAAAATACCATGGCCGCTAACTCAAGCTCATGAGTCGGATAATTCTTCTCATGAACTTTGAGTTGCCTAGAAGCATAGGCTATAACTCTGCCATGTTTCATAAGCGCAGACCCAAACCGAACTCGGGATGTATCAAAATATACCACAAAACCTTTTGAACCCTTCGGTAGGGTCAATACCGGAGCGAAAGTAAGCCTATCCTTCAACCATTTGAAGCTCTTTTCACATTTCTCTGACCACTCAAAGTTCACATTTTTTTGGGTCAAGGTTGTCAAGGAGGAAGCAATAGACGCAAACCCGTCGATAAACCTTCTATAATAACCGGCTAGGCCTATGAAACTCCTATTATCCGTAGGATTAGAAGTCCTAGGCCAATTTTTCACCGCTTTGGTCTTCCTTGGTTCAACCTCTACACCTTCACTAGAGATTATATGACCAAGAAACGCTACACACCTCAACCAAAACTCACATTTGCTATACATGGCAAACAATTGATGTTCTTTAAGCACTTATAACATCATCGTCAAATGGTTCTTGTGTTCACCCTCATTATTTGAATATACCAAAATGTCGTCAATGAATATAACGACAAATGAATATATGTAACTTCGAGACACCCTATTATTTATGTCGATAAATGCTGCCGGAGCATCAGTGAGACCAAAACACATTACTAAGAACTCGTAGTGACCATATCTTGTTCGAAATATCATCTTGGGAATATCTTCACCTCTCACCCTAAGTTGGTGATATCTCGATCTCAAAATTTTTTTGGAAAAGTAACTCGCACCTTGGAGTTGATCAAATAAATCATGAATTGAATTGAGGGAGAGGATACTTGTTCTTGATTATGACATTGTTGAGTTGATGGTAATCGATACTCATTCTAAGGGACCCATCCTTCTTCTTCACAAACAATACCGAATCACCCCATGGAAAAATACTAGCTTAATAAAGACCTTGTCTAGTAAGACTTTGAGTTGAGCTTTCAAATCTTTCAATTCGGCCGGAGCCATCCGATAAGGAGAAATTGAAATGGATTTGTATCCGGTAGCAAGTCATTACAAAATTCAATTTCCCGTTCGGGAGGAATACCCAGAAAGTTATTAGGAAAGACCACGGAAATTCCCTCGCTACGGGGACTGACTCAATGGGAGGAATTTAGGAGTCTAGATCTTTGACTTTTACTATGTGGTATAAACTTAGAGATCATTTTGCATGCTTTTCAACAAAAGATAATTTGAACTCTAGGAATAGAGTTTCCTCCATTCCACTCTAAAATGGGCTCATTTGGTAAGTTAAACTTAACCACTGTCATTCTACAATCTATTGAAGCAAAGGAAGCATGCAACCAACCCATACCCAAAATAACATCAAAATCATACATATCAAGTTCTACTAGTTCAAAATGAGTAACTCTATTGGGCAATATTTTAGGACAATTTCTATACACCCTTTTTGCAACCATCGACTCACCCACCGGGTAGAGACCACAAAAGGTTCAATAAAGATATCAGGCAAAATGTCAAACTTTTCAGCTACAAGAGGAATAACAAAATAGAAGGTAGCACCGGGATCAAGTAAAGACTATACATAAATAGAGAAGACTTTTAACATACCGGTCACCACATCTGGAGAAATCTGTTACTCACCTCTAGAGCGGAGATTATAGAAGCGATCTTTTTTAGAAGCATCATTAGAACCACTTTCTTGCGCTTGACCACCCCCCTTATCTTGACCCTACACATTAAGGCATTCCCTAACCTTGTGTCGATTTTTATCACAACCATAACAATTGGCTGTTCCAACTAAGCATTCACCAATATGACCCTTTCCACAGTGGGAAAAAGAAGACTTCTCGTTTGGTGAGTTTCCACTCATTCCCTTTTGGGATCTAGGTTTAGGCACCTTATCATCAAGAGCTTTAGGGAACTTAGAAGGAACATGATTAGAGAACCTATTCTTGAAGGCTTGTCTTGGATATCAAACGTACCCTTTGAAGAACCACCATCAAAAGATCTTGCCCTTTTGGCATCTCTAGTTTTTCTCTTATCCCTTGCCTCTTCCACTTGTTGAGCATGAACCATGAAACGAGAAATGTTCATATTATAATGTAGCATAGCCTAATGACATTCCACTTTCTAGTTATCCGGCACTCCCGTCACAAAGCGACTCATTTCATCCCTAGGATCGAAAACTAATGAAGGAGCATACTTTGATAATTTATTGAATTTCAAAGAGTATTCAAGTACACTCATACCTCCTTGATGAAGGTTGATGAACTACACTATTTTGGCTTCCCACATCACCCTATGAACGAACCGATCAAGAAAATCCTTCTTTAAAACATCCCAAGTCACCTGTCCACCCCTTAGAGGCCTATTGTCTCTCCATTGGACGTACCAAGTTTGGGCTACATCCTTGAGTTGATAAGTGGATAACTCGGCCTTCTCACTAGTACTCAACACCATAGCATAAAGGTTATTGTATATTTAGTCAATGAACTATTGGGGGTTTTCCTCAACTTTGGACCATAGAAGGGCAACATGTTGGTTTCAAACGGGAATCCATGGTGGCAACATGTTGGTTTGCTCGGGGTAAAACCTCATGATTATTTTGGGCCGTCATGTCTTGGGCTTGAGTAGTGATGGATTAAGCTTGTGAAGTAATAGATTGGGCCATTTGGAGAAGGGAAGCCCTTATGTCACCATCCGTCAAAGGTGGAGGATTGACCTGAGCTTTGTCAACATTAGCATCTTCTTCAAGAGGAGGGACTTGATCACCACGTGGAGGAACTTCCGCGTTGGTAATATCTTATTCAAGTCTTCGTGCCACGTTCCTTTGAGTATTCATTGCCTATAACCAAAATACAAGGTTTTGGTGAAAGCACTCAATAAGTATACTCTAGAGGCATGATAATGGATTTCAAAGAAAAGATAGTGTTTTATAAGTATCACATAGTTTCCTATTCATAAGTGTTGCACACTTCATAATTATGAGTAAGAATCTATATAGACGTGGTTCAGAGAGTCATTGACTCTAATATGAATAACCTCATGATTTGATACCAAGTTTTTCACATTTGGGGAGCATCCCCTAGACGTAATCGACGTCGTTTTCCACTTTGAGGACTAAGACTAGCCTCTTAGTTTACATCATTACATTCATAGGTTAAAATGTGGAAAATTTGAAACTTTTTTTATCAATCATGAAATTTACATAGAACTCTCACATACACATAATATATATTCATATCGAGTATACATAGACCATTCGTATAAGAAGATTACATAGTCTTCTACTCTTATTTCATATAGATATATAAGATATAACTTAGTCTTAAATGACTGTCTCATATCACAACCATCTAAAATAAGAATGTATCAATTGGGCATATCCCATACAAAATTTTAATAAAGCCATATATATACTATACAATCCATACTCAAATTAAAAGAAAAAACATACGAGTCTTAAAACGGAAACAACTTCATAACCTTGATATTTCTGTTGACCTCGGAAGTGAGGACCTACCCAACTTGGATAATTGTGGAATTACAAGTCTTGTTCAAAGTCATCTCAAAAGCCTTTAACCACCGGAACCTAAAATGATGGGAAAAAGGGAGAAAATGGGGTTAGAACATCATATGCACATATAATATCAATCATGCTAAAAAGGGACATTTCATTAAAACATGCTAGTTTACCTTAGGAAAGCTTTATGCACATTTCAAGAATCAATACAAGTCATTTAAGTACATTCATCAAGTCCATACCATGTACTTCACAAGCCCAACAACCTTAAGTCTCAGTAAGTCACATGTATATAAACATACTTGAACTCAAAATCAATTATAACTCTATCACCAAGTAATAACATCGACAAGCATGAATAAGAGTTCATCACATCACATCAAAGCAAGACCATTACCCATGACCCTCTTTATGTCCACTTAAGCAATGACTAATTAAAGCCCCATCACCTTACTTAACCAAGTAAACCTAGCAAGAGTCATAACCAATGTCCAACTTCACATATCATATCATAAATAGTACATAAAATCATACTTTAACAATAAGACCAACTACATCTTCATATGAGTAACCAAAATCACATAAGGTCATTAACATGTAAGATCATCATATACATATCATTTACATTCATAAGCATATTGATACATAAGAACAACCTCCTAAGACTCCCTTCAAGGCTAGCTAGTGAAATGTATAGGTAGAGTCTCATACCCCTACCTAGACTTAAACTAAACCCCTTAGGTCATCCTATTTAGAGTTCAGCCATTACTACATTTTAGTTAGGGAACAGTTGCATTAACCAACATAGACCAAAAAATCTATGTATGGAATCCGGTGTTGTAAAACCTACACCGATGGAAGGTGGTCTACCGTACAAAGTAGAACCAAACGTAAATGTAGCTTTCCAGGTGGATCGACTAGCTAGTATTTCTATGGGGGCAACATAGTTCAAGAAAAAAGATATAGGTATGATATTTCTACTTGCCTCCTATATTGGGATCTATTGGATGAGTATCCCTCATAGGAGAGTAAAAACCTCATGTGGAACTACAGGGTGAATCTCCGTCTATGGAAAGTCAACACCTCCCATTATCAAGCTCACTCGATTCTATGCTAAGTCCCATTTTGAAATGTCTTTACACCTTTATTAACAATCATAGCTTAGTTTAGGTCATAATGTCTACCCCTTATATAATAATAATTATCATATCTCAATAGAAATTGTATGAGGATCACCTTTCAATGCATTCCACTTAGTGAGATCAACACCTTTCGTCATATCATAGTAATGCACATAAATGAATCAACATCATCCTTATATCATTACAAGGTTAATATGATCTCACAATTCATAAGTCAAGACATTTCAATACCAACATCATAACATCCTAGTTAATCCATTCATCACACATATACTTCAATTGAATCAACATCATATGGTATAAGTCATCATAATAAAATTAGGATTTCAAGATCACAAGACTTTACCTCTTCCTTTACCAAATCTACCCACATGGTATTGACATCAACCACTCTCAAATCAACCGTAAATTGTAATAATATCATCATAGTATAGTAATTCACCCAATAACCAAGTCAATTGAGCCAACACTATACAATTCAACCAAAGATCACGACCTACATTTAAGGGGAAAAGAGTTCATCATGAATTCTTAAAGAACTAGGACTAATACCAACAATACAAGTTCATATGAAGCCCATAGCTTGAATAATATGACTACAATAATCAACACATTCACAATTCCTCTTCAACTTACAAGTAAGATTTAAGACATGGGGAAATTGGGGAAAGAACGTGATCTATTCACAATCCCCACAATGAACATTAATTACACAATAATCTATACTAGATTAGTCATAGGAAATCATGATTCAACATAATCAATCATCAATTTCGGCTTTAGAAGAAAAACCCATTTGTAGAGAAAACCCTAAGAATTTGAATAATTGAAATTCATCTTTGGAATGACCTCTTGGGGAAAGGAATCCAAAGTGTGAAGAAAACATACCTTAATGATGATTTATCCACAAAAATGAGTGAAAACCTTGGAGAATTTGTCTTCTTCCTCAAGCTTCTTGTTCTTCAATGGAGGATGAATGAAGATAAAAAATGTAGAGAGAAGTGAGAGCAATTTGGATTTAAATTTGGATTTGTGTTCTTGGAGTGGGAATGAATTAAAATTGACCTAAATTTAATATATAGTCCACCCAAAAATACCTAAACTACCCTTATAAAGTTGGACTTCCAAAAGTGAATTCCAACTTTGACTTCATTATGAGGCCCCCTCCCCACTTTATGACCCATTTCACGGACCGTGAAGAGTTTGATGGGTCATGGCGCTGGTCGTGAAGATGGAGGCAGTAGCTCCTCCTCACTCACCAACTAACACCCCTTTTTGGCTAAGTCATTTTAATGGACGTCCCTTGTCTTCCGTCAAGTTTACCACGGATCGTGGAGTGGCTCGTGGTGTCTTGGAAAGTAGCTAATATTCCATAGGAACTTCCTCCATGGCTAAGGATTCTTCACTAGATGGCCACCCTGGCCGTGATTAGCATTACGGGCCTTGGTCATTCCCGAGAAGAGTGAGGCAATATGCTCCCTTCTTGGGCATCCTTGGCCTCATGGTTTTGGCTTGCCCTTGAGGTTGGCATTCCTCACTTGGCCTAGCTTATTTATACCCCTAATTTACCCTTAATTTAATGATCATCACTTTACTAATATAAAACCCCTTAGACCCTTTATTCTACCCATCAAGACACCGCACTAGCCCAAGTAGTAAGTTCATTAGGCGTCGTAGATGTTCCTTGTCGTTTTGATTCCAAGGCTTCCTAAATACTTTATATTCATCATTTTATGCCTTATAACAGTGTATAAACCTCTTGAAACCTATATTAGTCTCTAAACAAGGTCTTAGACTTTTGGTGTGTTACAATTATCATTCTTCTCAAGACAACAACAAATAGCAAAATCTCTAGAAGACCTTATGCATACACATTTCATATAAGAGCAAGAATTGAGTATGAAGGCATTTCCTTAAAACTTAAGTTGATATTACTTTTACCAAAACATGCACCTATTTCAAAAATAATTCAATTTAATATTAGTCATTATTTTCTCTATTAAGAGAAATGTCTAACCTCAAGGAGTAAAAAGATGAGGGTAGGGGGATTTCATGTCGGCTTCGTCCTCCCGTGTTGCATCCTCAAAAGATAGTTCTTCCCTAGACCTTTTACAGATGCAACCTCTTTGTTCCTCAACTTCTTGACTTGGCGATCTAGGATCTCAACCAGAACCTCTTCATAGAAAAGGTTCTCATCAAACCCTAACCCTTCAATAGGCAGAATAAACACCGAGTTACCTATGCATTTCTTGAACATACAAACATGAAACACTAGATAAACCGAAGCTAGTTGATTGAGTAATTTCAGCTCACAGGCTACCTTTCCAACCCGTTATATAACCTTATAAGGACCAACATATCAGGGACTTAACTACCCCTTCTTACCAAACCTTATCACCCCTTTGATATGTGAAATTTTCAAATAGATATGATCACCTAATTCAAACTCAAGGTCTCTTCTTCTATTGTCGGCATACGACTTTTGCCGACTATTGGTTGTCTTCAATATATCTCTTATGACTCGAACTTTCTCTAAAGCCTCATATAATTTTAGGACCAAGGAGTGAGGATTCATCAACCTCAAACCAACAAACATGAGACCTACATCTTTACCATAAATAACTTCAATAAGTTGTATGGAGATGCTCGAATAGTATCTATTGTTGTAGCAGGACTCAATCAATTGTAGGTGATCATCCCAACTTCCTTTAAAATCAATAACCCAAGATCTTAACATATCTTCAAGGGTCTGAATGGTACGTTCCGCTTGACCATCCGTCTGAGGATGAAAAGCGTACTAAGTTTCACTTGAGTACCTAAACCCTTTTGAAAAGATTTCCAAAAATGAGAAGTTAATTGGTCACCCCTATCCGAAATGATGGACACATGAATCCCATGAAGACTCACAATCTCATTAATGTAGATCCTAGCATAATCTTCGGCGGTATAGACCTAACAGGAATAAAGTGGGAAAATTTTGTCAACATATCCATAATAACACATATGGAATCATTTTGCCTCCGGGTTCGAGGCAACCCAACAACAAAGTCCATATTGATGGCTTCCCACTTCAAATTACGAACATTCATGATTAGGGTTATACCACCCAGTTTTAGATGCTCGACTTTATATTGTTGGCAATTTGGACACTTAGCAACAAACCTCGATATGTCCCTTTTTAAACCATCCCACCAACAGACCTCCCTATGGTCAGGAAACGTGGGACCCAAATGAATAGAATAATGGGAACCATGCGCTTCTTGTAGAATTTGATTTCTCAAATGCTCAACATCCGGTACACATAATCTCCTTTGGTACCTAAGAGCATCATACCCCCTTGGAATAATGACTCGTTGAATTTACCAAGTACCAATTCCATCAACTTTATCAATAGAGGATCAAGATGTTCCTTAGACTTCACCATAACCACTAATGATGAGTCGGAGTTATGATGGACCATAAAACCACCATTGGGAGAATATTCTAGCCGTACACCTAAACGAGCCAACCTATGAACATCTTTCACAAACTCTTTCTTCTCTTCTTCCACATGAGACACACTACCGATAGTCATACGACTCAAAGGATAGTCATGTCGTAATCCTTCAGAAGTTCTAACCATCTTTTCTTTCGGAGATTCAACTCCTTTTGTTTGAACACATATTGAAGACTTTTATGGTCAGTGAACACATCAACATGCACACGATACAAATAATGTCTCCATATTTTCAAGACAAAAACTAAAGCAGCTAAACTAAAGGTCTTGAGTCGGATAATTGTTCTCATGAACTTTGAGTTGCCTAAAAGCATAAGATGTCACCTTGCCATGTTGCATGAGGTCACATCCAAAACCCACTCGGGAAGCGTAAAAATACATTACAAAGACTTCGTTACCCTTAAGTAAGGTCAACACCGGAACGGAGGTAAACTTATCTTTTAACTTTTGAAAACCTTTTTCAAAAGCTTCTAACAACTTAAACTTCACCTTATTTTGTGTCAAAGCTGTCAAAGGAGAAGCAAGGGGGTGGGGAAGTCCTTCAACAAACCTTCTATAGTACCCGGCTAGACCCAAGAAACTCCTTATGTCAGTGGGAGTCAAAGGTCTAGGCCAATTTCTAACCGCATCCGTCTTCTTCAGATCAACCCCTACACCCTCACCAGAGATATCATGGACAAGAAAAGCAATCAACCTCAACAAAAATTCACACTTACTAAATTTATCATAAAGTTTGTGTTCTTTGAGGACTTGCAAAGCCAACCTCAAATTACTCTCATGTTCATTTTCATTCTTGGAGTATATCAAAATATCATCAATGAACACTATCACAAATGAGTCGAGGTTATCTTAGAAAACTCTACTAATTAGGTCCGTAAACGCCGCCAGGGCATTTGTTAAGCCAAAAGATATAGCTAGAAATTCATAGCGACCATATCTAGTCGGAAAGATATATTAAGAAAATCTTCACCTCTGACCCTTAGTTGGTGATATCCCTACCTTAAGTCAATCTTGGAAAACTAGCTAGCACCTTGGAGTTGATCAAATAGATCATCAATCCGAGGGAGAGGAATCTTGTTTTTTATGGTGACCTTATTGAGTTGGAGATAATCAATGCACTTTATGATGGACCCATCCTTTTTCTTAACAAATAAGACCAGATCACCGCATGGAGAAATACTAGTTTGAATGAAACCCTTGTCTAATAAATATTTCAGTAGGAGCTTCAACTCTATCAATTCGGTCGAAGCCATCTGATATAATGGAGTTGAAATGGGATTCGTATCCAGTAACTAGTCAATGCCAAGGTCAATTTCCCATTCAGGAAGAACTCCTGGAAGGTCATTAAGAATAACCTCTGGGAATTCCCTCACTACAGGGACTGACTCAATAGAAGGAGTTTCACATTGTAGATATTTAACCCTCACTACATGGTAGAGACAACACTTGGATATCATCTTACAAGCCTTCGAGCAAGAAATGATTTGACCTGTTGGCATAGAATTTCCCCCCTTCCACTCTAAAATGGGTTCATTTTGAAATTAAAACTTCATTACCCTCATTTTGACAATCTATGGAAGAGAAACAAGCATGAAGCCAATGCATACCCAAGTAGATATCCAAATCAAACATGTCAAGTTCTACCAAATAAACAAGTGTAACTATATTGGCCAGTATTACATGAAATTCCCTATAGACTCCTTTGAAATTACAGAATTACCCATTGGGGTACAAACTGAAAAGGGTTCAATCAAAACATCGGGAATTACATCAAACTTCATAGCTACCAAAGGTGTAACAAAAGAAAGGGTAGCACCTAGATCAAGCAAAGCATAAACATTAATAGAGAAGACTTGTAATATACAAGTCACAACATTAGGAGAGCTCTCTTGTTCACCCCTAGCCTTTAGTGCAAAAAAATGATTCCTTTTTGGAGCTTCAGATCTAGGACCGCTTGATTGAGATTGGCTACTCCCCTTTTCTTGAATCCTCACATTAGGACAATTTTCACCATTTGACAACCTTTTCCACAACCATAGCAACTATAAGTTCCAATAAGGCATTAACCCAAATGTTTCTTACCACACTTAAAACAAGTTTTTCTCTTTGGGGATCAACATTTATCCCCTTTTGAGGTATATTATTAGAAACCCTATCAGTGAGAGTCTTGGAGACATTTGAAGGAAACTGGTTTGAAAACCTCTTCTTGAACTTAGGCTTGTCTTGAATGTCAAGCCTAGTCTTGGAAGAACCACTTTCAAAAGATCTTGCCTTCTTAGCTTCCCTATTCCTCTTCCTTAGATGACTCTCTTCTACTTGTTTAGTATGAACCATCAACCTAGAAAGATCCATATTGTCATGAAGCATAGCTGCACTACGTTATTCTTCAAGATCTTCGGACACGCCCGTTACTTAACGGCATCCCTAGCATTGGAAACCAAAGAGGAAGCATATTTGGACAACTTAATGAACTTTAAGGAGTATTCCTTAACACTCATACCTCCTTGACGAAGGTTGATGAACTCCTCTACCTTAGATTCCCTTTGTTCCCTTGGGAATAATATGTTAAGAGCGACCTTTTTGAAAATCTCCCAAGTCATGGGACGACCTCCTAAAGCCCTACTATCCTTCTACTGATTGTACAATGTCTAAGCCACGCCCTTCAGTTGGTAGGCAGCAAGCTCAACCTTTTGAATAGTACTCACCCCCATGGAAAAAAATATTATAGACCTCATCAAGGAAATCTTGGGGGACTTCATCAACTTTTGACCCAAGGAAAATAAGAGGATTCATACTCGTAAAATCCTTCAGACGGCTGGCCAAAGTACCAGCATGTTGGGTCTCTGGAGAAACAACCTCCCTGTTAGCTTGTGTCGTAATGTCTTGAGCTTAGTGGTGATGACTTGGTCCATTTACAACAGGGCTGCCCTCACCGCACCATCTGTCATGGCTGGAGGATTTACCAGAACTTGATCATATGCAGCAGCTTTCACTTGGGAAGGAACTTGATTGCCTTGAGGAGTAGCTTCCACATTCGCAATTTGTTCTCCTACTATTCTCGTTTTGTCATTCTTGTATTTATTGCCTATAACCACATGAAAGGGATTAAATTCTAAAATATACACAGTGTCAAAACTCTAGAGGCACAATATATGATTACCAAGAAAAGAGAATTTTCCTAATCATCACATAGCCTCTAATCCATAATTATGGCGCGCTTCACAACCTTAAACAAAACCCTGTATAATGTGGTTTAGAGAGACATTGATCCTAAGGATATTCATCCTCATGCTCTTATACCATGTTTATCACACACGGATAGAACCCCCAGATGGAACCGACATCGTCTTCCTCTCAGAGGACTCATACAAGCCCTTAGCGTTCTCATAACATGTCATCCGTTAAAAATGAAGAAAAAAATTAAAGCTTTTCCATACTATGTGAAGTGTAGTTAGACTTAATACTCAACATATATTAAGGTATACATAGACCTCTCACATAGAATCTTACTTAGGCTTCTCTTTAAACAACATGATAACATACATACGATATTCTAAAACTGTCACGACCCAAAACGAGCCGCGAGTGGCACCCCCACTTATCCTCCTATGTGAGCGAACCAACAAATCTAAACCCCAACGTTTGCCAGTATATAAATTTTGAATAAAAATAGAAAGCAATATATATATGGAGTAATAATGCAAAACCGACCACAATACTCAAGCACATCTTCGAGGACTCAAGCCTCCACACCATACTCATTTGGGAATTAGATTCTTTGAAATTGAGTATATTAAGTTAATTCTAGATTTCTTCTCTTTATTCTTATCGTGTCGGAACGTGACACTCCTATCCCCTAATGCTACGTGTCGGAACGTGACACTCCGATCCACTAATCCTGTGTGTCGGAACGTGACACTCCGATCCATTATTCCTACGTGTCGGAACGTGACACTCCGATC
>NC_028644.1:44853673-44854147 GCF_001406875.1 Solanum pennellii
ACTTACCCAATGTCTTGGGAAGACCAACCACGAAGTCCATTGCAATCCTTTCCCACTTCCATTTAGGAATGGGCATTCTCTAAAGTGTCCCTCCAGGCCTCTGGTGTTCATACTTCACCTGCTGACAATTCGGGCATTTGGCAAAAAAATCAACAATGTCGCGCTTCATTCTACTCCACCAAAAATGTTGCTTTAGGTCGCGATACATTTTGGTTGCACCAGGATGTATAGAGTACCTTAAACTATGGGCCTCTGTAAGAATAGTGCGAACCAAATCATCAACACGAGGCACACATACCCTTCCCTTAATCCTCAGATTGCCTTCCTCATCAATTATTGCCTCTTTAGCCTCTCCTCGCAATACCATACCTCGAATTCGGCTCAGCTTCTCATCAGTAAACTGCTTCTCCTTAATCCTGTCAAGAAAAGAGGATCTTGCCTCCACACAGGCCAAAAGTCCTCCTTTCTCTAGTA
>NC_028644.1:44859175-44878173 GCF_001406875.1 Solanum pennellii
ATCTCAGTACCCAGATTTTCAGAGTTTAAGTGTTTTGGAACGAAGCCCCTCGACGGTCCGTCGTGCCTATGACGGTTCGTCCTACTTGTCGTCGAGGGTAATGAGAAAAGTAGCAGAAGAAATTCACAAGTATGGGGCGACAAAATCCATCACGGGCCGTCGTGACCATGACGGTCCGTCGCGTGGTCCGTCGACCCAGTCAGTTTTTATCAAATTAATCTTACTGCTTGAATCGACTAAACAGGTCGTTACAAAAACTTGTCTCACATCTAAAGAGTTTAAGTTGGACTTAGCCAATAAAATGTCAATACTCAATATAGGCCTTACTACAATGAAATCCAAATAACATACGGAATAAAGAGTATTCCTAAAACTACTAAAATCTTCATAAGCTAGAATAATGAAAGGACAGCATCCCCGAACATGAGGACCTATCAACACTTGGAGAGAGAGTTGCAAGTTTCTTTAATCTACCTTCTTAATCTTCAATGGCAGGACCCTACATTTGTAGTAATATAAAGTAAGGGGTTAGTACGCCACATGTACTAAATATGGTTACATAAACATTTAAGGACATGCATGATAAATACCCTTTCTTTAAAAAGTATGCTAAGTCATTTGAAAATCTTTAATGCACATACAAGAGATCATATACAAGATAAGGATCACAACAACATAAAGCATGATCATAACCAAAGACATAATATCATAAAATCATATTAACATTTCATGTTCAATAGTGCATATCAACTTAACATACAAAACACTTAGCAGTAATTGGATCCAAAATCTACAAGTGCAAAGATCATGTGAAGCCCCCCTAACCCCACGTAATCAAGTAAACAAGATAGGAGTCCATAAGTACAGATTTGCTTCATACATCTTGTATTTTGGTATCATCACCACATATAGAAATATAGACCAATAACATGTTCATCAACATAACCAACATCATATATGAGTAACATCATATATCGTAAGCATTATCATTTAATTTTATCATATTACGTAAGAACAACCTCCAAGGACTTTCCTTAGAGTCAACTTGTGAAATGTCTAGGTAGAGTCCCATACCCCTACCTATACTAAGTATACTCCTCAAGTTACCCTACTTAATGTCCATTTACTTGTCTTTCATTTTACTTGAGGGAAAAATCACCTTAACCAACATTAGACCATGTGAGCTAAACATGGAATCTGGTGTCATGAATTCCCACACCAAAAGAAGGTGGTCTACAGGCCAAAGTGGAACCACACCATGAATGTAGCATTTTAGGTTGATCCACTAGGTAGTATTCCTATGGTGGCAACATAGTTCAAGGAACTCAAAGATATATTAGAGACCCATAGTTCCATATGAAATGGCAGCCTCTATCTCATGAGAGTCATTGTGAACCTACCTTCAAACTAGGGAAGAGACACTTCTCACATCTAGTTCATCGGTGCTAAGCTAAAGTCCCTTTGTGAATAACCTTTAAGTCATCATTTATTCATAAATATTATCATAGCTAATAGGATATTATCTCCTTGTATAAACATTATCGTAAGCTCTTTAGGTTTAGGATGAGAATTACCTTTCATCACAACCCTTGATTTTTGGGATTAACATATCACAATCATATTTTGTAAGGCATTCAAGATAAACATCATCAACTTGGATTAACATATCCATACAATGATCCTACATTTAGCATATTCATAGGCCAACATATATGTATAGGAACATCACACATACTTCAATTTCATAGCTACATAAATTATAGGCCACCATCAACATAATAGAGAAATCATGACTTTAGAAGACTTACTTATTTAATCCAAGTCATCAACAACTTACACTCAATTCAAAACAATCATCAAATAACCTAGTGATAAACTCAATAAAATAACCAATCCCAAAAACTTTAGACATACACAAGACCAATTCATAGTTACGGGTAAGTGAAACAGTCATTTAGGAGTTCATTAAAGAGATAGTTCCAATCCCAATATTTACATGACATTAATTAGTAGATACAACATAATAAAAACCACTATTTAGAGATGGAACATGCTTCACACTAAAACCAACATTACCATATAAATTATTAAACTATACATACTTAATTATCCATACAAAATCATTGTTTTTCATCGTTAGACATAAATCTAAAGTTAGGAAGAAAACACGTTCGTAGAGTAAAAACCCTAAGGATTGAATTGTTGGAAATCATCTTTGAAAGGAAATCTTTGGGAAAGGAATCACAAGAGTGAAATAATCGTGCCTTATTGACGAATACTCTACAAATTTTGAATGAAATCTGGAAGTCTTCATCTTTTTCCTCAAGCTTTCCTAGTTCTTCTATGGAGGTTGAAAAGAGAGTGTTTTTGAGAAAGATGAGAGGGATTTGTTTATTCTGGTTTTAAGTGCGTTAAATTAGTCTAAAGCTGACCCAAAATTATTATAAACTCATCCCCTAAAATACCCAAAAGACCTGTCACTTAAATGGGTCTTTTTGTGAAGTTAAATTGACTTAAAAATGTCGTAGACGAATTTGTGAAGTCGCTGTGCATCGCAGAGTCTATTTCACATTTTATTTTTGAAATCTGGGTTAAGGCAGTAAGTCTCATGGAGACATTGCATTCTGAGACAACTTTTTGTCCGCTACGTGTTGGCTGCGCGCAGGCTGCTTTGGAAGCCTCCTTGCCCATGTTCGAGTCCTCCACAAAGACCCTTCGGGTGATCATTATGGGAGTCGTTACTGGAAAGTTGGACCCTTTGTACTACATATCAGCTATATAAATTTTTTTAAAAATTTTTGGACATCATTTGACACTACAAAACCTTTACCAAACATAGGGATGTCTACTAGTTCAATTTAGCTAGTTTCCAAACGTTAAGGTCTTTCTTTATCGTTTTGGCCATAACCATTTCTAATTGAGTTTATTACATTAATATAGGTCTGTAAACATCATTTTAGTCATTATTATATAGGTGAATCTCTAGTCTAAGTGATCAAAATTCCGTAGCATTATACAGAGCATAAGGTTTTGAGAAATAGTTTAGGGTCCAAAGTCTGACAAGCTACATCTAGTAGAGTCTTGTTCATCAGTGTGAGTCGTGACACATCTATGAGTGAGAGGATTTTGGACGATAGGAGTTTCACTTTATTCATTATTCTTGTGTCATGCCATAGAGCTTAACTCTATATGATCTCTCTCTTATCTCGTTTGTCCGGTGGTCTTCTAGATGTGATTTCTTGGAGGGGATGATGTCTTAATGCTTGAGGGAGAAACAGTCAGTTTTGATGGTTATTGTGGTTTTTGACTAGATGAGTATAGGGATGGTGGATTTGGAAGATTGTGATGTGATTCCATTTATGGCTATGTGTGATCTATGAGATTTGAGGTATTATGATGTGAAGTTGTATTGTGATGTAGTTCTATCATGATAAGAGTTATAATGGTTGAAAGAAGTCCTTTTGGGTACAATGGGTTATTTTATGGTTATATGCAATGGTAGTAGAAAATTATGGTGTATATTTGAGGAGTGTTAATAGAATGTTGTAAATAGTAAGAGTTGAAGGTTTCCCTTTCATATGACTAATGCTTCATAGTTGTCATTGTGTTGGATTGAAATTCTTGTATAGGCTTAGTCCTAAGAAGGGGAGATGGTGAGCTTACCTAGCAATGTAATGATGAAATTATGCTAGCAAATGGTGGAATCCATAAAGCTAGATTGTTGGTTTGCAGATGAATCTACCTTGAAGGTGTGGAAAGAGAAAGAGGAAGTTTATTCCATAAGTTTGAGTTATGTGGTGCCTAAGAGTTGAATGAGGTGATGTTTAGGAGGGTTTGTCTAAGATTGAATCCTAAGAGGACGTGTTATGCTTGACTTTTAGTGATGTTTAGTAAGGTTGATTTTTAGCCTTGATGTTCATAAGTTAGGTTAGCTTGAGTTCCCACCTTATGAGAAATATAGTAGGGTATGAAGTATAAAACCTTGAAGATGATTCATAACAGTCCTAATAAAATTTGAATGAGAATGAGTAAAGGTGTTAATCCATAATAAAGGCCCCGGTATGTCATAGTTCCATATGGTTGTTTTGATTTATTCCTAGATGGTTTTACCCTAAGTGGGGGAGAATGAGTTGAGTAGTAAGGTAGTTTATATCCTTATCTTTTCCTTCTATTCTTACTCAAGCTTGAGATCAAAATTGTTAGTGGTTTTGTCATGTTTTGGAGTCTATCACATGAGAATGATTTGCATGTCTCCTAATGTGATGGGTGTTATTGATGATATGACGTGTGCATGCTCTTGATAATATCATAGTTATATTAGTAGATTAGTAGTTAATATATATTTCTCATGTCAATGTGTGCTAATGATATTTGCATTAATTGCTTCAAAGTTGTTATGTTTAAGTTCCAACGTGTGATTTGAAAGTTATTACATGTTGCGCTTTATAGTGATGTGGTGATTGTGTCTAATGTTGGAGAAGGTAGTTCCTCCATTAATTAAAATGAAAATGATGAACTAAGTAAGCACTTTGAATTGTGAAAATAGTTCCAAATTTTCTTGTGTTGCTTAGAGTGCTTAATAATATGAAGTTGGTGTTCCTTCTTTGTTTGGTGCATTGACTATGAATGTTATGTCCATGATAATATGTTTTGTGATCTTCTAGTTGAGTCCTTGTTGTCCTGGAAATTGTTTAATGTCATTCGAGGATGAATGTTGTTCTAACTGGGGGAGATTGTAATGACACTAAAAAAAAAGGTCAAAATAGAGTTTCTCATGTGTTTCATGAGTTAATAATGTGTTAGAGTAATGAACTTTAGAATTATATATCAGTTTGGTGAGTTTGGAAGTCAAATGTCAAGGGAAGACCAAGAAGTTCGACGACTAGTCGTCTGTATGTTTATGTCTATTCTTGTTTGCCTTTGCATGTTTTTTGGCGTATTAATTTATAGGAGAGGAACATAAGATCTAGGTGGGCATGTTTAGGGTTGAAATATCCAAGTAAGACTCCCCAAGTACCACCCTAGGGGTCCTTTAGGAGGACCAAGACTTTGCACGAAAGCTGCAAAACATTGTCCAAACGACGAGCATGATTGACGTCCCATGCGTCAAACGACGCCCCGTTGTTTGGTCGTAGCTCCACAATTAGTGGTGGGAAATTTATACCCTCCCCCCAAATGACAGCCTATGAACCAAATGACGCCCTGCAGGACAGACCTTCGTTCAAACAACGCCCAATAGCTTGGGTCCATCATTTGGAATCCTGTAACAATGCGTGCACATTACGGCCAAGCTTGTGGTGTTTTAGTAAATTCACCCCAAGTCATTTAAAATGTGAGGACGGTTGTTTTAGGGTTTTTACTGTATTTCAAATTATTTTATACTCCTAAAACCTAAGTTATCCTTCATTATTCATAATCAACACCTCTGTCTCAAGAAAAACTCTCTCAAAACCCCATTGAAGCTCCAACTCGAGGTAGATCTAAGATTGAAGGTTTTTGACGATATTTTCACAAAATTTCGTGGTTTTCTTCATAAAGGGTATTCTTGTTCATCCTTGACTCTTCTCTCTTCCAAGGAGTCAATCCAAAGACTTATCACAAAGGGTTTTAAATTCCTAAATTCTTCTATTTTGAATTATAAGCATAGGTCTTTACATGAAACGTTTTAATGAATGAAATATGATATTTTCAATGTTAGTTGATGATTTTAAGGTCAAAATCTCAATGAACCCATGCTCATGCAAATTCTCAACATTTGACTTATGAAGTGGGTGCAATGTATTTGATTAGATAATGTTAGAGTTGTGCTTTTCCTAATATTGTATTAAAATTATGAACTGCCTTTGTATGATTTATTATGATGATTTTATGGAGAACTGAGAAGAGGTGGTGATGTCTTGGATGAATGGTCTTATCTATCTTGCTTAGTTCTTATTGATTTGATCTTGGGTGGTATGGTCCATCTTTGGTGGCGGTGTTTACTTGAAGTATATGAATATATATATGTGTGTTGTGATTATGGCCTTGAAGGCATTGAAGGTGTAGTTAACAGGTTTTATAATGTATATGCATGAGATTTCTTATGAATTTGAGTATGTGGGTCTTGGAGATGGTAGGTCTAAATGAAGTATAATGTATATATGAAGCATGATAATGTGTGAATTATGATGATTGTAGCATGATTATGTGTAGAAGTCAAACTTATCAATATGGTGGTTATGTGAAGAGTGTTCTCACATATACTCACACAGACACATTGAATGAATGAATTGAATTTAATTAATGAAAATGGGGGATTCTAGGGTAGACACCATTCATGAGTAGAGATGAAGTGTCTAATACCAACCCTACTATTCCTAAGAATTCTAGTGAATGAAGATGGGGGATTTTTGCAGTGGACACTCTTCGTGAGTTGAGATGAAGTGTTTAGTAGCAACCTCTATATTCCCCAGACCTTTCCAGAGAAAGGTTGGAGGTTTGATACTCTTCATGAGTTGAGATGTAGTATTCAAACGTCATGTTGCTCCGTCGATGGTGACTAAGGCTGCACTTTGGGAGCTCATCCTCACACAGATATATGTTAAGCTACCCCACCCCATCGACAGGATGTAGGTGAGGCTAATGGGTGTCGTTCATGGGGGTCGTTTGACACTTTCAAGGCAGTGCCTAGCCAGTGTTTGGGGTCCTCCTTTAGGGCCTTTAGCGGGTCCCTCGGGGAAACTCGAACGTTTCCACTGTAAAAACACTCATAATCATGTCAAGGATCTTCCATATCAGTTTGAGTATCAAACAAAACAAGAAACAGTTCAACATATATCAAAGTTCACCTTCGCATATACTCAGCAAACCATAAAACAAAGCTAAGCATCAAAAATCACCTTTTATCCCTCAAGCATAGAACTGTCATCTAATCCAACCAATCACATCTAAAAGACTATCGGAAAAGATAATGTAAGAGAGATATCTTATAGAGTTAAGTTTTATGGCATGACATGAGAATAGTGAAGAAGGGAAACTATATCTTCCTATAGCCTCTTGCTCATAGATGTGTCGTGACTCACCACCGATGAGCGAGACCCTACTAGAATTTGCAGTATGAGCCTTTGGACCCTAAAACAACTTTTATAAACCTCATGCTCTGATACCATGTTTTCCACGATCGGGGAGCACCCCCTAGAAGTAATATAGCATATTTCACCTCTTGGAGGTCTTATACAAGCCCATAGTTATCATACATCGCTTTTTCATGGGTAATTTTATCGTAAAATTTAAAATTTTTATAGCAACCATTATGCTAGAAACATCACTTCCATTATATATAAAATATTATAAGTATATAGCTAGACTCTAAGTCTCTTTGTACTCTTAAACTCAATATCATAAGAGTATATTAGGGACACGAACCCCATAACATAATGCATAACTAAACTATTACATGACTTTAACATAAACTTGACATAGGACATCCTTTAATCTTAAGGATTCCTTTCTTTGAGCTTGGGAAACACATATCAATACCTTCACCTCAAAGACATCCTTTAAGCATCCATAACCTACACTTTGTGTAAAAAGTGATGAAGAATGGTCTTAGTACAAGAATGCACTAAGTATGGCAATCATGCAAAACCATGCATTTAAAAGGGGACATTTTAATTAGAAAACATGCATCATGCATTTTTTTTGAAAACTTCATAAAACTTGATACAATAAGCATCATACCATTCACATACGTAATTTAGGCATATACAATAGTAATAACATCACATAAGCTACACATTGCATTTAAGGTATATTAGTCACCACTTTACATTAAGCTTTATCCAATTTAAGTTAGTTCATTTTACTTTTTTCCTTAACTTCCCAAGTAACCCGTAGTGATACTCGGTGCAATGCATCACCTTAAGGACACAAGGTACACATACATACCATCTTCATAACCCAACACATAACTTCAAATAAGTATATCACATCATAAGAAACATTCAAGTCAAGACTCCCAATACCATTACAGTAAACCATACTCAACTTGCACATGTACTAACTTTACATCACATCGACCATTATAAGACCTTACTCACAATCCTAATCTAATCCTACTAGTGCAATGTACATGTGAAGTCCCATAAACTTAGACATACATGTAAAGTCCATAAACTCAGACATACTTAGTAAACTAATAAATACACCACAACCATACCAATTACTTCACACATCAACAATACAAGTATAGACACTTAATACAAGCAATGTAAGACTTCATCATATAGTCAATAAGATCCACACTATGTATATAAGGGAAGGACACATCATATAGACTCCTTAGGACTCATACCATGCATTTCATCACTACAAGTAGACAACACTACAATATCATGCATAAGGAACATAAACATAGTCATATACATTAGGACACCTTCCTAGAACTTCATTCAAGATCTATTTGTGCAATGAATAGGTAAAGTCCCATACACCAACCTACATTAAGAAACTTACCTTAGGTTATCCTAGTTAGGGTCCTTACTTTACATCTATTATCCATTTATATTTTGGGAAAATATAGGTTTTATCGACACTACTAAGACCATGGGTGCAAAACATGAAATTTAGTGTTGGAGAGACTTACACCAAGAGAAGGTGCTCTACCTTGCCAAGGTAGAAAATTAACATCATGCTAGCATATTTGGTGATATCACTTGCTAGATCCTATGGAGAATCGATTTCAAGTAGCAGTAGAAGTAGATTACATAGTAGTGGTAGCTTGTGACCTCTCCTCTGGCATATATGGAAACCCTCTTTATGCCAAATAGGGCATTGTAGTTATTAACCTTGTGAGAGTTATGGTGAACCTACCTTCCCAAATTGGGAAGGGACACCCCTAAATTTCAAGTTCACTCGGTGCTAAGCTAAGTTCCCTTTCATTAAAAAGCCCTCATTAGTATTACTTTATAAAACATAGGCTTTAGGAGATTTAATCCCCTCATATGCTTAGCTCATAGGTTATAGAGGAGAAAATCATTCCATCAACCTAGATCAAGTGAAAAACCTTACACATGGACATAGCATATTCAAGAATCATCTATTTTAGGATACTCTTGAGAACACCTTTCAAGATACCCTCTATTTACTAGATCATCATACATGCATAATAGACATATTTTCATGTGTGCGTGTATATATATATGTGAGCAAACCTTTGACCAAAACACCCTTTGACCACACATTTTCATAATTCATTTCATTCATGCGTAAGTGTATAGGTGTAAGTATATGAGCAATCCTTTCATATAAACACATTTAGACACTATGCATATTATTACTTCATCATATATACTTGACATCATAGCATCCAAGTCATATTCATAACATGCTCATGCATTCATATTCATGTACATAGATCACAAACCTATGAACTATCCTATAAAGTCACAAATGTGCAATGCATTGACAAGCTCTCATACCCTTGTCCATACTAGTACACCTATCAAGTCATCTTTGTTATGTGACACATAACATACTTCATAGACATCTACTTTACATGCATAGTAGTAGACATTAGTGCATATCAGAATACCCTTTCATTTAAACCTTGAACCTATACTAATTTTAAGCATGCATGAGGTGTAAGTGTGTGTACATTGGTCAACATAATTGCATAATGGCTATCAACAACATATTGAGACAACCACCTTCTTAAGACCATAATGAACCTTCAAGCATAGACCACACAAAACATAATACCATAGAAGGCAAGATAATTTTATATTACAATCAAGGCTCCTAACATTAGATATTCATTACATCATCAATGGAACATACCACACAAAGCCTAATATAGTCATTCACCTGCTTATAACATTAGCAATACAACCTAGATTATCAACTAGCATAGGAGACTAGACATATACTTCACATGGTGTGATCATCATAATCACACACTCCTATATCATAAAATTGCCTTCAAGGACATTATCAACACATATATACATTTCCATGAAGTAAGCACTGCCACCAAAAGTGGACAGTACCACACAAAGCTGTTCAAGGCCAATAATTTAGCAATTCTATAGAAAAGTAAAGAAAATAGACAATCTTACCAATTCCTCAACCTATGATCATAATTGATTAATACTCCTTTTTCATCAAAAATTCAATCAAAGGTCGGTAGCTAAAATCATCTTAACATAAACGAAATTATGCTTCAACAATCCTAGAATCAAGATCACATCATGTACGTTGCATTATCAATCTATAGAAGGTAGAAGAACATACGTAAATCCTTACCAAATCATCAAACCTTGATCCACATAGATCAAGTTCGCATAATTCACCACCAATATACATAATAGGCAGAAGCTATAATAAAATTATCATTATTGAATCACATTACAATCAGAATAACATAAATATCATAATATACTACAACATAGGCTAAATCGAGATTGGAGGGATCATGGGTTTATCATGAAATGGGATTGAATTCAACATTAAAAACAGTATCTAATCATCAATTTGATATCAGAAATCTTTTGAAAACATTTTGGGAAGAACCCATTGCTAGATTGGAATATTGGAGGCTTGAGATCATGAAATCTTCATTGAAAACATTGGAAGGAACTCCTTAGAAGAAAGGTTGACTAAGAATTAAGGATCACCATACCTTATGGTAGAAGATAAACACTAAAAACTGTTGAACAAAATTTGAGAATCGATCACCATGGCTGTTTTTAAGCTTCATCTTCAATGGAGGTTTCTAGAGAGGGTTCTTTTTGAGAGGGAAAAGTATAATTTAAAGAATGAATTGGGTAGGGGTTTTCATGTTATAAATCAACTTAAAATGCCCAAGAATAAAAAAAATAAACGTCTATAGTAATTTAGGGACGTGGAAATTCACCCCTTGAATGGCAGCGCGCATGCTGCAATTGCAGGCAGCACCTACTGTAGCCAATCGACGGGGCGTTGATGCAGTGATGGCCCATCCTGTTGCTCCGTCAATAGTGACTGAGGATGCACTCCAGGATCTCATCCTCACATGACTAAGTGTTTATCTACACAGCCACATCATCGGGGCGTAGGTGAGGCTATTGGGCGTCGTTTGACACTGTCAAGGTAGTGTCTAGGTAGTGTTTGGAGTCCTCCTTGAGGGCCTTTAGCGGGGCCCTTGGTGACTCTTACCCGGACGTTTCCAACGTAACTACACTTATAATCATGTCAAGTATCTTCCATATAAGTTTGAGCATCATACAACACATGCCACACATCAAGACATGCGAAGCACACTCAAATACGTCCAAGGGCTAAGTTTTGAACGTCTTGGACGTTCTTGGATTTGTACATCCAAATGTCTTCTAATCAATAATACATTCTTCAAAACACTAACTTAATATGTTAATAGGCTTATAAGGCACATGTGAGGCTCTAGACACCTTAATTCATTTTTGAGCGTCTTGCAAGTAAGCTTAGAATGCGATTGTGAGTAATGTCTTATGATGTATAAATGAATTGAAGTCTAAATATGATATGATAGACTAATGCCTCTTATGATAATATTGATAATTCTTGATTTGTATGTCGTCTTGTAATGAGTTCTTCTATGTGATTCATAAAGTAGTTCAGGTTAATCGTGTTATGCTTCAATGTATATATGCTTAGTGATTAATGTAGGTTGTAAGTATGATTAGCTTGTGGCATTAATGTGATTCTCGAGTGTGGATAGTGTAATGAGACATTTTTCACGACCCGAGCGTACCCCCCAGAAGTTAGGGCATTCTCGAATCGAAACACAGTGTATTCGACCTCTCGGAGGTCTTGTACAATCCCTTTCTTACCATTCATTGCATACATGTATGAAAAGTAGTGCAAATTTAAAACTTTTCTCACAAAATAATAATACTTCAAAATATCTCATTTATAGAAAACATAATAAAAGGATAATTATCAAAGTCGCCATCTTAGACATAGGAATATATTAGGACACGGCCCATGCTTTATCATATAGAAAATAGCTACGTCTATTACAATACTTTAATATGAAAATCTAAACATCAAGATGTTGTCGAATCTAGTGAGGACATACCAAACTCTTTACTTCAATGAACACTACGCCAAGCTTGCACTTCGAGACTTCTCTCAAACGCCACCTACATCTTTAGAGATAGACAAAATGTATGGAATTAGTACAAACACTTGTACTCAGTATGGAATAATGCATAAAATCATGATAAACAGACTTTTATATGAAACATACTCTTTTTAAGAAAACCTTTTAAGGCAAGTACAATAGTCACTTAAAAGTCAACATATATGCACATAAGTAACGTTCCACAATATATCATCAATATTACTTAAAACCATATACTAAGACTTACTTAAGTAAGACAAGAAGAGACCGCCCATGCACCCTCTTCAAGCCTACCTAAACAATCCTTAAGACTACCTAAGATAAGATTGTTCCCTTTTCCTTTCATTTACTCCCCACCTAAGGTTACTCCAAGATTCACCTAAGTAGGACAAGAAGAGACCACCCATACACCCTCTTCAAGTTTACCTAAACAACCCTCAAAGCTACCGTAGATAGAGTATATTCTAGTCAACATATATTAGCTAAAGTCATAATCATTAATTAAGTCAATTAGAAGATATTTCATTCATTAAATACTTCACATTATGGTCTTGGAAAGACCTAGGAACTCATATACTATAATCTTCAAAGTCGAGTTGTGCAATGTCTGGATAACGTCTCATTCCACTACCAAAAGTTCCTAATACCTATCCAACACTAGTATGTATTCCACATGATGAGAATAGGCAATAACCGACATATACCATACTAGCTAGGCATGGAATCCAGAGTCATAAACCTACTACTTGCCAAGGATAGAACTAGGACACATCCCATGAAGGCATATGGTTAAGGAATATCAAGGTCTTTTATGCACTCTAGTCTCATTCTCAAGTAGAGTTACATTGGAATCTGGTCTCCTTCTTATGTAGAGCTACAAACCGTAACATATTCACTCGTTGCTAGACTTTGTTCTCATTGAGTAAGTTCATAAAAGGGAGCATATGAAAAGGTACCATCTCTTAGTCATTACATAGTCATAATGCACCTACAAAAGGTGGGTAAACTAGGGCTGCCACTCAATGGTCTAAGAAGGATGGCTCATTCTTAAACTTTTTTCTATATAGAAGGTTTCACATAATAGTAATGCTTAGAATGGCACCATCTTAGATCTACCGATCCTAGACATTCATTCAACATTCATCCATACACATACAAGAAAAATTTGCATAAGTATACTAAGTTAAGATGTTCATATTCATAATGTACATCTATTAAGTAAGGGACACAAGTCTACCAAGACGAGACACACGCATCTTCACATGTAGAATATCATTCTATAAGCACATAGGCATAGCCAACATCATTTATAGTTCATTCTATATACTACTATAGACTCATCAATATATCCATTATAGACTAATATAGACAAATAGGAATAATCATGCATCAACTCTAAGACTACACACATGAACTTATAGTCATAGTCTAACATGATCACATAATCATCAATAGAAGAAACAGATACTTTCATATTACTCACATGTATATAGATATGATCATATTCTCATAATTCAACTATACAAATCATCATAATATATCAAGTATTTTCCTACAAGGCCATGATCATCATAATACACAATGTAACGCTGACGAGCCCACATAATTCACAAGTAATGCACATAACACTGTCACCATTGGTGGAACATACCAATCAAAACATCACTCAAGATCTAAAGTACATAAAAAAATAGAATTAGGGAAGCCTATCACCAAATCCATTCTCACCACTTCAATCCCTAGCTAAACCGTGCATTACAATACCAATAGGCCCTTACCCATGACCATGATCATCAATTCAATACAAAAATCACAATACTCAATTAATCTGTGTCAATTCAATATAGATTTATCAATACAATACAGCCTATACATCAATTCAATACAATTCTCACATCATTCAATAGCCCATACAAAACTACACTAGAATTCATAATTATTCAGACATGATCACTTAAACTATAAAATAGTTAAAACTAGGATTGCATGGTTTGCATGGGTTAATAGGAATTATTACTTTAAAACATTTCATTGACATCAATTCAATCCTAAAACATTGGTTTAAAACTTTTTATGAAAGAACCCATGGCTAGATCACAAAATTGGACAATTCATGTTTTTGATCATCTTTGAAAATCATTGTAATTTACTCCTTGAATAAAAATATTTTAACTATGAATAACCATACCTTAATTGTGATGAAAATCCCACAAGCTTTATGAAGAAAAACTTGGGAAATCTATCTTGTTCCTTGGAGCTTCAAACCTTCAATAGTGGAGGTTTTGGAGAGAGTGAATGGAGAAGTTTTGTATTGAGTTGAGGGTTTTTATATTTAATTGGTGAGGTTAGATGTTTGAATAGGTCCAATAACCGTCTATAATGCACCCCTAGATTACCCAAAAGACCTCTACATTTATTGGACAAATTAACCAACTCAAATTTGACATAAAACGACGCAACAAAATCTGTGACTTTACTGCACATCACGGAGGCACTTCCAAATATTATTTTTTGATTTTTTGGATAGAATGGTTCGTGACAGCCCCGCGTCTCAAGGCAAAACTTTTGCCTACTGCGTGACAGCTGTGCGACGCCAGTCATTTGCTGCTTGGCAGCTTAACTGGCCCATGTTTGGGTCCTCCTCGGAAACATTTTTGATGGTTCTCGGGGCGTCTTTCTCGGATGTTTTGACCCTTTATATATCTATGCGTAGGAACTCTCGGTATTGAATTTCACCTTCAAACCATCCCCCAAAAAGTCACTACAAAACACTATGACACACTAGTTCAACTTCGACTAGATTCCGAACGTCTTGGCCGTTTGACCTCCAAACACTTCAAAACTTTATATACTGCCTATGAACACTACTTTTTTAACAATTTTATTACTTCAAAACATCATAACACAAGTGTTAGGCTCTATTTCAACCTAGCTCATTTTGAGGGTGTAACAATACTCCCCCACTTGGAAACATTCATCCTCGAATGACAGTTTCCACACTTCGAACAATTTTAAGAGTTAAGACTCAAAGACTAGCAGCACATAACCATACCACACAATACACAATACCCACATGTAGGAGAGATATCAATTTCACATACTTTAAGAGACTCAAAACACAATAAGAAGGTAGAATCTACTTCTACAACTTATCATGCAATAAGACTCACATTTTTTTCATTTCATATCGGAGGAACTTCCTTCTCCACATTATATCATGCTCATATATATCATTCCTGTACACATCATAACCATTTTTCATGAAAAAACAATTTAGTCAAATTTTCAATATCTTTACAGTGAGCACCAATTTCTTTTTAGTGAAACATTCTCATTTTTCCATAAATGAAACTCTGAAACAATTTATGATGGAAGCATGACAATATGACAGATAAAACCATATATGCTCAATTAAAACATAATTACAACTTCATGAAATGCACAATGCAAGGAATCAATAAATTTCAATTGCAACTAGACAATGCAACATGCTAGTATGACATTCATTCTATCTCCCAATCTTGAATTGAATAGAAGATATGAGACAACAAATCACCATTCTACTACTGACCATACTCCCACAACTAGAAGGAACTCATGTAACTAAATCGAGAAAACTATAACTTACCGGCATCATCATCATCATCTGGTTTTGTTCCTTTGGCTCGGAAAGCATAGAAGCTAGCTTTTCCCTTTCGAGCACCACCATCCGTAACATTAGGAGGAACTTTCTTGGCCTCTCTTGCTCTAACAACAATAGTAGGACAATCTCTCACCGTGTGATCATCCTTACCACAACCAAATCACCTACTAGTAATAGCTAGTCACTTCCCAAAGTGCTTCTTCCCACAAGTAGCACAAGTAGGCTTAACCACATGCGAACCACCACCTCTCTTATAGTTACACTTAGGATCACTAGAACCATCTTGATTTGGATCCCTTTTCTTAAACTTAGGTTGAACTTCTCATCAGTTCTTTCCCTCTTAGCATCTCTACTTCTCTTCCCAAGTTTAAACTCTTCGAGAGGGCATGAGTCCATCAACAACCCGTCAATGGGGCTCGTCGACCCTAACCTGTATTCGAGAGCTTTTTGGACTCTTCCTTGGGTCCTTGGTAGGGTCCTAGGCTTGTCGAATCTTAACTTTAATGTGCTAGAACGTTAGTTTAGTGATAGGGAGATTATTTGAGGAACTTCACCATATATTATGAAATCATTTGGGCATTAGAGTACGACTTAGGCTTTAGTATAGTTCTTGAGACATACAGGGTGTTACAACAAGCCTCAATTTCAAGCTATCCTATCTTGGTTTTTTCTTGCCAAGTCAATCTACACTTGAAGGGATTCGTACATAACAACTTTAATCTATTGTAGTCTAACATGATTTGATTTAATTTTAGGTTTTTGAGTCAACCTAGAATACTTCTATGTGAGAGAACTTGATTCTCCTAGTTTGTTTATGTCTATGTGTATATGAGAAAAATAATACTCAATCAAGGTCACCTCATATTGAGTTTAACCCCAAATCCCTAACCATGATGGCTAGAAGACCAATTTTCAAGACTAAATGCATTTTATCATGATCCATGTCTAAATTACAAGCTATTCAATCACACAGTTCATTAGAAGTTGATTTTGGTCATACTTGATCATAAAGGTTAAGTTATAAATTTACAAGTCAAGATACTTCCTATTCCATTAAGTCTATGTAAATTCATATTTAGATGATCCTAACTATGATCATTTATTATTCAAGACAGTGAATTAGGAAGATCACTATAGAACCTTCAACTTTGCCTCTAATGGTTTAAACCTACAAGATCAGATTCATCAACATAGATTAGGGTTCACTATGTAATTAACATTATATCATCATAAAAACATCAAACAAACATAATTCAAACATAATTGGATGATATACACTAATTTTGAATCACATTCAAGTCCTACCCACAATGCAAATCACAACCCTAGCTTTAATTGGGTTTTTGGATCCACAATTGAGGGATTCCTATGGGGGGACCATGGTTGGAATAACCCATGGATGAATAAGATAAATATACCTTCATCCAAGTCCCTAAACCAAGCTTGAACCCTTGGTGAAATCTTGACCTAGTTTCTGCCCCAACTTCTTCTTCTTCCTCGGTTCTAGACAGAGGATATTTGGAGAGTTATTTGGTCTCTTTAGAAGAGTTAGTTAAAGTGATTAGTTTAGGGTTTATTATACTTATATAGGTGGTAACTTAACTCATTAACGAACCTATATTAACCCCTAATTAGATAACTAACTAATTCCTAAACTCCCAACTTCAAATTAAAAAGCGGAAATTTGGAAGCACCTTTGACCTGACCATCTACAGAACGTATATTGAACTAGTGTCCATGGTTTGGATCCATGGTTTTGGTATGAAACTCGCCATTTGTAGGCCTGATCCACACCCAAGAATGGGGTCGTGAGTCAACCTATTTTGATAGTTTTTGGCTAAAGTTTGGGTCCCCCTCATGGACCCCATTGGTGGTCCTTAGGGATTCGTACCCGTACATTTTGTAATGAACCGAGAGTACCCCCTAGAGTTTCGGGCAACCTTTGAGTCTTCAAACGGTGTACTTGACCTCTCAGAGGTCTTTTATATGTAACGACACGAATGTACCTCCTAGAAGTTAGGGAGAACCAACGGGTTGGAACAATTGTGTACTTGACCTTTAGAAGGTCTTGTACAAGCCTTATCTATCATTCATTACATAACACATGAAAGGTAGGGCAGAATTACAAATTTTCACGAATAAACTAATAAAGAGAACATCTCCCATAAAAGCAAAGGATTTGATCTCATCTACAGAAGCCAACTTAAAGACACAATATAAATATCTTAGGGACACGACCCTTTACATTAAATGAAAATACATAATGAGTCTTTAGAATTGAAACTATGAAATACGACTATGCCTCGAATATATGTGGACATGCTTAGTCTTGAGAGAATCATTCCCAATCTTCTGTTCTAGTCTTCAAACTTTCCTCCAACTTATATTTATTAAGTATAGAAAAGTATGGGCTTTGTACAAGACAATGTACTAAGTATGGCATATGCAAAAACATGCAAAAACGGATGTTTTAGTAAAATAAGTTGTCATGCCAAATTTATAAAACCTTCAAGATTTAAGAGTAAAAATAGTATAAGAATCATAAATTAACAGATAAGGTAGGAATCTCACAATTTTAGAAGCAAAGTACACATTACAGTAATATTAGGCAATCTTACAATGAACACAGTGACACATTACAGTGAAATAGCCTTACAGTGAATAACAATACAGTAAGCATTTTCACCCAAGCATAGTGAACTTATTTCCCATGAGGTTTCCCTAACAAAGTTATACTAAGACTCACTAAGGTGAGACAAGAAGGGACCTCCTATACACACCATTCAAGACACACCAAAGCTATCCTTAAGATTACCAACCATAGGCTTACCTAGTCCGGGAATCAAATCCACTCTTTGCTAGATATTTTGTCACGACCCAAAATAAGCCGCGAGTGGCACCCACACTTATCTTACTAGGTGAGCGAACCAACAATCTAAACCCCAACGTTTACCAGTATATCAATTTTGAATAGTAAATAAAATGCGGAAGATCCAAAACTCATTAACGAAATCAATTAAATAACTTCTAAAGTATAATACTTACCATCCCCAAAATCTGGAAGTCATCACATCAAGAACATCTATCCTCAAATTACTAAGTCTAAGAGTACTTAAGAAACTAAAATAAGTAGAAGATGGTCCATGTCCGAACTTCAAAGACATCAAGACGTGAAGAAGAGAATCCAGCCCGAGCTAGAAATAATAGCTCACCCTGAAATCTGACGTGCTGAAGACT
>NC_028644.1:44882414-44905398 GCF_001406875.1 Solanum pennellii
TTTCTACTTAAAGCATCTGCCACAACATTAGCTTTTCCTGGGTTATACAACATAGTAATATCATAGTCCTTCAATAGTTCCATCCACCTCTGCCTCAAATTCAAATCTTTCTGAGTAAAGACATACTGTAAACTACGATGATCTGTATAGACTTCACACTTGACCCCACATAGATAATGTCTCCATTGCTTTAATGCAAATACTACTGCAGCCAACTCCAAATCATGGGTCGGATAGTTACGTTCATGCACTTTTAATTGCCTCGAAGCATAAGCAATTACATTTCTTCCCTGCATTAGCACTGCACCCAAACCATAATAAGATGCATCACAATAGACAATGAAATTCTTACCTTCCACTGGCAAGGTAAGAATTGGTGCAGTAGTCAACAAGGTCTTGAGTTTCTGAAAACTTTCTTCACATTCATCCGACCATAAAAAGGGAACATTTTGCTTAGTCAAATTTGTTATCTGCGAAGCAATAGAAGAAAATCCCTTGACAAATCGACGGTAGTAGCTAGCTAAACCAACAAAGCTTCTTACCTCTGTAACATTAGTAGGTCTTACCCAACTCTTCACTGCTTCAATCTTAGAAGGATCCACCATCACTCCATCCTTAGAAACCACGTGCCCCAAGAAAGACACTGAATCTAGCCAAAACTCACACTTGGAGAATTTGGCATAAAGCTTTTTCTCCCTCAACATTTCCAACACAATTCTCAAATGCTCCTCATGTTCCTTCTTACTCTTGGAGTATATCAGTATATCATCAATAAATACGATCACAAAGAGATCCAGATATGGCTTAAAAATCCCGTTCATCAAGCTCATGAAAGCAGCAGGGGCATTCGTTAGTCCAAAGGACATTACCAAGAATTCATAATGCCCATACCTAGTTCGAAAAGCAGTCTTTGGCACATCTGCTGCCCGTATTTTCAATTGATGATAACCGGATCTCAGATCAATTTTAGAGAAGACACAAGCACCTTGTAACTGATCGAACAAATCATCAATTCGAGGAATAGGGTACTTGTCCTTAATAGTTACCTTATTCAACTGCCTTTAGTCTATGCACATCCGAAAGCTTCCATCCTTCTTTTTCACAAATAAAACAGGAGCACCCCAAGGGGATGCACTTGGTCTAATAAAACCTTTCGCTAACAACTCCTGAAGTTGGGCCTTTAACTCCCTTAACTCAGCTGGAGCCATTCTATAAGGGGGGATGGAAATGGGGCGAGTACCCGGCTCCAGATCAATACAAAAATCAATATCCCTATCCGGTGGCATACCAGGAAGGTCTGCAGGAAACACATCCAGAAACTCACACTAGCGGATCTGTCCCAGGCTTGGCCAATGTCACAGTTTTTGCATTACAATCCAAGATTGCAAAATTTGGGGAAAGCCAAGTCATACCCAGAATTACGTCAAAATCAACCATTTCTAGGATAATCAAATCTACATAGGTATTGCTCCCTACAAAAGTCACAAGGCGAGACCTGTACACCTTCTCAACTATCACAGACTCACCCACAGGAGTAGAGACACTAATAGGCATGTCAAGCAAATCGCAATGTAAATCAAGACCAGTAGCAAATAAGGAAGATACATATGAAAATGTGGATCCAGGATCAAATAATATAGAAGCCATGCAATCACAGAACAAAAGATTACCTGTGATAACAGCATCAGATGTCTCTGCTTCAGACCTCCCGGGGAAAGCATAACAATGGGCCCTATCACCTGTCTGTCCATTGCCCCTATCATGTTGCGCTGCAGCAGTTCCAGCTTGCCCGCCACCCCGACTAATTGGGGGTCTGTAACTCTGTTTTGGACAATACTTCCTGATATGTCCAGTCTCCCCACATCCATAACAATTCCTGGAGTCAAGCATAGGTCTTTGTGAAAGTGACGAAGTCTGGGGATAACCTCCAAACTCAGAGAAAGGCTGACTGGGCTGCGATGGACCCCCAGCTAAAGCCTGCAGGCAAGAATGAATAGGGCGGTTTTGGTAACCTCCTGAACTCTGCCCTTTGGAGTAAGAACCACTAAACTCACCTCCCTTACGGAACTTCTTAGATGTCGACGCCATGGTGAAGTCGTCTGGCTTCACCCCCTCCACTTCTATCACAAAATCAACCACTTCCTGAAAGGATTTTGCTGCAGCAGCTACCTGTAAGGCTGGGATCCGCAAATCTGACCTCAATCCCTTCACAAAACGGCGAATCCGCTCTTGTGGACTGAAACAAAGCTGAGTGGCATACCTAGATAGTGCACGAAATTTAGCCTCATAAGCAGCAACAGACATCCTTCCTTGCTCTAGGCTCAGGAATTCATCTCTCCTCCTATCCCTCAAAGTCCGGGGTATATACTTCTCCATAAATAAGCTAGAGAATGATGCCCAAGTCATAGGTGGTGCCTGTGCTGGTTGACACTCAACATACGACCGCCACCACATTTTGGCATCCCCCTGAAACTGATAGGTCACAAACTCCACACCGAATCTTTCTACTATGTCCATCTTATGTAGCAGCTCATGACAATCAACCAGAAAATCATAGGCATCTTCAGATTCAGCACCCTTGAATACTGGAGGTTTTAACTTTAAGAACTTAGTGAAAAGTTCATGCTGATCACTTGTCATTATGGACCCTGTAGTCAATCGAGGAAACGTGCCTATTTCCAATGAGGCATCCATGCGGGGAGCCACAGCGGCTGCATGTTGTACCCCCTGAACCTGAGGTGCTGGTGCAGAAAACACTGGAGGTGTCTGGCCCTGATCAGATAACCCGCTAAGATAAGTAAGAACCTGATTAATCATCTCTGGGGTAGGCTGGGGTGGTAATTCCTCATCTTGAACCTGCTCATTTTCCCCTTCTTCACCCTCTCTCACTACCTCATCAGTCGGTGGAGGAGTCACTGCCCTATTACTAGCTGGACCAGGTGTTTGTCCTCTACCTCTAGAGGGCGTCCTCCTGCGACCTCTACCAGGGCCTCTTGCCACTGCTCCTTCTCGAGCTACGGCCCCAATGGTTGGCTCAGACGCACCCTGTCCTGCCGGTGCTGGTGTTGACACAGTCGTTGCTCTAGTTTTGACCATCTGCGAAATAGAGTGAGGATGTCAGATACCAATTTGTATCACCTAGATACCAATTGGATCCAAGTAATAGCACGAAAGAAAGAAAGAATGGAATTTTCCTAAAGTCCTATAGCCTCTCAAAGAAAAGTAAGGGCGTCCCCCTACCGTTCCTCAAGACTCTACTAGACTCGTTCTTGTGTGATGAGACCAACGAACCTAAAGCTCTGATACCAAGTTTGACACGACCCAAAACGAGCCGCGAGTGGCACCCACACTTATCCTACTATGTGAGCGAACCAACAAATCTAAACCCCAACATAATGCGGAAGACTCAAAATCTTATTAATAAAACCAATAAATAAACATTCTAAAATTTATCAACTATTATCCCCAAAATCTGGAAGTCATCACATCAAGAACATCTATCCTCAAATTACTAAGTCTAAGAGTATTTAAGAAACTAAAATAAGTAAACAGATAGTCCATGTCCGAACTTCAAGGACATCAAGACGTAAATGAGAGAATCCAGTCCGAGCTAGGAACAATAGCTCACCCTGAAATCTGACGTGCTGAAGACTGGCTAGAGTTGAGGACGAGTCGAAGTCAATGGTGCACTTGCTGCACTCCACAAAACAACAAGAAGGAAATAAAAGTAGGGGTCAGTACAAGGAACACGTACTGAGTAGGTATCATCGGCCAACTCAAAATAGAAAGCAATATATACTGAATAATAATATAAAATCAACCACAATACTTAACAGGTGACAATCAACAAGTACAAGAACCATTGGCAACAACACCAAGCACACCTATGAGGACTCAAGCCTCCACACCATACTCATTTGGGAAATAGGTTCTTCGAAATTGAGTATATTAACATAATTCAAGATTACTTCTCTTTATTCTTATCGTGTCGGAACGTGACACTCCGATCCCCTATTGCTACGTGTCGGAACGTGACACTCCGATCCATTTATCTCATTATTTCAGTTCATCAAGCTTTCTTTATGTCAAGCGTCATCTTAATAGAGAGGATTTAAGATTGAAGATTCAACAGTCTCATCATTCTAACCACCACAATTATACGATCACAACATACAAACACACAATCAAGTATATAGAAGACTTTACAATACCACCCAATACATATCAATCGCTATTAAGAGTTTACTATCACATAGCATAAACCATAACCTACCTCCACCGAAGAATCGTGATCAAGCAAGCTATCTCCCCAATGCCCTTTTGCTTTCCTCTTCGTTCTCTCTCTCGCTCGTTCGTTCTCCCTCTCTGTCTTTTTCTTTTTCTTCTCTAGATTCTTTTCTTTTACCCTAATTATCATATAATTCATTATGATAAAAGTAACCCATTATTTATTCCAAGGTTATCTCCTTTAACCCTCCAAGTAAATAAATTATTAAACTTACCCCACTAATTTCATAAAGTTTGTCATGAATAGTCCAAAACACCCCTTTAAAACCTTTAGCAGAAATCCGACCCAGTTGGGGTTACGCAACCTGTGACGGTCCGTCGTGTCTGTGACGGTCCGTCCTGCAGGTCCGTCACAAAGTTCAGTTTGTGACGGTCCGTCGTATCTACGACGGTCCGTGCTGCAGTTCCTTCGTGAAGTTCAGAGAGTCGATCTCAGTACCCAGATTTCAGAGTTGAAGTGTTTTGGAACGGAGGCCCTCAACGGTCCGTCGTGACCATCCGTCGACCCAGTCAGTTATTTTCAAAATAATTTTACTGCTCGAACCTACTAAACAGGTTGTTACATATTTAAAAGACATTCATGAAAGAGGGATTTCATGTAAGTACTCTTCCCCAATAGGAATTATAAGTTACACTAAGTGCAATGTGAGAGTAGTATCCCATATGAATACTCCAACTTAGTGCTCCTTGAGGATTCTCTTGGATTGATCTACATTAGTCATTCTTAACTTCATTCATTCAAAACTTAGCCTTAACGTACTTCCTTAACATTAGACCTTACATTATCTAATTTCTTTTACAATACATGATAGAACACACCAAGACTCCCCTTCCGGAAAGTCTACTTAGTGCAATAGATAGATAGTGTCTCATATCACCACCTACCCTAAGTAGTACGTTCTTTTAGGAGACTTAGTTCATACATTTCATATAAAACACACCAAGAGTACTCCCCTTTAAGAAGGTCTACCTAGTGCAATGGATAGATAGTGTCCCATACACCACCTACCCTATGTAGTACATTCCTTTAGGAGACTTAGTTCATTCTTTATTTTGTGGGGGAATTGCTTTAACCAACATAAACCATGAGAGCCAGACATGGGATCTCGATAATACCCTTATCGGATGAGGGTTCCCCACTTTCCTAGGATGGGTCTTTCTCTTAGCTCTTACATGGCTTTTCAAATAGTTACACCTGTGCGGGTGCATAGTCAAGGGATAAGGAGTTGTTACTATGTAACTAACTCTCTACTAACAAAGAGTACTCATCTAAAGAGGTACATTGGGTACAACATCTCTACTCACAATGTACACCCACCCCTTCTTCAAATCCTCTCGGTGCTAAGCATGACTCCCCCAAGGAGTTTGAAACATTTGATACTAAAGGACAGGGATAAATTTTGGACACACCATCTCAACTCACAATGGGTATCCATCTTTCATACTACATTAGAAATCTCTTGGGAGGTAGTGAGGTCACTACTAAACACTTCATCTCAACTCACAATGAGTGCTCACCCCAAAACTCCCTTTTTTATTCTAATTCTTTAACTTTATTCATTCATTAACTCAATCTGTGTGTGCGTATATGTGAACACACCTTTTACATATATCATCACTTCCATAAATTTGAATTCTAGACATGCTTACACCTTCATTCATCATTTCTTACACATTTGCGTGCTCAACATACACACTTAATTATTTTAGGCATAATCCAAGCAAGACATTCAATTCAAGTTTCATAATACATATCAACAAGAGCCAACTTTATTATCACTTCATTTCAGACATAAGGAATTCAAAACCATACTCACAATACATACCACTTTTACCGAAATACATCAAGTAAACACCGCCACTAAGAAGGTGGACCATACCACTCAAAGCAATTCATAATGAGAATTATCCAATATAAGCAACTCACCATTTTAACCAAGCCATCACCACCTATAACCAATTCCTCAATATTTTCTCATAATAAGTCCCTTAGGGCAGTAGCTAAATGATAATAACAGCATAAGAAACCAAAGCTCATACCCTACACAAACGTGTTCATTTAACCCACTCTTTAAGCTAAAAGTTGAAAATATGCATAAATATGCGTTATTCAGGGTTTTGACATTATAATCATCAATTAATACTAGAAAAAACATATTTGACCATTAAAATACTATTACAAGAATACCCATGCTTGGAATCAAAACTAGGAGAAGATAGAATTTGAAAACCCTTTTTGAAATCTTTTAGAAATGACTCCTTGAATGAAAGAGGGTTCAAGGATGGATACCATACCTCAATGAGAATTAAACCCACTAATTTTGATTAATAAACACGTCCAAACCAGTTCTCCTACTTCTCCTTGAGTTTTAGCTTCAATGGTGACTTTGAGAGAGTTTGTTTTTGGAGAGAGAGTTTGAATATTTTTGAACGAGGGGTCTTGTCTAGGTCTAGGACTTAAAACTAATCCAATAACCTAAAACCCCTAAAAATATCATCCTAGGGTAATAAAATACTTGGGGTGAATTTACCCAAAACACCCTAAGCTGACAGCGTGTCCCACAACTTTTGCAGGACAACATCGACAGACCCAACCAACCGGGCGTCGACTAAATGACTGCTCGTGATGCATGGGTGTCATTTGGGTCTGAAGCTGCAGCTGGTAGGTGTTTCTCCCACGCGAATTCTTGACCTACGCCCCTAGGCAACGGGGCGTTGTCTTGACTACGGCCTGTAGGCTGCCAGGCATCGCTTGAGCAGTTGTTTGTCAGCTTGGGTGCTCAGTCTTTTGTCCTCTTCTAGGACCCCTCGTGGGTCCTAGGTGGGGTCATACAAGGACGTAGGCACATTCCACATCAATTTCATGCAAAACGAACACGTTAAACTCACTTAAACACATCAAGACTCATGAACACTTTCTAAGGCACACTTTGCGAACGCCATGGATGTTCTCGATCGTTTGACCTCCAAACTAAACCAAAATCCACAAACTGCCTAAGAACATCAATATAACTCATTTTATCACAAAATTAACTCAAGAAACAATCACAAACCTCTAGTTAACCTTAGTTTGTTTTAGGGTGTTAAATACTACCCTTAGAGATTATTCATTGCATACATGTATGAAAAGTCGTGCGGAATTAAAACTTTTCACACGAAATAGTAACAATTAGAAATATCCCTTTTACAGAAAAATATAATGAAAGGCTAAGTCTCAAAGTCGCCATCTTAGTTATACGAATATATTGGGACATGACCCATTCTTCAGCATATAGGAAATTAGCTAAGTCTTTTACAATACTTTAAATAAGTAAATGTAAACATTAAGATGTCCTCGAATCTAGTGAGAACATACCAACTATTGCCTGAATGAACACTAATTAAGCTTCCACTTTAGGACTCCTCTAAATTTCCACCTACACCTTTAGAGATAGACAAAAAGTATGGAATTAGTACAATGCATGTACTAAGTATGGCATAATGCATAAAATCATGATAAACAGATTTTTGTATGAAACATGCACTTTTTGAGAAAACCCTTTAAGACAAGTATAATAGTAACTTACAAGTAAACATATATGCGTATAAGTCACATTCCACAACATAGCACCAATATCACTTCAACCCATATAAATGTATACACCTCCCACTAAAAGTTATCCAACTTACTTAGTAAAACAAGAAGAGACCGCACATACGCCCTCTTCAAGCCTACCTAAACAATCCTTAAGACTACCTAAGACAAGATTGTTCCTTTTTCCTTTAATTTACTCACCACCTATGGTTACTCCAAGAATCACCTATGTAGGACAAGAAGAGACCTCCCATACACCCTCTTCAAGCTTACCTAAGCAACCCTCAAAGCTACCCTAGATACAGGTCATTCTATTCAACATACATTTAGCTAAAGTCATAACCATTCAGTAAGTCAATTATAAGACATTTCATTCATTAAGGACTTTACATAATGGTCTTAGAATGACCTAAGGAACCTACACTCTAGCATAATCAAAGCCTACTCGTGCCATTTTTTGATAGCATCCCATTCCACTACTTAAACGTTGTAGAACTTATCAATGCTAGAATGTATCTCACATGATGAGAATAGTCAATAATCGACATAGACCATACTAGCTAGGAATGGAATTCAGAGTCATAAACCTACTCTGATGGAGGGTGTTCTACTTGTTGAAGGTAGAACTAGGACAGATCCCATGCAGGTACATGGTTAAGGATTATCAAGGTCTTTTATGCACTCTACTCTCCTTCTCAAGTTGAGATACATTTAACTCTAGTCTCCTTCTCTAGTAGAGCTACAACCCATAACATATTCACTCGGTACTAGCTTTGTTCTCATATAGTATGTTCAATAAAAAGGGGCATGTGAAAATGTGAAAATGTACCATCTCTTAATTATTACCTATTCATAATGCACCTACAAAAGATGGGTCCACTAGAGCTGCCTCTCAATGGTCTATAAGTATAACTCATTCTTTACCTTCTTTGTATATAAAAGTTTCCACATATTACTCATGCTTAGAAGTGCACCATCTTAGATCTACCGATCCTAGACTTTCATTCTACTTCATCCATACGCATACAAGACAAAGGTGCATAAGCCTACTAAGTCAAGATGATCATATTCACATATCATTCATGTATCAATAAGAGGGACATAGTCTACCAATCATGGCAAACATATCATCTTTATGTCACATCACATGTCCAATAGTGTTCAAGTATCATGTAGGAATAACCAAGTTAACCTATCAAGACACACTAGTAACACAACTAGAGACATCACCCGAGTCTATCAAGATCACATATAGTCAATTAGGAGAGTTCAATATCACACATACATACAGATCATAATCAAGTCTTAACATGATAATATCACAATATTTAAAGTAATTCCGACAAGGTCATATTCAATACAATTCATAAAGTAATGCCGACGAGGCCACATCATCTCAAGTATAACACATAAGCACCACCACCATAAGTGGACCATACAAATCATAATCATAATTAAAGACCTATATTACATAACATAAATATAGTTAGGGCAGCATACCACCAATCCACCCTCACAACTTCAATCCATGGCCATTTCAACCGACTCATTACTCAAAGTCTCTTACCCATAGCCTTGATTTCCAATTCAATCCAAAAATCTCAATATTCAATGAATCAAAAGTAAAACAATATGAATTTATCAATCTAAGACAACCTACTCATAATTCTAGCATAAATCTATCATAATTCAATTGGCCTAATCAAACTACACAAGAATTCAATAATATAGAGACATGACCAAATTACTCATAATAGAGTTATAATAAGGAGTTCATAATTATCATGGGTTCATAAGGAATATGGTCTAAAATCATTAAATTAACATCAATTATATTGTAACATTGTATCGATCGTTCGATGCAACAACCTATGGCTAAAAGTTGACATAGAAGGAATCCTGATCATCTTATAAAAATCATTGAAATTTACTCCTTGAAGAAAGAGATTTAAAAAATGAAAAAAAAACTTAATCATGATGAAAATCCCACAATATTGATGAGGAAAAACATGAGAAAAACAGTCTTTTTCCTTGGAGCTCCGAAGTTTCAACAATGGAGGTTTTTGAGAGAAGAATGGAGAGTTTTTATTTTTATTGGTGAGCTTAGCGGTTAAAAAGACTCAGTAACCGTAAATAAGTCATCCCAAAATTACACAAAATACCTCTTAACTTATTAGACACTTTAACCAATTAAAATTTTACTTAAATACAATGCGACCATATCTGGGAGTTTACTGCGTGTCGTGGAGACATTTTTAAATCTTGGATCTTGAAAGTTTCAAGACAGAATGGTTCGTGATGTCCCCGCTTCATAGGTCAAGATTTTATCTCATTCAGTACTTGCTACGCGTAGCGTAGAAGCTTCTAGATCTTAGTTGCTTGGCATCTTCGATGGCCCATGTTTGAGTCCTCCTAGGGGACCCTTAGGCTGGTCCTAGTGGCATCATTCTCAGACGTTTTGACCCTTTGCATTTCACTCTACACATAGGAACAATCGATACTAAATATCACCTTCAAACCATCCCCCAGAACATCACTACGACACACTAGCTCAACTTCGACTATTTTCCGGACATCTTTGACGTTCTTGGACATTTGACCTCAAATCTCATCCAAGCTTTATGTAATGCCTATAAACTCTATTATTAACCATTCTGTGACTTTAAAACATCATGAAACAATTTTTAGGCTATAGATCAACCTAGGCTCATTATTAGGGATGTTACACGTTTAACCCCTAAAATGTTGTTATAGGTAAATGAGTCAGTTGTACCAGTTTTTACCATCATATAACACTCCAACCTTCAACGACAAGGCTTTAGAATACAGTAGCTCTGATGACTAGTTTTCAAATGTTATTGTCATTTCATGTCGTTCGGCCTTAATTCTCTTTAAACTAAACTTCAAAATTAACTTCTCGTCATTTCATCAAGTTCTCCACTTCAAACACACATGTGAGGCTCTAGTCCTTCCGATTTAATTTTATGGTCGTTACAATAAGCAATGTGACAATGGAACAAAACAAATAAATGAGAGGCATAGGACAATAATCAATGAAGAAGATGTTTAGCCTAGCCCTTCCGCATTTCCAAATGCTGCAATAGTGGAGGATTTTCCCTTGAAAGCTCCACAGCCTAGTCAAGATTGTGCATCAGATAGACATCTTTAATGATTTTGGCCGTGAGGATGAGGTTGCAATATATTAGAAGCCAAGAAGTGTTTCAAAGTTAAAGTCTAGAACCAAACAAAGATAGAAACAAACACAACCTACTAAATCAAGCAAATATAGTTTGTTGGTGATGGTTTGACTGGACCAGGTGATAAAGCACCAAAAGGGCCTAGATGAATGGGAATGCATCTAAAACTAACAAAATGTTAGAGCAACTAAAAAAGCATGAGGTATGAATGTTGTATAATTTAGTAACATATTTTAGAATCTGATGCTTAAGTATTATACCATAGGTATTTTATGAAATAGAAATATGATCCAACAAGGAAAATAAGAAGACAAAGGAAAGGCATTTTCACACCCCGAGAGCACACCCTAGAAGATATCGCACTCTCGGAGTGAATCACGCCATACTTGACCTCTCGGAGGTCTAGTACAAGAACTTGACATCATTCATTCCATATATGTATGAAAAGTAGCACGAAATTTAACTTTTAACATGAAATATCTTTAAAACATCTTTCATATTAAACCCATAGGAAAATACTGAGTCTCAACATATGTCAATCTTAGACTCAAGAATATTTGGGACACGACTCATACAATACGAAATATAGAATTTCATAGTCTATTACAATACTTGAAATAAAGAAGTCTAAAAATATCTATGCCCTCGAGTCAAGTGACGACATACTTCAACTTTGCTTGAAAGGTTACTAGATTCCAAGCTTGGTTCAACACACCTATCATTTGCTAGTCACACCTTTTGAGATAGACAAAAAAGTATAGAATTAGTACAATGTATGTACTAAGTATGGCTTGATGCATAAAATCATGAGAAATGGACATTTATGTGAAACATACTCTTTTTTATTAGAACTTCATAGTGCAAGCATAAGAGTCCATTTAAACACCAAACATCACAATTAGAACACATTACTATTTATATTTTATTTATATGTACATTACAGTATACCTACAGTAAGCTTACAGTGACTTCACCATAAGTTCAACCATAATTCACATTTCACAATATCACATCACTAACACATAAAAAACATATAATCATGTGATCCTCCTACCAAATGTGATTCTAAGGCTCACTTGAGTGAGTTATAACGCAACAGTCCAGACATCCCTTCACACACACTTAAGAGATCCTTTAGACTACCTATGATAAGATCATTCTCAGTTCATTAATAAATGATTTCTATCTAGATTTATTCTTAAGACTTCCCTAGGTAAGCCATGAAGAGACGATTCATATTCCCCTTCACACCTTAACTGGACAATCCTTAAAGTTACTCTAGACTAGTACTTATTCATTAACATGATTTTCAACTCAATTCATTATCTTTAATAGTTCACTTAAGATACATTCAACATTTAAGAATATTCAAGTAACGGTCTTGGATAAGACCTAGGGACTTACTCACTAACATTTTCCAAGCCTAATCATGCAATGTCTAGATAGTGTCCCATACCACCATCTAATTTTCATAGAACTTCTTCAACACTAGTGGTATCCCATATGACAAGAAAAGGCAATAACCTACATAGGCCATACTATCTATGCATGGAATCAAAAGTCATGCACCTACTCTGATGGAGGTTGTTCTACTTGCCAATGGTAGAACTAGAACACATCCTGTAACACCTCTAAAATGACTTAGGTGAACTAAAAACTAACATGGTTTTCCTGAGGGTTTAACTTCAATTATTTATAATGTGGTATAGAGGCAGTGTCTAAAATTTAGGTGAATTGGAAGTCAAACGTCAAGGGACGACTAAGACATTCGACGACTAGTCACCTATGTGCCTCATGTGTGTTTACGTGCTCATATGTACGTGTTATGAGCCTATGAAGTCGTTATATGAGTTATAATGGTTTTTGCAGTCAGTATGTCATGTTCCATCAAGTTTGGAGGTCAAAAGTTCAAGAACGTCCATGACATTCAAAAGGTTTGCCTTGAAATGACCTTGTGTGTCTACGCATGTTTCGTCGATTTTTATTTATTCGTTTTGGATAAAATTTATATTAGAGGTCCTAAACTCATATAAAATCATATTAGGGTTGTAAAGGTACGGGTGAAAGTCCCCAAAGACCAACCAAGGGTCCTTGAGGAAGGACCCTTCGTTTGAGACAAAGGATGTGAAGACCAGCCCAATCGACTAAGGCAAACGACGGGTCGTTGGCCAGTCGACGCCCTATCGATGGCAATCGTTTGTATTAGCCTAGGGATCTCAAGATATAAACTTAAACTATCATACCAAAATAACGACCATATAAGACGGTCCGTTTGTGGACAAACGATCCGTCTATGGCCAAGTCGTTGATGGGTCTGTTCCTGTGCAGCTTCACTGTTAAGTTGGAGGGTGAATTGGTAAATTCACCCAACGTCCAAACAAGAGTTTGGGCGGTTACTAGGGATGATTTAGATATTTTAAGTTGCTATATAAGTCATAAATTCCTAGATAAATTAATTCTCCGAATCAAAACCCAAAAATCTCTAAGAAATTCTCTAGAAATCCATTGAAGCCAGAACTTAAGGAAGAGCTTGGTCTGGAGATTTGACTGGTGATTCTTCATCAAATTAGTGTATTAACATCATTAAGGTATTAATTTTTATCCTTGAAGCTCTATTCATCAGGGAGCCAAAAATTCAGAGAGATTTCTAAAGTTTTCTAAAGATAAACTTGTCCAATTTTAAGATGTGTCCAATTCATCAGTGTCTCGACGGACTTTTTGTCCTCCTTGAGGGCTTTTTGTGGGGCCCTTGGGGATTCGTACCCGGACGTTTCAAAAGTAAATGTAAACCTTAACAAGTCAAGGACTTTCAACATCAATTTCACCCAAAAGGAACATGTAAAACACATAAAAACATGCAAGGCACATAAAAGACATAGATGCACGTCTCAAGGGCTAACTTTCGAACGTCTTGGACGTTCTTGGACGTTTGACATTGAAATGTCATGAAACTCAACATACTTCCTATAAATATATTATTAATAATATGAAGACTTTATAAGCCAATAACACATATATTAGCACATCAAAACACATAAGGCCCCTTTGGTGACTAGTCGTCGAACGTCTTGATCTTCCCTTGACATTTGACTTCCAATTGACTTCAAGTCAATTATATTATTTTAACATAATTAACCTATTAACCTATGTAATTCATGAACCCTAGATTTTGATTACTTTGTGGTTTACTTGATATTGTCTTAATGCTTATGAATTCTAGTGTAGTTTTCTATGGGACCTTGCATTGATCATAAATAATAGATCAGTCTTACTAAGACTCCCTTACATTGATCATGAATGATTTATACCCACAATTCATCAATAACATCAATATAAGGCAGTAAGAAATCATAACCTAAACGAAATCCTACTAAGTTTTATAAAATCGAGATTACAATGAGCGTGCAGAAGATCATAGGCTATTCCTATTCAAGCCATCAAGCCTTGATTCACATGGATCACTCATAAACATTTCCCCATCAATATATAATATAAACATTAGATATAAGCAATTCAATATGCTAGAATCATAATTCAGTAAATACAAGGTCACATTCATATTGCCCTTACATAGGCTAATTTAAGAATTGAAGGGGACATGCGTTCATCATAAAATTGGATCGAAATTTACGTTACAATTAACATGTTTACTTCAATTAGGAAGCCTTTAAAAACGTTTTGAGAAAGAACCAATGGCTAGATTTCAAGATAAAAGGTTTGCTCATATTTTTGTCTTTTAAAACTTTGAGAAGAACTGTCTAGATCGAAGATTAACTAGAGATGAAGGATCACCATACCTTAATGTAGAAGAATACCTCAAAAACTTGGTAAAGAAACCATGGAAATCTAATATCCAAGCTCCAAGCTGTTCTTGAGCTTCATGTTCAATGGAGGTTCTAGATAATATTTTGGCAGGGAAGTCTAATTTGTGAAAATTCAATTGGGAATGGGGTTGTAACGTTTTTTATCACTTAAATACACCAAAAAATAACCAAATAAACCATGTAGGGTCAGGTTAGCACGTGGGGCGAATTTCCCATTCACCCCCTTNTCTTGGACGTTTGACATTGAAATGTCATGAAACTCAACATACTTCCTATAAATATATTATTAATAATATGAAGACTTTATAAGCCAATAACACATATATTAGCACATCAAAACACATAAGGCCCCTTTGGTGACTAGTCGTCGAACGTCTTGATCTTCCCTTGACATTTGACTTCCAATTGACTTCAAGTCAATTATATTATTTTAACATAATTAACCTATTAACCTATGTAATTCATGAACCCTAGATTTTGATTACTTTGTGGTTTACTTGATATTGTCTTAATGCTTATGAATTCTAGTGTAGTTTTCTATGGGACCTTGCATTGATCATAAATAATAGATCAGTCTTACTAAGACTCCCTTACATTGATCATGAATGATTTATACCCACAATTCATCAATAACATCAATATAAGGCAGTAAGAAATCATAACCTAAACGAAATCCTACTAAGTTTTATAAAATCGAGATTACAATGAGCGTGCAGAAGATCATAGGCTATTCCTATTCAAGCCATCAAGCCTTGATTCACATGGATCACTCATAAACATTTCCCCATCAATATATAATATAAACATTAGATATAAGCAATTCAATATGCTAGAATCATAATTCAGTAAATACAAGGTCACATTCATATTGCCCTTACATAGGCTAATTTAAGAATTGAAGGGGACATGCGTTCATCATAAAATTGGATCGAAATTTACGTTACAATTAACATGTTTACTTCAATTAGGAAGCCTTTAAAAACGTTTTGAGAAAGAACCAATGGCTAGATTTCAAGATAAAAGGTTTGCTCATATTTTTGTCTTTTAAAACTTTGAGAAGAACTGTCTAGATCGAAGATTAACTAGAGATGAAGGATCACCATACCTTAATGTAGAAGAATACCTCAAAAACTTGGTAAAGAAACCATGGAAATCTAATATCCAAGCTCCAAGCTGTTCTTGAGCTTCATGTTCAATGGAGGTTCTAGATAATATTTTGGCAGGGAAGTCTAATTTGTGAAAATTCAATTGGGAATGGGGTTGTAACGTTTTTTATCACTTAAATACACCAAAAAATAACCAAATAAACCATGTAGGGTCAGGTTAGCACGTGGGGCGAATTTCCCATTCACCCCCTTAATGAAACAATGAGCAGGTTGTAGTTGCAGGTACCATCGACGGACACAAATGACGCCCAGTAGGTCAATCGACGGACCCTACTGCAGGTCGTCATTTGGGTTTGGGGCTTTGAAAATGATTTAAGACTTCACAAATCTAAGTTTCCATCGACGCTCACCATCGACGGAGCGTTGGTGGACTTAGTGACCGTCCCTTGGCTTCTTTGATTGACACTGCCAAGGCAGTGTCTCGACGGACTTTTTGACCTCCTTGAGGGCTTTTTGTGGGGCCCTTGGGGATTCGTACCCGGACGTTTCAAAAGTAAATGTAAACCTTAACAAGTCAAGGACTTTCAACATCAATTTCACCCAAAAGGAACATGTAAAACACATAAAAACATGCAAGGCACATAAAAGACATAGATGCACGTCTCAAGGGCTAACTTTCGAACGTCTTGGACGTTTGACATTGAAATATCATGAAACTCAACATACTTCCTATAAATATATTATTAATAATATGAAGACTTTATAAGCCAATAACACATATATTAGCACATCAAAACACATAAGGCCCCTTTGGTGACTAGTCGTCGAACGTCTTGATCTTCCCTTGACATTTGACTTCCAATTGACTTCAAGTCACTCATGCATACTTTAAAACACTTAATCAACACATTAAAAAGCTTATAGGCACATGTGAGGATTCATACACCCTAACTCATTTTGGGGGTCTTACACTACATCACTAGTTTGTGTTTGTGATATGACGTTTTCTTCGCCCCACTATTTTTCGAATGTATAATTATATTGAGTTAATACTAACAACTAATCTAAAGGTACCGATAAGTCCCAAGAAGGAAATCATTGATTCCAAGATAGGACAATCCATGTTGGTTTCCCCATCTCGTTTGATGATCGTAGATACCTATAATCCATGTTGATATGTCCCTCAAGGCTCTACAACGCCAACTGCAGTAGAACTATCCACAAGGGGTACCCCTGGAAGGTATTCCCATCGTAGTCACAAGGGGATCCACCTGAAGGTTATTCTCATCATAGTCACTCCCTTTAGTTGTTAAGGGATATCCACATCAAGGCCTACGTCTGCTTCTGCTTCAGGGTCAGTCCAATCCTCGGGGTCAAAAGAGGCCACTGCTTTTGGTTCCACCTCTCAGGGAGCCAACAGGTCGGAGAGCCAAGACCACCAAGCCTTGTCTTATGAGGCTACCACATTAGAGTCTGCACCCGCACCCGAATTGATAACCCAACACCTTTTATTGATGAACCAAATAGGTGGTGCATATAGGTCAATTCCTGGTGTCTAACGATGCGAGGATATTGAATGACAAGGGGGTGATAACCTGGTTGGTTATAGTGGAACATCGAGTCCGTATGGGGAGTTTGCACACGGTCCTTGAAGTGCACAGACTATTCAATCTGTACAAATTCGACAGGATGGCTCAGGATTTGGGATACTATAGTGAGGAGATATTCAAGGATTTCTATGCTTCCTATTTAGCTACTCTTCGAGGTTATATAGACAAAGACCTGCAAAAACAGGATCCTCTCACCTACACACTAGTTTGGGGATCCCAATTTAATATATGTGAGGCTACCATCTGTCGTTACCTTTATGACCTCACCACCATCCCACAGGTGGCGCGCAATTGATATACCGTGGTTTCACGGTATTATTAATACTTTTTCCTTAAGTTTAGTGTGTCCGAAAGCCTTTTTGTGCTAATTTTTATATAAGTTTCTCTTTGTTTTGCAGGAAATCTGTCCAAAGCTGAATGCGGAGATTTTGAGCGAAGAAATGCAGAAGAGACCACCTACGGAGCTTATGACGGTCCGTCGTGCCTGTGACGGTCCGTAGGTGGCAGCGTAGTGCAGCTGCTGAAGGAAGATGGGGAAGTCTGACCAAGTGTGGGATTACGAAGCTTGTGACGGTCCGTCATGGCTGTGACGGTCCGTCCTGCAGGTTCGTCGTGAAGTTCAGAGAAGTGATCCCAGTACCCAGATTCCGAGAGTTGAAGTATTTTGGAACGAAGACCCTCGACGGACCGTTGTGCCTATGACGGTCCGTCATACTTGCCGTCGAGGGGAATGAAGAAAGCAGCAGAAGAAATTGCACCAAGTATGGGACGACGGAGTCCACGACGGTCCGTTGTGACCACGACGGTCCGTCGCGAGGTCCGTCGACCCAGCCGCGTTTTGGCAGATTTCCAGCAATTAGAATTCTTGTTTAATTAGGTTTTTTTTTTTTTATAAATAGTTCGAAAAACCTCGTTTTTGAGGTTAGACACCTGATCGTTAGACTCTTAGATTGTTAAAACTTCGTATTGGTGAACATTGTATTGTGAGATTCTTGATAATCATTAGACTTTTCGTGAGATTATTGATTACTTTGAGAATTCTTGCAAGTGATTTTTGGTGATTAATCAAGCAACCTTTTGGATTTTATTCTTTCTCATTGAAGTAAGTACATGAATTCTTATTTAATATATTTGAATATTGTGTTTATGGCTATGAGTAACTAAACTCCATAACTAGGGTTGTGGGAACCATAGGCAAATAATGAGATAAACCCTAGCTAAAATAACAATTCTAGAATAGTGTCTTGCATGTATTAATAATTCTTTCGCTTACAAGTCTTTTTAACGGATGATCAACGTTAGAACTCGCCTTAATGCTACTTGCCGGACCAAGGAGGTAGATAATAGGAAAAGAATTATTAACATAGATTTAGTGTATACTATCTAATAGGCTAGTATTGATTGGTACGAGGTAATAACTTAGTCAAATATCGAATACGATGCTTAATATGAGGTAAAGATAAGGGTTAGGATAGCAACACACGTAGCCGGACCAAGGTGCGGAGTGAGATTTTCTAGATGCCGGACCAAGGATTTAGAAATACATAACTTATCACTTTGCATGCAAGATACTAGGAAAGAATTGTTATAGTTAGAATTATCAAGTTATGAACCTGTGGGGAACACGTAAACCCTAGTTACTTTGATTAATTGATTAAACTCCAACATTCAAAGCTGTTAGTTGTCTCCTTTTGTTTCGCTAGTTATTTTCATTCATTTAGAACTAGAAACCCCCCTTTTATTGTTTTTACTTTCCAAGGAAGTAATTGACTAAACAAAAGTAATAATAGATTTAAGTTAAGTCTAAACTATTTTCCTCGTGGGAACGATCCCAACCTCACTAGTTGGGTTATTTACTTGACACGACCGCTTTACTTCTTATTTGAGAAGTAAGTTTGAGCGTATCAGCAATACTGCAGAGTTTGTTTACGGGTGGCAGGTTGTACAGGGAAAGTGTTGGGGCGAAATGTTGAGCATTGTGAGGCGACAAAGAAATTGTTGGCTCGATATCTAGAGATTGATGGTGAGAGGGAATATTGGGTGATAGACCCCCGAGGGATGATCAAGAAGGCTACCCCTAACTTTGTAGCCATGTTCTTCTAGATGCTAGTCCAACACAGGTTATCGCCCACGCAAGCTGATAATGTAGTCACATGTGATAGGGCGGTGTTGGTAGCAGCTCTTGTAGCGGGACAGGTTATAGACTTTTTTCGGGTGCTTATATTGGTAATCCATAAGATGGAAAAAAGTCACCAAAATGTATCCAAATTTACCACACTTGACCTTTACCTATGTTACAAGCCAAGAATGTCCTATCGTGATCCTAGAGTCTAGTGTGGTGAACCGAAGTAGTTAAAATAAGGGAAAGCCTATGATGAAGAGTACTAACTGTATCTAAACTTTTCTTGAGAGCGAGTGTTGAACGTAGATCCTTGTACCTAAACTTATTATCAATATGTGAAAAATAAGGATTTTTTTTGAAGTGAGGGCACTATCGCGGTATCGGCAAATTGATACCTTGGTGATAGGACAAATAGTATAGGCGTATGTTGTATGGTGAGTTTCTGTCATGATGTGATCCGCATGAGTTAGCTTGTCGAACCTGAGAGCAAAGACTAAAATAAATCAAATAAAGAGTCGGCGGTGATAGCCATGTGATTGCGAAGACTTAAAAGAGTATACTTTTGTACAAATGTTGTTTTAAGTCATAGTGTGTCTCTTCAAGACAAAAAATGAATTTAAGTTGAGGGTGTTGATATATCGTGGGTTCATAGTATTTTCAATGAATTTTACTTAAGATTTGTGTCTATCTAGATCCTTTTTATAGTAGCTTTAACAAGTTTTGTGTTCTATTTTACAGGAAAGATGTCCATGTTGAAAACCCATAAGCCAGCTGAAAAAGGTGCAAAAGTAGACCTAGAAGGCCATCGACGGCCCATCGTTCAATTGATAGATTGTAGGTGGTGACAATTGATGGGTAGTTCAAGCTATGGGAAAAGATCAAGGAAATCTGACCAAGTGTTGAACCGCTAGAGAAAATGACGGTCCGTCGGCATCGATTGTGTTAGAGAGGTTTGTAATACCTGAGTTTTCAAGATTTGAATAATGGAGCAACATAAAAGCATCAACTGTTCGTACTATTGTTCCATCATTTTACTCAGAGAAGGTGTTATCTGTTCGAGCAAAAATAATTCTAAGTCATACATCAATTATGATGTCTAATATGAGGTAAAGGTAAGGGTTTGTAGCTTATACACACGCAGACGAACCAAGCCACGGGGTGAAATTCTCTATATGTCGGACCAAGGATTTAGAGATACATAAATTACAACTTTACATGCAAAACAGTTGGAAAGGATTGTTATAGCTAGGAATACGACATTATGAACTTGTGGGGATCACATATACCCTAATTACTCTCATAACTTGATAAAAACTCAACATTTTCTTTCTTTTACTTGTTAACTTAGACTTTTAAGGAATTTTTTTCGTAAACCCCCTGCCTACTTTAATTACTTAATTTTTGAAAGACATTGGCTAAATCGAAGTAATGATGAATTAAATTAAGTCTAAACCATTTTCCTCGTGAGATCAACCCCAACCTACTAGTTGGGTTCTCTACTTGATTATGATCTCTTATACTTCTTTTGGGAGGTGTAATTTGAGCGTATCCAATTTTGGCGCCGCTGCCTGGACTTTGTCTTTTAGACTAACTTTAAATTACATTATTGAAATTTAGTCAACGATTTCCTAATTTTACTTTTTCTTTTTATTTCTGTTTCTTTCAGGTGTACCTCTATTGTATGCCAATTACACGGAGCCGAGGAGAACCTCTCATTCCATTTGATCCCGAACTTAATCAAACCATAAGAAGAATGGAGAATCAATATATCCTGGCTAACCCGAACAAAGTGAATTTGGGTGATGGAGCAGGCTAGCAGCCTCCATTACAAGTTGAGGCACACAATATGGCACGAGTTGAGAACCAACCGAGAGAGGGTGTGAGAATGCAACCCCAATCAGCCCATGATTTCAGGATTACTATAGGGGCAACGTGAACATTACAGATTATGATGGACCTCTTGTCCTACCCCTCTGCCACCTGGACACACATTCGCGGTGACGATTAGCTTGATGCAGATACTCACCGCAAGGGGATTATTCTCGTGAGTGCCATCGGAGGACCCACATGCCCATATTGTTAAACTGAGGTCTCTATGCAAAAGTTGTGTGGGTATAACATATTTAGATATGAATATGATTGGGTTGCGAGTGCTTCCTCTATCACTGACAAGAGATGCCGCCATATGGTTTACTGAGGTACCCTACAACTCCATCTACACTTGGGATCAATTGAGAGTTGTGTTCTTAGGTAGTTACTATCAAGAGTCCAAGAAGCTCAACCACAAGGATAAGGTGCACAACTTTGTGGAATTTCCTACAGAGTCTGTGAGTAGCTCTTGGGATAGGTTTTTTTGCGTTAGTGAGAGGCGTCCCAAACCACCGAATTGATGATGAGTCACTAAAAGAGTACATCTGGTGAGGTCAAGATGATAACAACAAAGTAGTGTTTGATACTATTGTGGGTGGTTCCTATGGAGAATTCACATATGCTGAGATTATAGAGAAGTTGGAGAAGACATCTCGTAACAACAAGGCTTGGAGAACAAGAAAGTTGGACAGTGGCAGAAACACCTTTGCGGTTCAAAATACAAACAACCCAGCTTCAGACGAGATTCGTGAAGAGATGGCGCAGATGAGAAATGAGCTAGGATTGGTATTGAAACATGTGAGCGGAGGAGTAGAGAAGGTAAATGCAGTAATTTCAAGTTGTATTTCTAGGTTTCTTCTTACTGTTATGTAAGTTCATGATTTCTTCATTTAATATTATGAATTTTGATCTTTCTAGAATGGGTAACTAAATTTTCACGACCCACAAGTACACTGTAGAATATAGGGAAACCCTTGGGTCGCAACACGGTGTACTTGACCTCTCGGAGGTATTTTAAAATCCCTTAGACATCATACATTGCATATATAAGAAAAGTAGCGGAATTAATACTTTTTTTCAAAACATAATGCAGAATAATTTGATAAAACTGCTAACATATGTTTAAAAACTATCTATGACATCATGAATACAATAGTCTTGGGTCACGTCCTATAAAAGTCTAACATAAAGGAACATAGTGGTGGTAGTCCTTGGAGGTTATGAAGACTCACGAAGTCTTCACTTCATGGAAACCTTGGAAGCTCTACAATTCAAGAAAACTCAATCATCTCAACACCCTACATGGACAACATGCTTTAGTACGATTAGTAATATCTAACTTATATATATATATATATATATATATATATATTAGGGTTTTCATTTTCATTTCAA
>NC_028644.1:44905684-44938759 GCF_001406875.1 Solanum pennellii
TATATATATATATATATTCTCATTTTATTGATTTTATTTTTATTCAATTTTAAATCACTACAATGTCTGAAACATTCAATATTAAATAACCATAATACAATTTTAATATCCACTTTTCTGTTTGTTCGAATCAATCTTCTTCTTCAAACAACTCTATGCTAGTCCAGTAGACTCAATTCTTAATGGATAAAATTCGAAGAAATTTTAAACAACCACTTTTTATTTGGTTTGAATCTTCTTTCTCCGTCGAAGCTCTTGCCAGCAGCACTGAGGACATGAACTAAACAAAAAAACACTGCAACTTTTGCTCCTTCTCAATTGACTTCATTTGATGAAACTTCAGTTTTTAAATAGTGTGATGTTGTTGTTCTTAATCACCTTGAAATAAAATATTCACAATATTGAAAGACTTTTCTCCTTTTTTTTATTCTTAACACATCGCAACAACATTTAACTTATCATTTTTTACTGAATTTTAAATGTTTCGTCAAACGTCTCAAGTGTAAAAAAACCCATTTGCTTGGAATCAACATAATGATTTTGATCAATTGGAAATTTTATGAAAATGGTCGCGATAAACCACCATCCTTACTCTTACAAGAAAATTTCCTAAATGACCAACTTCTTCAGCTTTATGTTTTTTGGTGCTGCAAGCGGTAGAAATATATTCTTTAATAATTTTCTAACTTTACAATCTGTAAGCAAAAACAAATTTGTAATGATTAATCTATGGACCACTAGTCTATTAACTGAAACAGAGAATTACTACATTAAACAGCCATAACAAGTTTCAATAATTCTAGACTAAATGAATGCAAAAGACAGCAACAAGAACACCATTAACGTCGACTAAAACGCTGAAAAAAATGAAAATTGATAGTCAATATAAACATAAAAGTTCAAAAAAAGTTCTAACCATTATTCAAAGCAAAACACAATAAAAAAACGGAATTAAGAATATGAATACAATGTATATCAATTTTTGACAAATTTAATCAAGAACAATCAAATTTTCGTAAAAAATCAAAATCTACTAAATTAAAATGCAACAAAAAATAGTAAAATGGAAATAAAATTGTTTGGAAAATATAAATGAACTTACCTGAGCACAAGAGGATGAATGTTTTGACTTGGGAAGAAGATCGGAGAAAAAATATTTTAACTATTTGAGATAATAAAAAAAATAGGGAAGAAGAAAGGTTGAAGAGAGAGAAAAATTGTTGAATAATTAACAGAATTTAAAAAAGGAAAATATTTAATAAAAAATTAAAGGTCCTTTATTGTATTTTATAAACTTGTATTTATCCTCCAAGTTCTAAAAGTGATGAAAAGGTCCTCGACCCCACAACCCAACCCCACTTTTTCACTTTTTTTAAACCTAACTCTAATAATTAAATAAAAAAGAAATTAAGTGGCTATTGGGAAAATTAAGTTTTGGGAGTGTCCCTTGTTTCAAATAATCTCTAGAAAGTGATTGCGCGGAATTAATACATCAAAATTATTCATTTGCATCATAATCAAAGTAGAAAATTGTTCTAACTTAATTTGATAGTGAACATTTTATCTCTTAAAGTGAAATTTTTTTGGTGCGAATTCTTATTTAATAGAGCTCTAATATCGGTACCACATCTTAAACATGATAATTTTATGTAAAATTGTTGTTGGACACCTAATTTTATCTTATTTTACTGTGGCATTAATACGACGAAGGAAAGAAGTGAACGGTGAATGGCGACAGTAACTCAAATACTTTGATGGGGACCAAACCAATAGAGCTTAATCTTTAATTTTGTATATCCATTAACTTAATCAAATAAACGAATAAGATTTGCCCAACATTACTATTATATTAAAGAGTGACTTTTCTCAATAAAAAAAATTGCACTAGAAGTTTGTCATTGTCGACTTGTAAGTCAAAATCCATATACTAAGTGATCAATTAAAAATTGAAAGGATTTCCGGCTTCAAATGTTGTTATCAAATGTTATTCCTCTTATCCTAATAAATCAAACTCTTCTTGATTTTATTTCATGAAAAACATTTTTGTAAAGATATCTACACCAATTTGCACTCTTGTAGACTTTTCTTTCTTTCTGAGAATTGAAGATTAAATAACAATTCGTTCCCTATTGTTCAAGTTATTGTGTAACTGACAACTCTAAAATTTAGTAGGTGACCTTCCTAGAAATGTTAACTCCAAAGCACCAGAAGTAAAATTTTCTTTGCTTAATTTTCTGCTATAGATACCTCATCAAAGTTGTTGCACATAAGAACATAGCAAATATTTTTTGACTTCAGTGCAAAAATGGGTAATAATGGACAAGTATCATTATTTCTTATTTATGCCTTTCTCAGTCAACTATTTGGTTTCTCTTCGTCCTTATTTCATTTGTGCCCCAAAGATCAAGCTCTTGTCCTTCTCCAGTTTAAGAACATGTTTAACATAACTCCTTATGTTTCTTGTTGTTTCTACAAAACAACATACAATAATATTAAGTCATATCCAAAGATGGTTACATGGAATACAAGCACTGGTTATTGCTCACAGGCTGAATTTTATTGTTACTAGGCTACAAGAAAATTGATTGAGCTTGACCTTTGTTGCAGCCAACTTCAAGGCAAGTTTCATCCCAACAGTAGTCTTTTTCAACTCTCCACTCTCAAAAGGCTTGATTTGTCTCATATTGATTTCTATAAGTCGCACATTACACCTAAACTTTGTGATCTTTCTAGGTTGACATATCTTTATCTAACTGACTCAAATATGTCAAGTTTGATCCCTTTTAAAATCTCTCACCTTTCAAAATTAGAAGTTCTACGAATCTCGAGAAACAATGCACATAATCAAGAAGGACTTCACCTAGGGCCTTGCAATTTTAAACTACTAGTTCAGAACTTAACACAATTGAGAAAACCTGACCTTTTCTTAGTGAACATCTCTTCCACCATTCCTCTAAATTTCTCTTCATCTTTATTAAATCTACAACTTTTAGAGACAAATTTATTTGGAATACTTCCCGAAAAAATTTTCCACCTTTCAAACTTGAAATATCTTTATTTATCATCCAATTTACAGCTCACAGTATGGTTTCCCACAATCTAAGGGAATAACAGTGAAACTCTCATGGAGTTATATATCAATGGAGTGAATTTTATTGATAGGATACCTCAATCATTTAGCTATTTAACTTCATTACGTCAATTCGACATGAGATCAAGTAATCTCTTAGGGTCCATTCCTCGACCTCTATGTAATATCACAAGCATAGAGGATTTTATCCTTGATAATAACAATTAGATGGACCAATTTCCCTGTTCACGTTAAGAATATCATAGCCTTATCGCTTCAAAATAACAACTTTGCGGGCTTTTCCTTTAATGGTAGGTGGAGTCCACAACTTGAAACCTTAGATATGTTGTCCAATTCCCTACCGTTCCAATTCCTTCCAATGTAAGTGGTCTTAAGCCTGCAAGTAGTAGTGGTCTTGAGCTTTAAAAATTGATCTTTCAAGGTTGCTTGCAACTGACAAAGTTTTCAGAGTTTAAGGCAATTCTTGAGTCAGATATAACTATATATTGCCTGTTGTTAGAGGAAGGTGTCTTCACCATAATGCCTAGCATGTGATCTTGAGCCTGCAAGTAGTAAAGGGAAAGAAAAACATTTGCACTTGTTTTGAAATTTTCATGTAAATGTACTTAATGGAAATATAAATTGTGAGGTAAAAATCATATACTTTCATGTCCAAGTAACCTCATGAGATGGGCAAAAGTAGACAGGATTGCTTGAAGTATATGATTTTCAATTGATAATGATACTTCTAAAATGAACGCTGATCAGAACAAACCGCAAAAGGAATTGAAACACTTTTAGTTTTCAAAACAAGTGCTCTCAAACGGCAAAATATGATGAGATATGAACATAAATCAAATTTGGTAAATGCTTCTATAGTAAAGCAAAGATGAACAACTATTTTAGGAAAATAAATAAAGTTGTGAATCAATCGGCTAAATCAAAATTACAAGGAAGAAATGAAGTTAAGACAGTTCAAAATATGAAATCTTACGTATAACCTGCATACTAAATTAATAATATTCACAATTTGAACCCAAGCAGACCACAATAGAAGCAACAATCAGGAACTTTGAACATAAAATTTCAACCTAAATATGCTTTCTAATAATTAACACATTGCAAGAAAAAATTGTACACAATGACAAATTAAGATGATCGAATTTTAACAAATCGATTCCCCATAATTATAAAACAATAGAAAATAGTTGAAATTGTAGCCATAAAATTAATTGAGAAAACTTATCTGGACAGATCTGTTAAGATCCGTCTCAAACTCTTCAAAATCTCTGCCGGAGTGCGTTGTTCGTCCTCGCCGAAAAAAGAAGAGGGGCTGTCTTTGCTTCTGCCTGTTGTTTGTTCTCATCAGAAAAGATAGAAAAAAAAGAGGTGAATGGGGATTCGCTACTTGGAGGCGTCGATCGCTATTGTTGCGCTGCCTCACTACTGTTGCTGCTTTGTCGCTGCTGTTGTTTCTCCGGTGATGGAGTAGTTGGTGGCAACTGCTTGCTTCGTTGTTGCTGTTGTCTATGCCATTGTCCTCGCTGGTGGAGGAGGAGAAGAGGAAAGACGAACGAAGGGAAGAGGAAGGATAGAGGTAGCGACTCGAGAAAGGAAGAGAGAGGTGGCACAGAAGATTGTTACACGCTATCTCGGAGCCGCGGAGGCTGCTGGTGTGGCGCTTCTCTTAGGGAGAGAAAGAGAAATAATCAAGGAATTTTAGGGTTAGGTCTCTTTAAATAGTTTAAAATAAGAAGGCATAGGTTGCTGAATGTGGACCTCTGATTTGAATAGAATGAACGGGCACGATTAGATCTTGACTTTGATCAAGTTAACAGATGGACAATATTAAGAGAGTTTCTAAAGAGATGAAATAAGATTGTGCCTAAAAAAATATAACATAAAAGTAATTTTATAACGGAGTTAACAACGGATTATAACATTCGTTGCTATCAAATAAATAAGTTTATTTATAATAAATATTAACAAGGGATTTTATGTCACTAAATAATTTAATTTTATAAAAATATATTTAAAAGTCTAGCGACCGTTTCTCCATCACTAGTTCCGTCGCTAAACATTAATTAAATTTGTCAAAGCTAATTTGTTGCTAAATCCATAGGAAAAGTTTGGGCGCCAAAACTTCGCGCTAATACTTAGCGACAAAATAAATATTCCGTTGCAAATCTGTCACTATATCATACCTAAAAAAAATTTGTTCTTCTAGCAACAAAATTGTACTTTCGTTGCGAATCCGTTGTTATTTAGTGACGGAATATAACTTGTTGCTACAATCCGTCGCTAAACGCACTTTTTTTAGTAGTGCAAGTCCAAGTGGACAGAGCTATTCCTCATCATTAAAGTGTTCCCACATGGAGCAGTTGAGTTAGAGAATAAGTACGGCGCAAAGTTCACAGTGAACAGGCAAAGGATAAGAATCTATTTGGGTCAGGCGGATAGAGTTTATGAAGTTGTTGAGGTCTATCATCTTGATGAAGTATGAGTAATCAAGGAGCCTGCGCCGTGCCGCTGTCATGACCCGAAAGTATCCCCTAGATGTTAGGAGGAACCCTTGTTTCGTGGCTGGGAGTACTCGACCCAGTGGTGTCTTGTACAAGCTCTTCAACTAGCATTCATTACATAAGACATGAAAAGTAGTACGGAATTAAAATTTTTCAAGAATAATTTAATAAAAAGGAAATCTTTCATAAATACTTAAGAAATCTTATCGTCACAAGCCAAACATAAGACACGACATAAAATATCTTAGGGACACGACCCTTTACATTGAAATCAAATACATAATAAGTCTTTTAATAAAACTAAGAAAAGGCTATGCCCTCGAATATATGAGGACATACTTTGCCTTGAGATAAACTTTCCCAAGCCCTTCCTTCTAGACTTCAAACCTTCAAAAGCTTCCAACCTACACTTATATAGTATATAAAAGTATGGGGTTAGTACAAAACAATGTACTAAGTATGGTATATGCAAAAACATTCCAAAAAGGGACATTCTAGTAAAATAGCTTTTCATGCAATTTAAGTATAACATTCATGAATACAAAGGCAAAACATCATACTAACCATCATTTACAACTTAGATAAGAATTCCTATAGTTTTAAGCCAACAAGAAACATTTACAGTAAACTTCCAAAACCTTACCGTAAACCAACTTGACCTTTATAATGTACTCCTTAAGCCTTTACAATAAATACATTTGAACATTGACAATGAATCATTTAAAGCATTCACAATAAATTCAACCTGAGCAATTACAATGAACTATCCAACACTAAATGAGTAAACATCCAAGGCCAAGCGAAAGAGAAAGTGAAATCTAAGGTAAGATATGAAGGAAGTATGCATATGCTTACTCCAATACACAGAAACCCTCAAGACTACCCCTTTTGGCTTACTCAACTCGGGAGAAACAAGCCCCTCAATCAATGGCAAGACATTAAAAGACACCAAACAAATCACCAAAGTCTTCCATTTCTGAATGCCTACTTAGGGCAATGAGTAAATAGCATCCCATACCACCACCTACCCTAACTAGTACATTCTTTTAGAAGGTTTGGCACCAATTCTTCCCTTTCAGAAGGTCCTACCTAGTGCAATGAGTAGATAGAGTCCCATACCACCACCTACCCTAAGTAGTACGTTCTTTTAGAATACTTAGTTGAATCAATTCTTTGTGAGGGATTATCTTAACCGACATAGACTATGAGAGCTAGACATGAAATCCCGATATTAACCCCTATCGGATGAGGGATCGTCACTTGCCTAGAGTAAGGTCATGCCTCTTAAACTTTTACATGGCTTTCCCAATAGCTACACCTATGTGGACACATAGTTAAGGGATAAAGAGATTGATACTAAGTAACTCATTCTCTACTAACGAGGAGTACTCATCTCAAGAGGTACTTTGGAAATACAACATCTCAACTCACGAAGTGTAATCCACCTCTCCTTCATATCCTCTCTGGGTTCTAGGCTCCCTACGGATTTCTCAACATTCAAACCTATACGTTAAGGATAACTAGTGAACACCACATCTCAACTCATGAAGGATATTCATTCTCCAACCTATCTTGGAAAGCTCATTAGGAATAATGGGGTTGCTTACTAGACACATCATCTCAACTCACGAAGAGTGTCCACCCCCAATACTCCCATTTTCTTAATTTAGACTCATACATTCTTTTAAGTGTGAGTGTCTGTGTACATCTGAGCACACCTTGTACATAAACATCAATATATTCCTATTAACTTCTATGCATGCTTTAGACCTTCATTCATCAATTCACACACCTTATATATTTCATATATCATGTACTTCACTTAGACATAATACAAGTCAAACATGCTATTCAACTTCACAAAACACAAGACAAGACTCATCTTCAATATTAATCCATTTCATCTATTAGACCTTCAAAACCACATTCACAATACATACTTAATAACATCAAATTCATAAAGTAAACACCGCCACCAAGAAGGTGGACCATACCACTCAAAAGTAATTATAATGAAAACTATACATTGTAAGCAACTTTGCAATTAACCAAGACATCACAATCTATAAAAAAATTTATCAATATTTCATTAAAATAATATCCTTAAGCAGTAGCTAAATCATAATATTAACACAAGAAAACACAAGTTCATACCTTGCCTAAACATGCTCATATAACCTATTTTCCTTGAGCTAAAAGTCTAAATATGCATAAACATAAGTTCAATAGGTTTTTAACATGAAAATCATCAATTAATACAATAATAAACACATTTAAAACATTAGAACACTTTTACAAGAATACCCATACTTAAAATCAAAAATAGAAAAATTTTGAGTTTGAAAACCCTTTCGGAAATCTTTTGGAAATGACTCCTTGAATGGAAGGGGATAAACGATGGATACAATACCTCAAATATAAAGAAACCCACTAATTTTTGTAAAGACATACGTCCAAAGCATCCCTTCTTTCCCTCCTAGCTTCAATGATGACTTTGGGAGAGTTTTCTTTAGAGAGGGAGTTTGAATATTTAGAGTGAGGGGTCTTGTTTAGGTCTAGGGTTTAAAAATAATTTAATATAACCTAAAAACACTAAAATTATCCACCTAGGTTCTTAAATTACTTGGTGTGTATTTACATAAAACACCCCAAGTTGGCAGCAACTTCACAAACTTGGCAGGCCCTCACAGACGACCCCTTCACCAACGGACCGTCTGTGCATCAACGGATCGTTGGTAGGGTATCGTGGTTTGGGACTTAGCTCAAAATGGAACATGTAGACTATGAACTTCTGTTCCAATCGATGCCCTAGGTTTATGTACCATTAATGGACGAACGGACCGTCCTTAGGGTCGTCGATGGCCACTGCTTTTTGGCAGTTTTGCCCAAGTTTTGGGCTTTTCATCTAGGGCCCCTTGTGGGTCCTATGTGGGGTCGTGCCCGAACGTTAAACCCATAAAATAATCCTTCTAGGTCTTAAGAACATCCCACCTTAATTTCAAGAAATATGAACACGTAAAACTCACTCAAACACCTCAAGACACACAAGCGCTATCTAAGGCAAACCTTTCAAACGTCATGGACGTTCTTGGGAGTTTTACCTCAAAACTTAACCAAACTTCACACACTGCGTCAGAACACTGAAGTAACTCATTTAAACTTCAAATTAAATCAAGACACAATCACGAGGATCTAGTTCACCTGAGTTCATTTTGGGGTGTTACAGCCGCGACATTAAATCAAGCGCTTCTTGGAAGGATAACCAAGGTGTATCCCCTAGCCAACCATATGTCATGTTTTCGTTGTATCAATAGTCGTAGTTTCGTTTCATTTTTTCACATTATTTCACTTTTTTCTTGTGTATTAGTGTTGACTAGAGATTAGTACAGGCTCCATGTCACAATAGTGTCTAGATAAATAAAAAAAGAATGGACTAATGGGTGATACATGTGGAAAGAGCAAAAGCAAAAATCTGTAGAAAATGGTCTGGGTCTCAAATGACGGTCGTGATTGATGTAAAGTCGATTGATCGATGGATTGTCGATAGTGACCGTCATTCTCACTCTGTATGTTACATCCGGGGAGCACCCCCTAGAAGTAACATGGCGTACTTGACCTCTCAAAAGTCTTATACAAACCCTTAGTTATCTTTCAACTCATTGTCATAGTAGTTTAGCGAAAATTTAATACATTTCATAGCACATCATCTGTGAGGAACATCCTTTCATATTTGTACAAAATATAATTCATAATACATAATTAGACCTTAAGGCTTTTTGCCATCCTAGAATCAACATAATTAGAGTATATTATGGACACGACCCTTATAACATCAATTATAAGTACAATATTAAGAGACTGTACAGTAAACCATAAGTTAGGAAATCCTTGGACTTAAGGATTCTTTTCTTTGAGCTTAGGAATTCACATATCAAGATCCTCATCATCAAAAGACATCCTTTAAGCATCCATAACCTAAATTTTGTGTAAAAAGGTATAGAAGAATGGAGTTAATACAAGAATGCACTAAGTATGACAACCATGCAAAAACATTTATTTAAAAGGGACATTTTTCATCAAAACATATTTCATGCCTTTTTCAGAAAATCTTCATAGAACCTTTATACAATAAGCATTATATCACTTACATACTTCATATAGGAAAATTTCATGGTCAAACATAATATAAAATCATACAATGCATTTATGGCAATTTAGGACCATTTTACAGTAAGCACTTTCCCATTACAGTGTTCTTATTTCTCTTTGGAGTGAATCCTTTTCTTCTTAATCCCTTAACCTTCTAAGTAACCCTCTAGTGATACTTTTTTCAATGTATCACCTTAAATCCACAAGAAATCATACACACATTCTACACAAGTCATCACATATCATCATAGAAGTATAGCACATTTTAGACACATTTGAGCCAAGACCTTAGGGACATTACAGTGAACTCTATTCACTTTGCACATATACTAATTTCACTTCACATAGAATATTATGAAACCTAATCACAATCCCAATCTAAGTCTACTAGTGCAATGTACATGTGAAGCCCCATAACCTCACACATACTTAGTAAACCTATCATGATACCACAAGGCTTAACATAGCTTTCATATACCAAACACAATACTATAGTCAACCACATACACTTTAATGTAGGATATTAGTCACATAGTCATATTAGGACTTCATATCATGCATATCATCACCTCATGTAGACACTTACACCTTATCATGAAATACAACCATAAACATATGCACATATTAGACCACCTTCCTAGGACTCCCTTAGATAGATACTTGTGCAATGTCTAGGTGGGTTAATTACTTCCACCTATCCTTAGTACCTTCCCTTAGGTTATCCTAGTTAGGTTCCTTTACTTTGGTTTACTTCTATTGTCCATTTTACTTTAGGGAAACTGTAGGCTCAACCGACACTAAGACCATGGGTGCTAAACATGTAAATATGGTGTTGTAGAGCCTTACACCAATGGAAAGTGTTCATACCTAGCAAAGGTAGAACATTAACACATGCTAGCATACTAAGTGAATTCACTTGCTAGATCCTATGTGGCAGACATAGTTTATGCAACTAGGAGATGTACATAACCCTTTACATTCTCATTAGCATTGGAGGCTCATCTCATGAGAAACAATGGGTGAATATTCCTCAAAGAAAAGTCAACACCTTATGTGGAACCATAGGTTAATTTTATTCCAAGGGAAGTCAACACCTTATGAACCTGCAATAGTAACCAGCCAATCCCGAAAAGCTACGGATGTCTGTAGGAGTAAGAGGTTTTGGCCAGTTCTTAATAACCTCAGTCTTCCTGGGATCTACCTCCACACCTTTATCGGACACTACATGACCCAGGAAGGTCACTGATCTGAGCCAAAATTCACATTTGCTTAATTTGGCATACAACTGATGTTGTCTAAGTACCTGCAAGGTTATTCTCAAGTGTTGTTTATGCTCTTCCTTGGTCTTAGAATAGATGATAATTTCATCAATGAATACTATGACCAAGGAGTCAAGGTATTCACGGAAAACTCTGTTCATGAGGTCCATAAATGCAGCAGGTGCATTAGTTAGACCAATGACATCACTAGGAACTCATAGTGACCATAACGGGTACGAAAGGCTGTCTTTGGGATATCTTCATCCCTAACTCTAAGCTGATGGTACCCTGAACGAAGATTAATCTTCAAGAAGAAACTAGACCCTTGGAGTTGGTCAAACAAATCATCTATTCAGGGGAGTGATACTTATTATTTGATAGTGAGCTTATTGAGGTTCCGATAATCAATACAATTCTAAGGGTTCCATCTTTCTTTTTCACAAACAACACTGGAGTGCCCCTAGGGGATATGCTCGGCTGAATAAAACCCTTATCAGTGAGATCTTTTAACTGCACCTTCAACTCTTTGATTTCAGCTGGATCCATCCTGTAAGGAGGAATTGAAATTGGTTTAGTACCGGGTTCTACGTCGATACAAAAGTCAATCTCTCTAGGGGGAGGAACTCCTGGCAAGTCATCAAGAAATACATCTTGAAACTCACTCACTACAGGCACCGAGTCCATGGAACGAATGTCATGATCTATATCATTAACACTCACAAGATGACACAATAACCCCTTGGACATCATTTTATTGGCCATAAGGTTCGAAATCAAGGGATTAGGATAACTCGAATTGTACCCCTCCCAAACCAGCTCTTTTTCAATAGGGATATGAAACCTCACAACCCTAATACGACAATCCATACAAGCATAAAAACTATGAAGCCAGTCCATGCCAAGAATAACATCAAAATCATGCATAGGTAATTCAACCAAGTCTGCACAGATAGTCTTACCGCATACAAATATCGGGCAATCCTTGTATACCCTATCAATCCTTACATTTTCTCCTAAAGGTGTACTAACCAATGTAGGATCATGCAAAACTTCAGGCAATGTTTCAAATGTGAGAGCAAGCAAAGGAGTTACAAAGGAAAGTGTAGACCCTGGATCAAGTAAAGAATAAACAAAAGTTGAGAATACTTGCAGCATACCTGTGACCACATCAGCGAACTTCTCCAACTTACTCCTGCCCTTTAGGGCGTAGAACCTGTTCCTCTTAGGAGGCTCAGTTGCTGCTTTACCCTGTGAGTTAGGCCTAGGCTGAGCATTATCTCTAGCCTGACCCCTGTTCTAAGGGCAGTCCCTGACCATGTGTCCACTGTTACAACATCCGAAACAGGCATTATTGCCATGTGTGCACTCTCCGCTGTGCGCACGGCCAAACTTAGCACAGTCCTTTTTGGGACGCTGCACATCACCTCCATTACCCTTCTTGGGCTCGGGTCTGCCTCCTCTGGGTAATGCACTCCTCTGGAAGTTAGAGTTCCCATAGCTCTGTTTCCCCTTTATGAACCTGGGCTGCTCACGGACACCGAAGTTGTTTGTTTTTCCTCCATTAGTAGGACTTGCTTGATAAAAAGTCTTAGGCCTCTAGCATCGCGAACGCCCCTCCTCTTCTGGTTGTCTCCTACCTGCTAAACATGTACCATCAGCCTGGAGAAGTCCATGTTATCGTGGAGAATCGCAGACCGACACTCCTCCTCCAGACTTCGGTGATCCCTGTGAGAAACCTGCTCATCTCATCCCTACTGTTAGACACAAGGGAAGTGTCATACCCAGACAACTTAACGAACTTCACAGAATACTCCGTGAGTGTCATCAATCCTTGCTTCAGGTCGATAAATTCCTCAAACTTAGCTTCTCTCATCTCCCTGGGGAAGAATCTCTACAAAAATGTTGTCTTAAACAGCTCCCAAGTGACCGAAACTCCCCCCAACGCCCAATTATTTTGCCACATCTTGCACCAAGTCTTTGCAATATTCTTGAGCTGATAGGAAGCCAGCTAAGCCTTCTCAGTATCTGTGGCCCCCATGGCCACCAAAATCTTGTGGACCTCGTCCACAAACTGCTGGGGATTCTCTGAAATTTTTGACCCTGTAAAGATAGGAGGATTCATCCTCATGAAGTCTCGCAACCTGTCATCCATGCTACGCACTGGTGGGTTCTCCCTCTCAACATTGTGCCGGTTAACCTGGGCAGTCATGGCCAGGGCCTACATGGTGATGGCCTAAGCCATCTGAGCCAAAGCGGTCCGCACCTCAGCATCAGTCAACCTAGTTGGGTTAATTTGCATGGCACTCCTTCAGCTTGAGCCTGGGGTGGAATCTGATTTTCCCCACCAGCTGCTCTTCCTCTTCTCTGACAAATGTTTCTCCGGGTATTAATTCTCTAAAAACAACGAGAGTTGATGTTACACACGCTTATAACACCAATAAATCAGACATTAGCAAAGGCACGATAAAATCAGAAGAAGGGAAGTTTTCCTACCCATCATGCAGTCTCTAATTCAGGATAGTGGTGCACTTCACTACCATGACTTAGAAACTACTCAATGTGGTTTATGTGAACTTATTATCCTCGGAATTTAACCTAGTGATTTGATACCAACTTTGCCACGACCAGAATCTAGACCCTAGACGAGACCGGCGTCGTTGACCTCTCAAAGGTCGCAGACAAGCCTACATGCGTCATCTTTACTTCATCTAGGTTAATTTTTGCGGAAAATTTGAATTTTTTGTTATTTAACATTCGTATAAGATATTCTACTTAAAATCATAAATGTTCACAATCAACCATCTAACATTAAGATCATCAAATGAAAGAAATAGTTTAATACTGCATGAAGTGTATACTTGCCAAAATGGCACCAATACAAAGTCTGAAATGATATGGGAAATGAAACACTAGAGAGACATGCTCCACTAGTTAAAGCCTACATCTAAGCTAGATAATAACAGTAGACATACTCAAAGGCATGAGGTCCTACCAAGTCTGCATGAAAGATCCACGCCTTGATAGCTACAATGTCGTACAGTAAGATCTAACGTCCACCTGTGCCTGCACCTAAATGTAGATATTTGTACGGAATTAGTACACATTTGTACTAAGTATGGGTATATGCAAGCACATACCAAGGAAATGCATAAGTAGGAACGGTTCTTTCCTAACAACATGAATTATGGAAGGTCAAGTCAGTGGACTTGCCGAGTTTTCATTAGGAAAGTCAATGGACCTGCCAAATTTGGATTTGGAAAGTCATTCCATGAGTGAAACATGCATCATCATACTTATAATTTTGCAAACAGCACATAACATTTTTCACATATCATATCACGTAGTTCATATCATTCTTTCATATGCCATGAGACCTTGGGATCATGGACTTGACGTTAGGACTTCCCAAAATGAGGGCTCAACATATGGGACCTCAACTAGGGACCCTTCTTTAGCAAACACAGAGTCTGCTTCATTCACTCATACGCACTTTATTTTTCATTCTCTCGATTATCCTATCCTTACACCTTTGGTATCATTCATTTCATTATGTGGTCATTTGAGGCTGGCCTCATTCATTATTTGCGAACTTTAACTTTAACCTACATAGATCATGTGAGCATCATGAAATCCAGTGTCTCTCCCACACCAAAAAGAGGTGGAATCACTGGCCAAAGTGACCCAAAACATGCTAGCTTTCATGGGAATTGAACCCCGCTAGGTCCCTATATTGGCAATATTTGTTCGAAGACTAGGAGATATAAGGAGACCTATACCCGGCATATGCCAGAGAGTGTCATCTCATGAGAGCTACGTGAACCTCCGCCCTTCCCGAAAGAAGGCATCACCGCTCATAGCTAGCCTACCGGTGCTCAGTATAAAGTTCAATTACATTCAACTCATACATCATGGAAGCTGGCTTCTAGCATGAGGACATCATAGCTCATTAGATGATTTCTCATATCATCATTAGTATTAAGTATGCATTAACTTCAATACTTTCATTAGAGTGTTCATAGAGACTGGTCTCTTTATTAACTTTACACTCTCATAGGTGAGTACGTTTTGCTAACATTTACTTAGGCTCATTTGAGATTGCTCTCATCTTTCACATTAGCCTATTATCATGTTGTCACCACATTCATTAACTTTAACACATTTTCTCTTCATAATTAATCACACAATTACATGAATGTTCATTTCATCATATGCCAATGCACTTGGCCATTTAGTGTGTTTCACACTCTTAACCTTTCTAGGTTTACATCATTTCATCACATACATCTTAGGTTCACTTACTTTTAAACGTATGCTAGACTTATGAGTCCACATATACAAACCATGAAGCTTCATTCATAGTTTGTCTATATGATTCATGTTTACCCAAGATTATGTGGTACAAGACTTATGCATCTTGTAGATATGCCAAGATATTGATTTTGATATTTAACATTTATTCACATATTACTTATGTGTCAATACGGAATTTGGGCAAGGGAACCGGACTTCGAACCCCTTGGACAACGCTTAGTTATTTCTTTTTCACCTAATTTTTAGTTTACATTCCGTGTTGGGGAACCCAATTTCGAATGCCCTCACTAACATTATTTTTCCTTTCTTTTTCCCTTCCCTCTCTTCACGTTAGGTGTTTAAGCAATACGGGATCTGGGATCAAACCCCCATAGCAACATTCATTTATTTCTCCCTTTCTTTTTCTAAGTTCTATTTTGTTGGCAGAGAGGAGATGGGTTCGAATCCCACTCCTCTCATTATTTTTATTAACTCTCTATTTATCTCCTCCTTCAGCCAAGAGATGGTGGGTTCGAATCCCACTCCTCTCATTATTTTATTATTTTATATTTTCCCTTTGCTCTCTTGTTTGGCCGAGAGGTTGTGGGTTCGAATCCCACACCTCTCTTTTTTTTTCCAGCATTCATGTTGTGAGGTCTTAGGTTCAATCCCTAGTGACCTCACACGTTTTAATTTATTTTTAAACTTCTCCAAAACATCAAGCATCTGGCCGAAACTCCATCACCAAGTGCTGGAAATTTGATTAAGTCTCTACAACTCTAGCCTTTAATTAACAACATTCATGCATTCGTTTTGTTTTATTTTCATGATTTGTTTAACGCATTTTTAGGTGTAGATTCATTGTTGTTTAAACTATAATTTTTCCACTTAAGATCAGCCACCTTACACTTCATTTAAACATCAAAAATTACACATCTTATGCACATTAATTCCAAACATTAAACTAGCCATTTTAAGGCATCAAAACCGAGAACAACAACATACATTTTACACATTGCACAACATCATTTTCGGTTTACATCATTGAATATGCTTGCAATTTCCAAACACAAAATCACAAAAAAATCATATTTCACACTTAGGTACCAGGAACCATACAAACAACATGATTTCTAACCTAATTTAGATTTAAATAGGAAGGAGACAAGGGACAAGGAATTTAACAATATAGGGGACATCCCTAGTTTCATACGTTGAATTCGTAGAAAGATATTTCTCTTGGAGAAACGATTCCAGGAGGGAAAACCCATACCTGGTTGTAGCTTTCCACACCTTCATAGTGCTGCCCAAATCCTCCACTAAACCTTCAACACGATCCCGTCGAGAAAATTGCGTAAATTTTTTCGTTTCTTAAGTTAGCTTATTTGTTTGTATTTTTTTGGCCAGTTCTTTGAGTGTAGAGAACTTTTTGGTTGTTTTCTGATTTTCTATTTTCTGTTTTTGCAGAAAAAAAGAAAGTGAAACGAGAGAGAGAGAGATGTATAGGCGTGAGAGAGCGTGGTGTGAGATAGTGTCCTTTAGAACTAGGACTAGTTGGGAAGACTTAGTCAAATTAATTAATAATTAATAAATAATAAATAATAATTAAAAATCTGATTTCTATTTTTTTTAATCAGACATCGATTATTAATTTATTAAATTAATCTACCAAATTAATTAAAACAAATTAAATCATTGCTCCCAACTAGGTTCGAACCCGGGTGGAGAAAGTTAATGGAAAATTTCGGCCATCTCATACCAAAATGCCGCTCCACAATATCAATAAGATAATTAATTACATATTTGGGGTAATTACGATACTACCCTTATACTGGAAAAAGACAATTTTACCCCTAGACCCTCCAAACTTAAGATTTCCCCTTTTTAAGTTCGATAAAGACTCATACGGGCAAATCTTCATATTCGGGAGCCCTACATGTCTGGACCCAACCTTTTCTAGCTCAACTAACTCCCCAAGTTAGTTGGCTTGAATGTTGCAAGGGTTCAGAGGCCTGGTTCTACGCGCATCAATCTGTGTGAACCCGGTCTAATCGTAGGCATTCTAGACACATTAAGCATTATATCTAATACAGTATTAGGGTTGTTACATCCTGAACCTTTGATCATCATTGATAAATACCCATATTTCATCAACAATTCATATCTAGGTCAATAGATAAATGTACTTTAATAGTGAAATAAACCATGCATAAGTACTATAAGATCGTGCTACTAGCAAGTACAGTACATCACCAATACACTAGAAAATAGAGACAGATATATCATTAACCAATTTCTCTTGCATTGATCATCAATCATATTTCATCAATAATATCAATCTAGGGTAGTATGTCCAGACATAATAATCATTCTAACTCATTCTTCATCTGTCCTAGAATTGAGATCACATTTTGTACATACATTATCAATTCCATAGGTTAGAAAAATGTAGATTAATCTTACTAAGACTCCCTTAATTTGATCATGAATGATTCATACCCACAATTCATCAATAAAATTAATATAACACAGAAGTTAAAGAAATAATAACCTAAACGAAATCCTACTACTAATGCCATAAAATCGAGATTATAGTGAGCATGTAGAAGAATATAGGCTAGTCCTACTCAAACCATCAAGCCTTGATCCACATGGATCACTCATCAACAGTTCACCATCAATATACAATATAAACATTATATATAATAAATTCAACATGCTAGAATCATAATTCAATCAATACAAGGTCACGATCACAATGACCATACATAGGCTAATTTAAGAGTTGAAGGGGACATGGTTCATCACGCAATTAGATTGAAATTTACGTTACAATCAACTTGTCAACTTCAATCATCATTAGGAAGCCTTTAAAACGTTTTGATAAAGAACCCATGGGTAGATTGCAATATAAGAGGTTTGATAATATTTTTCTCATTGAAAACTTTGAGAAGAACTCTCTAGATGGAAGATTAACTAGAGATGAAAGACCTCCAAAACTTAATGTTGAAGAAGACCTCTAAAACTTGGTCAACAACCCATGGAAATCCAAGCTCCAAGATGTTCTTGAGCTTTATCTTCAATGGAGATTCTAGGCAGAATATTTTGGGAGGGAAGTCTGATTCATGTGAATTCAATTGTGAATGGGGTTGTCATGTTTATGATCACTTAAATACACCCAAAAAAATCAAATAAACCATGTAGGTTAAGGTTAGCACGTGGAGTGAATTTCCCATTCACCCGTTTGATGAAACAGTGCGCAGGCTGTAGTTGCAGGCACCATCGATGAGCACAAACGACTACTAGTAGGTCCATCGACGGACCCTACTGTAGGCCGTCATTTGCGTCTTGGGCTTGGAAACTCTTTAATCCTTCACCAGGGTAAGTGTCCATCAATGCCTCACCATAGATGGGGTGTTGATGGACTGACGGACCGTCCCTTGGCTTCATCAATGACACTGCCAAGGCAGTGACTCGAAAACCTCTGGGTCCTCCTTGATGGCTTCTTGCAGGGCCCTTGAGGGGAGACATACTGTAACATTCCGGAAATGTCATGACTTATACTAGAGTTTAATCTATTAAATAATGATTAAAAAATGATTTTTTAAGACTTATATTAATGTAATAAAGACATTTCGAAAAGGTCAGAGCCAAAACGACAAAGAAAGACCTTGACGTATGGAAACTAGCTAATTCAAACTAGTTGACGTTCCTATGTTTGGGGAAGGTTTCGAAGTGTCAAATGAAGTCCAAAACTAGTAAAGAGACCTTGGATAGGTATTATGTAGTAAAAAGGGTTCAAACGACCGGTAACGACACCCCAAGGAGCACCTGAAGGGTCCCTGGGGAGGACCCAAACTTGGGTGGGCAGGCTGCCTCACAGCCTGCGAGCAAGCAAAATTGGACGCAAGGCGTGCGACACGAGCCTGACACGCAGGTCACTACCTCAAGATTTAAGAGTTTGCGAGGCTGATACTCACCTCACTGCCTCAACTCAAAATTTAATAAAAATGATGGGATATGGACCCACAACATGCAACTACTTCCTAGAATCGTTAAAGTCGTGTTTTTTGTAATTTAACTTCATAAAAAGACCCATTTAAGTAGGGGGTCTTATGGATAATTCATAGGACGACTATATATGGATATTAGGGCAGTTTTAGACCACATTTAAATGTCCAAATCAGATTCAAAAGAAAATTCTCACATTCTACCAAGAACTCTCTCTTTTCCAAACTCCATTGAAAAACAAGAAAAGCATAAGAAAGAAGACAAAGACTTCAAGCTTTTGATTCAATATTCGTGGATTCTTAATATATAAGGTATGGGTTTTCACTCTTTTGATTCCTTTCCCCAAGAGGTACTTTCAAGGATAAGTTTTCAAGAACTTCAAATACTAGGGTTTTTACTCTACAAAACAGATTTTCTTCTCAACCCTAGATCTATGATTTTCAATGAAGAGTAAGTCTTTTCCATGGTCTATTTCACACGATTTGCTGAGAGTGTGGTTAGGATGTTTAAATTTCCTGTAAAGCATATTCTTATCTAGATGATGGTTTCATATGATTGTTTCTACTATTTGACAATATGAAAACGTAGGGATTGGAAGTACGACTAGAATGAACTCTTAAATGACCCTTTCATTTACCCTACATTATGTATTGGTCTTGTGTATGATTTGAAGAGTTGTTCTTGGTTATGCTATTGAGTATTTAACTATGTTATGATTATGAATGGTGTAAGTGGAACTAAGTTATTGAATAAGGTTCTTGGAAGCTAGAGGTAAGTCTTCTAAAGTTATGATTACTCTACCATGTTTATGTTAGCCTATAAATCATGATGCTATGTTGTGAAAGAATGTATGATGTTGCTATGTGGATATGTTGGTCTATGAACATGTTACTTGTGAGATCATGATAAGAATACGAAAACTGCAAGTTACTTTTTTCTCTTGTATGCTTTACACAAGACGACTATGTTATGTTAATCTCGCATACGAAGGGTTATGATGAAAGGAAATTCTCATCTTATCATAAAGAATTCATGATCATGTTTACACAAGAAGTTAATCTCCTATGACCTTTGATAAGTTATGATGAAAGAAAACTTAATGGTTATTGAAGAAAGGGACTTAAGCTAAGCATCGAAGAACTAGATATGAGAGGTGTCCCTTCCCTAGTTGGAAGGTAGGTTCACAATTACTCTCATGAGATTGAGGATTCCATGTAATGTGGAACTATGGGTCTCTAATACATCTCCTAGTCTTGAACTATGTAGCCACCATAGGATACTAACTAGTGGATCCACCTAAAAAGCTATGTCATGTTAGGTTCTTCTTTGGCCGGTAGACCACCTTTTTTCGGTATGGGGTTTTATGACACCGGATTCCATGTTTAGGTCACATGGTCTATGTCGGATAAGGTGTATGTTCCCTCATGTAAAATGAAAGACAAGTAAATGGACGTTGACTAAGGCGACTCGAGGAGTTTTCTTAGTATAGGTAGGGCTATGGGACTCTACCAAGACATTGCACAAGTTTACTCTAAGGGAAGTCCTAGGAGATTGTTCTTAGGTTATATGATAACATAAAAGGTATGATGCTTATGATACATGATGTTACTCTTATATGATGTTTGGCATTATGATGAATATGTTAATTTAATTATATTGCTATATGAAGTGATGACTAATAATGTTACAAGTTATATGAAGCAAAGCTTTGCTTATGGTCTTCTATCTTATCTACTTGGTTGTGTGGGGTTATGGGGCTTCACATGACCATTACACTTGTAGATTGGGGATGGGATCATTGGTAAGTGTTTTTCATGTTATGTTATATGATCTATTGAATATGAATGCTAACATGACTCTATGATAATATGTCTTTGTTTATGATCATGTTGAATATTGATGAAATCCTTAACTTGTATATGTTGTATGGTATGTGCATTGAAGCCTTTCTTATGACTTAACAAGTTTTCTAAAGAGATGATAAATTATCTCTTTTCATGCATTTCCTTATATGTTATGTGCATATACCCATACTTGTTACATGTGGCGTACTAACCCCATTACTTTATATTACTACAACTGTAGGTTCCGACCATTGAAGTTTAAGGGGGTCGATTTGAAGAAGCTTGGAACTCTTTCTCCAAGTCTTGGTAGGTCCTTATGATCGAGGATATTATCTTTAATATTCCATATTATGAGGACTTAGTAGTTTTAAGACTATTCTACTTCCGATTATGTTTCTTTGGATTCTTTTGTATTAAGGCCTATATGACATATTAACTATAGATTGGTTAAGTCCAGTCCATATTTGCACTCTTTAGATGGTTTTATATATGTGAGACAGATTTTTAGAATATTGTATGCCTTTATGAATGTTAAGTATGATGTCTAAATATACTTCAAGTAGAATGAAAAAGTTTTAATTTTCCGCAAATTTTACTGATCACATGTTATGACGAAATGCTAAGGGCTTTTCTGAGCCCTTTGAAAGTACGATGACGCTGATCGCATCTGCGGTGTGCTCTCCAGATGTGAAAAACTTAGTATCAGAGTATGAGGTTAAAAATCCTTAGGATCAATCCATGGTTTTGAAGGGCGCCACAATTTTGGATAAGAGGCTATGTGATGACTAGGAAACTTCTCTTTTCTTGATACTCCTATGTCGTGCCTTTAGTTTTTTTACACTTTGTGTCGTTTAGAATCTAATCCCTTTCTTGTTATTATAGGTGATTAAAACAAGAAGGACAGGTGCGAGAAGAGTAGGAGAAGATATTACGAATGCAGGAGCTACTTCCCTAGGCAATCAAGTTCCTCCTCTGGTGCAAGCTATTGCAAATGATCAAGTTATGGTTAATCCTCTAGCTATGACAGATGGTGAGGTGAGGGAAGCCTTTTTTAAGATGTCCCAAGCCATCACCACCCAAGCTCAGGCCATTACAGCACAAGCGAATAGGGAGGTTGTTCCTTCAGAGAAACAACATGCTAGCACTATAGATAGTCGTTTGAGAGATTTTACGAGGATGAACCCTCCTATGTTTTTCATATCTAAGGTTGATGAAGACCCCCTAGACTTCCTTGATGAGGTTTACAAGATTTTGTTTGCTATGGGGGTGAGTACTACTGATAAGGCTGAACTTGCTGCTTATCAACTTAAGGACGTAGCTCAGACTTTAGGAGGTGGTCTAGTGACTTGGGAGATCTTCAAAAAGGCTTTTATTGATAGATTCCTTCCAAGGGATCAAAGGAAATCTAAGGTAGAAGAGTTTATCAACCTTCGTCAAGGAGGTACGAGTGTCAAGGAATACTCCTTGAAATTCATTAAGCTGTCCAAATATGATTCCTCTTTGTTTTCTAATGGTAGGGATGAGATAAGCCATTTCGTAACAGGCGTGTCCAAAGAGCTTGAAGAATAATGTCGTGCAGCCATGCTTCATGAAAATATGGATCTTTCTAGGTTGGTTGTTCATGATTAATATGTTGAGGATAGTCGTCTAAGGAAGAGAAATAAGGAAGATAAGAAGAAAAAGTCTTTTGAAAGTGGTTCTTTGAAGAGTGGGCTTTATATCCAAGACAAGCCTAAGTTCAAGAAGAGGTTTTCAAATCAGATTCCTTCTAATTTCTCCAAGAATCGCATTGATAGAGGTTCTAATCCTAAACCTCATAAGGGGAAAAATGTTGATCCACCAAAGAGAGACCAACTTGTGGTAAGTGTGGTAAGAAACATGCGGGTGAATGTCTTGTTGGGACTAATAGTTGCTATGGTTGTGGCAAAGGTTGTCATATGGTTAAAAATTGTCCTAATATGAGAAGCCAAATTAAGGGGAATAACCAAGCTCAATAAAGTTGTCCTAGTTCTAAAGCTTCAAAAAGGAACCGTTTTTATGCACTCAAGGCTAGGGGTGAACAAGAAGCTCTCCCAACATTGTGACGGGTATGTTACAAGTTTTCTCTGTTAATGTTTATGCTTTAGTTAACCCAGGTGCTACCCTTTCTATTGTTACACCTTTGGTAGCTAGGAAGTTTTATGTACTTCTCGATATTTTGATTGAACCCTTTTTGGTTTGTACCACAATGGGTGACTTTGTGTTGCAAAAAGAATCTATAAGGAATTTCCTATAATTCTTCCCAATAGAGTTACTCTTGTATATTTGGTTGAACTTGATATGTTTGACTTTGATATCATCTTGTGTATGGATTGTCTTCATGCATGCTTTGCTGATATTGATTGTATAACAAGGGTAGTGAAGTTTCAATTCCCTAATGAACCTATTCTATAGTGGAAGGGGGGAAATTTTATGCAGAGGGGTCAAATTATTTCTTGTTTGAAGGCTTGTTAGATGATAGCCAAGGGTTGTTTATATCATGTGGTGAGGATTAAGGACCTAGAATTTGAAACTCATTCTATTGAGTTAGTCCCATTAGTGAGAGAATTCCTAGAGGTTTTTCCTAATGACCTTCCAAGAGTTCCTCCCGAACAACAAAATGAGTTTGGCATTGATTTGTTATCGTATACGAATCCCATTCAAATTCCACCATATAGGATGGCTCCATCTGAATTGAAAGAGTTGAAGCTCCAATTCAAAGATTTACTAGACAAGGATTTCATTCAACCTAGTGTTTCTCCATGGGGTTATCCAGTCTTGTTTGTTAAGAAGAAAGATGGGTCTCATAGAATGTGCATTGATTATCGCCAACTCAATAAGGTCACCATAAAGAACAAGTATCCTCTCGCTAGGATTGATGATCTATTTGATCAACTCCAAGGTTCTATTACTTTACCAAGATTGACTTAAGGTCGGGATATCACCAACTTAGGGTAAGAGGTGAAAACGTTCCCAAAACAGCTTTCTGAACTAGATATGGTCACTATGAATTTCTAGTGATGTCTTTTGGGTTAACAAATGCCCTCGAGGCATTTATGGACCTAATGAATAGAGTTTTGCGAGATTACCTTGATTCATTTGTGGTTGTGTTCATTGATGAAATTTTTATATACTCCAAGAATGAAGATGAGCATGAGAGTCACTTGAGGTTGGCCTTGCAAGTCCTCAACGAACTCCAACTTTATGACAAATTTAGCAAGTGTGAATTTTGGTTGAGATCAGTTGCTTTTCCTGGCCATATAATCTCTGGTGTTGGTGTAGAGGTTGATCCGAAGAAGATGGAGGCGGTCAGAAATTGCCCTAGACCTTTGACTCCCACAGACATAAGGAGTTTCTTGGGTCTAGCCGGGTATATATAAGGTTTGTTGATGTATTTGCGTCCTTTGCTTCTCCTTTGACAGCTTAGACCCAAAAGAACGTGAAGTTTGAGTGGTCGGAAGCTTGTGAAAAAGGTTTTCAAGAGTTGAAAGATAAGCTTACCTCGGCACGGGTGTTGACCTTACCAGAGGGTAATGAAGTCTTTGTAGTGTATTGTGATGCTTCCCGAGTGGGCTTGGGATGTCTCCTCATGCATCATGGTAAGGTGATAGCTTATGCTTCTAAGTAACTCAAAGTTCATGAGAAGAATTACCGAACTCATGACCTTGAGTTAGCTGTTGTAGTTTTTGCCTTGAAAATATGGAGACATTATTTGTATGGTGTACATGTTGATGTGTTTACTAACCTTAAAAGTCTTCAATATGTGTTTACACAAAAGGATTTGAACCTCCGACGGATATTATAGTTAGAATTGTTGAAGGATTACGACATGAGTTTCCTTTACTACCCTGGAAAGGCCAATGTGGTTGCGGATGCTTTGAGTCGTATGACTATGGGTAGTGTGTCTCATGTTGAAACAGAAAAAAAAAACTAGTGAAAGATATTCATAGGTTGTCTCTCATAGGTGTGCGGCTAGAAGATTCTCCAAATAGTGATTTCATGGTCCAGCATAACTCCATCTCATCATTAGTGGTAGAGGTGAAATCTAAGCAGGATCTTGATCCTCTATTGATGGAGTTGAAGGAATCGGTACTTTATAAGCTTAATAAGTCATTCTCCCAAGAGGGGATGGTGTTCTTAGGTACCAAGGGATATTATGTGTACCCGATGTTGAAAATTTGAGAAATCGAATTCTAGAAGAATCTCATGGTTAGAGCTATACTATACATCCGGGTGCCACCAAAATGTATCATGACCTTAGAGATCTATTGGTGGGATGGTTTAAAAGGGAGATAACAAAGTTTGTTGATAGGTGTCTGAACTGCCAACAAGTTAAAGCTGAGCATCTTAAACCGGGTGGTTTAATCCAAATCATGGATGTTCTACAAGGAAGTTGGAAGCCGTCAATATTGACTTTGTTGTTGGGTTTCCTCGAACCCCAAAGCAAAACAATTCTATATGGGTTATTGTGGATAGGTTGACCAAATCTGTCCATTTTATTCCTGTTAAGTGAATTTACACGACTGAAGATTATGCAAGGATCTACATTAATGAGATTGTGAGTCTTCATGGGATTTCTTTGCTCATCATTTCGGATAGATGTGCCCAATTCCCTTCTCGTTTTTGGAAATCTTTTCAAAAGGGTTTAGGTACTCAAGTGAAACTTAGTACCGCTTTTCATCCTCAGATGGATGGTCAAGCAAAATGTACCATTCATACACTTGAAGACATGTTAAGAGTCTGTGTCATTGATTTCAAGGGAAGTTGGGATGATCACTTACCTTTGTTTGACTTCTCTTACAACAATAGCTATCATTTGAGCATCTCCATGGCACCTTTTGAAGCTCTTTATAGTAGAAGGTGTAGATCTCCGGTTGGATGGTTTGAGGTTGGTGAGTCCTCAGTCCTTGGTCTAGAGATTATATATGAGGCTATAGAGAAGGTTCAAATCATAAGAGATAAATTGAAGACAGCCTATAGTCGGCAAAAGTCTTATGCCGACAATAGAAGAAGAGACCTTGAGTTTGAAATAGTTGATCATGCATACATGAAGATTTCACCTATGAAAGAGGTGATGAGATTTGATAGAAAGGGGAAGAAAAGTCCCCGATATTTTGGTCCTTATGAGGTTTTACAACGGGTTGGAAAGGTTGCCTATGAGTTCAAATTACCTAGTGAACTAGCTTCGGTTCATCCGGTGTTTCATGTTTCTATGCTCAAGAACTGCATAGGTTACCCGGTATCCATTCTGCTATTGAAGGTTTAGGGGTGGATGAGAACCTCTCTAATGAAGTGGTTTTGATTGATATTCTAGATCGCCAAGTCAAGAAGTTGAGGAAAAAGGAGGTTTTCTCTGCAAAAGTTCTATGGAGGAACCATTTTGTCAAGGTGCAACATGGGAGGCTGAAGCTGACATGAAGTCCCGCTACCCTCATCTTTTTATTCCTTAAGGTTAGACATTCATCTTAATAAAGAAAGTCATGCATAATCATGAAATTGACTTTTGCTAGATAGGTGCATGTTTTGGTAAAAGATAGTACCAACTAGAGTTTTAAGAAAATGCCTTCATACTCTATTATTGCACTTATGTGAAATACGTATGCATGTGTCTTCTTGAGATTTTGTTGTTGTGTTGTTGTCCTGAGATTAATGATCGCATTGTAAGTCTTTGTTGCATTTTGAGCTTATGATAAGGTTGAGAAGGAAATATCTCACTATGTGTTATGAAATATTGAGCTCTTACATGTTTGTGCATCATGAATTGAGTGCTACGTGGAATGTTATGGTATGTGTTGAAAGGAGTTGTGAAGTACTCCTATAAGTTGTGAATCATTATGATTTTATGTTGTTGATTGGTTGGGCTTCTAGTATTGAATCTATTCCTTACCCTCCAAAAGATTTTAGTGTCATTGGGGTACGAATATTCCTAAGGGGGGGGGGATAATCTAACACTCGGAAAATGTCATTATTTAGACTAGAGATTAATCTATTAAATAATGATTCAAATGATGTTTCCAGACTTATATTAATGTAATAAACTCATTTGGAAAAGTTCAGAGCCAAAATGACAAAGAAGACCTTAACGTCCGGAAACTAGCTAATTCAAACTAGTTGATGTCCCTATGTTTGGGGAAGGTTTCGAAGTGTCAAATGAAGTCCAAAACTTGTAAAGATACCTTGTATAGGTATTATGTAGTACAAAGGGTTCACACGTCCGATAAAGACACCCCAAGGACCACCCGAAGGGTCCTTAGGGAGGACCCAAACATGGGTGGACAGGCTGCGAGTATACAGAATTGGGAGGCAAGGTGTGCGACGCGAGCCTGACCTGTAGGTCACTGCCTCAAGATTTGAAAGGAAGCCTCACTACGCGAGGCTGACACTCACCTCACTGCCTCAACTAAAAATTCAATCAAAATGACGGGATTTGGCCCCGCTACGCGCAACTACTTCCCAGAATCGTTAAAGTCGTATTTTTGGTAATTTAACTTCATAAAAAGACCCATCTAAGTGGAGGGTCTTTTGGGTAATTCATAGGACGACTATATATGGATATTAGGTCTTTTTTTTTTTACCACTTTTACACGTCCAAATCAGATTCAAACGAAAATTCTCTCATCTCCCTCAAGAACGCTCTCTTTTCCAAACTCTATTGAAGAACAAGAAAAGCTTATGGAAGAAGACGAAGACTTCAAGATTTTCATCCAATTTTAGTGGATTGTTCATCTATAAGGTATGGGTTTTCACTATTGGTGTTCCTTTCCCCAAGAGTTCCTTTCAAAGATCAGTTTTTAAGTACTTCAAATACTAGGGCTTTTACTCAACAAAACGTATTTTCTTCTCAACCCTAGATTTATGATTTTGAATGAAAAGTAATTGTTTTCCATAGTCTATTTCACATGAATTGATGATTATATGGTTAGTATGTTTGAATTTCGTGTGAAGCATGGTCTTATCTAGATGATGGTTTCGTATGATTTTTTCCACTATTTGACAATATGAAAATGTAGGGATTGGAACTAAGACTAGAATGAACTCTTAAATGACCCTTTACTTTAGCTTACATTATGCATTGATCTTATGTATGATTTGAAGAGTTGTTATTGGTTATGCTATGGAATATTTCACTATGTTATGATTATGAATGTTGTAAGTTGAACTAAGTTCTTGAATAAGGTTCTTGGAAGTTAGAGGTAAGTCTTCTAAAGTTGTGATTACTCTACCATGTTTATGTCAGCCTATAGATCATGTATGATGTTGCTATCTGGATATGTTGGGCTATGAACATGTTACTTGTGAGATAATGATAAGAACACGAAAACTACAAGTTACGATATTCTCTTGTATGCTTTACACAAGACGACTATGTTATGTTAATCTCACATACGAAGGGTTATGATAAAAGGAAATTCTCATCCAATCATAAAGTGCTCAAGATCATGTTTATACAAGGATCTAATCTCCTAATACCTATAACAATTTATGATGAAAGAAAACTTAACGGTTATTCATGAAAGGGACTTAAGCTAAGCACCGATGAACTAGATATGAGAGGTGTCCCTTCACTAGTTGGAAGGTAGGTCCATAATTACTCTCATGCGATTGAGGCTGCCATGTAATGTGGAACTATGGTTCTCTAATACATCTCCTAGTTCTTGAACTATGTTGTCATGTTAGTATACTATCTATTTGATCCACCTAGAAAGTTGTGTCAGTTTAGGTTCTACTTTAGCCGATAGACCACCTTCTTTCGGTGTGGGGTTACATGACACCTAATTCCATGTTTAACTCACATGGTCTATGTCGGTTAAGGTGTATGTTCCCTCATGTAAAATGAAAGACAAGTAAATGGACGTTTACTAGGGTGACTGTAGGAGTTTGCTTAGTATAGGTAGGGGTGTGAGACTCTACCTAGACATTGCACAAGTTGACTCTAAGGGAAGTCCTAGGAGATGTTTCTTATGTAATATGATAACATGAAAGGTATGATGCTTATGATACATGATGTTACTCTTATATGATGTTTGGCATTATGATGAATATGTTAATTTAATTATATTGCTATATGAAGTGATGACTAACTATGTTAGAAGTTTTATGAAGCAAAGCTTTACTTATGGTCTCCTATCTTATCTAAATGGTCGTGTATGGTTATGGGGCTTCACATGACCATTGAACTTGTTGGTTAGGGATGGGATCATTGGTAAGTGTTTTGCATGTTATGTTATATTATATATTGAATATTAATGTTAACATGACTATTGTAATATGTCATTGATTATGATCATGTTGTATGTTGATGAAATCGTTAACTTGTATATGTTATATGGTATGTGCGTTGAAGACTTTCACATGACTTAACATGTTTTATAAAGAGATGATAAATGATCCTTTTTCATGCATGTCCTTATATGTTATGTGAATATACCTATTCTTAGTACATGTGGCGTACTAACCCCATTACTTTATAGTACTGCAACTATAGGTTCCGGCCATTGAAGTTTAAGGAGGTCGATTTGAAGAAGCTTGAAACTCTTTCTCCAAGTCTTGGTAGGTCCTCATGTTCGGGGATGCTATTTTTCATATTCTAGCTTATAAGGACTTAGTAGTTTGGATTCTTTTGTATTAAGGCCTATATGGCATATTGACTATATATTGGGTAAGTCCAGATTTGCACTCTTTAGATGGTTGTATATATGAGACGGATTTTTAGAATATCATATGCCTTTATGAATGTTAAGTATGAAGTCTAAGTAAACTTCAATTAGAATGTAAAAGTTTTAATTTTCCGTAATTTTTACTAATCACATGTTATGACGAATGCTAATGGCTTCTCTTAGTGCTCCGAGAGGACGACCACGCCGGTCGCATTTGGTGTATGCTTTCCGGGTGTGACAAACTTGGTATCACAGCATGAGGCTAAATATCCTTAGGATCAATGTCTCACTAAACCACGTTACACAGTATCTTGTTCATGGTTGTGAAGCGCGCCACACTCAAGACATGCATGCACGTCTCAAGGGCTAATTTTCGAACGTCTTGGCTGTTCTTGGACGTTTGACCTCCAAACATCATGAGACTCGAAATACTGCCTATAAACATCATTATTACTTACATAAAGACTTCATAAGCCAATGACAAACATATTAGCAACATAAAAACACATAAGGTCTCTTTGGTGACTATTTGTTGAACATCTTGGTCATCCCTTGACGTTTGACTTTCAAATGACTTCAAGTCATTTATTCATACTTTAAAACACTTAATGAACATTTTAACAAGAATATAGGCACAGTTGAGTCTCTAGACACCCTAAATAATTTGAGGGTCTTATAATATTACCCACTTGGGAACATTCGTCCTCGAATGACACTGCGTACACTTTAATCATAAAAAGGACTTCAATGAATCATAGATCAGCTCATAATATTAATAACATTATCAAGTAGAAGTCAATGCACCAAACTTACAAGGAACACAAACTTCAATCAATCTAGCACTCAATGCAACACAAGCGAGCGAAATCTTTATTCACTCACTCTTTAATGCATCAAACTCATAGGATCTTGTCATGTTCATAGGAGGAACATCCTTATCCTAATCATAACATGGTCATTTACTTTCATTTTATTAAGATTTAATCATATATAATCACACATAGGCAGATTCAACAATACTCAAGAAACAATAAACACCCCTACTTCAATACATTTAGACTTGAGTATAGTAAATCAACAAGGGTATTTCTTAACTAGACATTTTGCCATTAGGGTGATACTCAACAATACCCATTCTTAGTTGTGTCCATGTAGGAATGTCCTTATCCTCAACACACTCACATGTCTCATGAGTTCATAGGCAAGCAATTCACAAAGGTCAATTTACTGTAAAAATGAGAATTTCTCAACTTTTAAACCAAAGCATGCTCAAACATTCTTCCTAGTGAAGTCAAAATGGTAATTCACACCACACGCATCACAATAATAGGAAGCCATTTCACAAAAATTTCAATTTCTAGTCTAACACTAGCTTTCATAAACATTCATCAATTTGGGAAAAATCTCACAATTTATAGGCACACACAAGGACATTATCTAAACATGCCATCACTTTGCAAGAGTGGACCTACAATCATGCTTCCAAAATCATAGAAGTCACATAACTTTCAAGGGACTCAACATTTTTTATTTTTATGAGGTTCAATTTCTAATTATAAGGCTAATTCTTACACATCAAAAGTAACTACAACTATGTTTCTTATCTTATCATATGAAGTTACATGCACAACTAGCATATCAACATGCACCCTCAACATGAAAAAACATGTATTTGATCAAAATTCTTTTGCAAGTACTTTAGAACCTTCAAAATATCCTTAAGGTAGTGTTAATCAATACATACCAAACATATAGAGGTCATGCAATTCATCTTTATGCAGCACTTCTATCATGAACAAGATTACTAAGAATTCATTACATTCAAGATCAAGTAAGAATAGAAGGACAAGGTAGTCATATCTACAACCTTACTACTCCATCACCATCTCCAGTTAGGATAAACCAACTTAAGAGCAACTTCACCTAACCTTTAGAGGATCTTAACTTACCAACCTCCATTTTTTTATCCCTTAAAACTGATTAACTCTTTAGAAGAAATTAGACTAACACATCTAAGGGATATCAAGGGTCATAGTATACCTTATCATCTAGAATAATTATTCCCAATCATCAAGTTAGGTCATACTACCCAACCACATAAGTTTTTCAACAATACCATCATAGACACAAAAATTATACAACAATTAGGGAAACAGTAGAGGAGACTTAGCCATAAGGACTCTTCCTTTTCATTCAACCTTACAGTAACGTAACTTCTAGGTCAATCAAACCCACATCATCACATTACCACGACAAGCATGCTACCCTTACTTCTAGGATCAAGCCTATACCAAAGACTCCAATCCAAACAAGGCAACTATGAAGAACCACACATAAACAAAGGGCAACATGGAACCATTACACATATATAAGGGAATCAATGAACACTTTAAAAACATATACTTAGGCAACATGGATCTTTACCATTTACCACATTCTTCAAAGCATTTCAAGTCTAAATCATATTATAGGACTATCATCATGCAGACTCATAAGGACACTCATTATTCTAAAAGGAAACTCAATTCAACTATAAAAACTTCTAACATACTTTAGCCATATCATGACATACATTTCTCAAAATAACATGCCCTTTCACATAGATTTCATATATATAGCCATAAAGGACACAATATCAACATAACATTCCAAAATTCACCTTTACACATGCTCATGAAACCTAAAATCAAGATAAGCTTTAAAACTCATATTTTCTCCGTCAAGCATAGAGATACAATATCATCCAAGCAATAACATCTAAAATACCACCGGACAAGAAAACGTAAGAGAGAAATCTTATAGAGTTAAGTTATATGGCACGACATTAGAATGATGAAGAAGGAAAACTCTATAGTCCTATAGCCTCCCGCACCATGGTTGTGTCGAGACTTAATACCAATGATATGAGACTCTAATAGATGGCAATATGAGTCTTTTTGGAACCTAAAACCACTTTTATAGCCTTATGTTAAGATACCACGTTTGTCACATCCGGGGAGCACACCCTAGAAGTAACATGGCGTACTTGACCTCCCGGAGGTCATATACAAGACCATAGTTATCATTCATCGTATTGTCATAGTAAATTTAGCAAAAAATTTAAAAATTTTCATAGCACATCATATGCTAGAAACATCCCTCCATATATATATATATATATATATATATGTATATATATATATATATATGTATATATATGTATATATATATATATATGTATATATATATATATATATATGTATATATATATATATA
>NC_028644.1:44938984-44942043 GCF_001406875.1 Solanum pennellii
TATATATATATATATACATATATATATATATATATATATATATATGTATATACAACATATAACTCATAATACATATTTAGACATTAAGTATCTTTGTCATCCAAGACTCAAAATCATTAGAGTACATTAGGGACACGACCATTCAAACATAAATCATAAGTACAATATTAAGAGACTTAAAAGTAAACCATAAGTTAGCAAATTCTTGGACTTAAGGATTCCTTTCATTGATCTTGGGAATTCACATATCAAACTCCTCATCATCTAAAGACATCTTTAAGAATCCATAACCTACATTTTGTGTAAAAAGGTAGAGAAGAATGGAGTTAGTACAAGAATGCATTAAGTATGGCAACTATGCAAAAAACATGCATTTAAAAGTGACATTTTTCTTGAAACCATAATTCATGCCTTTTTAAGAAAATCTTCATAAAACCTTTATTCAATAAGCATTATATGATTTACATAATTCATATAGGCATATTTCATGGTCAAACATAATATAAAATCATACAATGCATTTAAGGCAATTTAGGACCATTTTACTGTAAGCACTTTCACATTACAGCGTGCTTATTTTCTCTTTACAGTGAATCCATTTCTTCTTAATCCCTTAACCTTCCAAGTAACCCTTTAGTGATACTTTGTGCAATGCATCGCCTTAAACCCACAAGAAATCATACACACATTCTAGACAAGTCATAGCACATTATAGACACATATAAGCCAAGACCTTAGGGACATTACAGTGAACTCTATTCACTTTGCACATACACTAATTTCACTTTACATAGAACATTATGACACCTTACTCACAATCCCAATCTAAGTCTACCAGTGCAATATATATGTGAAGTCCCACAACCTCACACATACTTAGTAAACCTATCATGAGACCACAAGGCTTAACATATCTTTCATATACCAAACACAATACTATAGTCAACGACATACAATTCAATGTAGGATCTTAGTCACATAGTCATATTAGGACTTCATATCATGCATTTCATTACCTCATATAGACACTAACACCATATCATGCAAGAGAACCATAAACATATGCACATACATTAGACAACCGTCCTAGGACTCCCTTAGATAGTTAATTGTGAAATGTCTAGGTGGGTTCATTATTACACATATCCTAAGTACCTTCCTTTAGACTATCCTAGTTAGGATCCTTTACTTTATTTTAATTCCATTTTCCATTTTAATTTAGGGAAACTATAGACTCAATCGGTACTTACACCATGGGTGCTAAACATGGAATTTGGTGTTGTAGAGCCTTTCACCAAGGGAAGGTGTTCTTGCCTAGCCAAGATAGAACATTAACACATGCTAGCATTCTAAGTGAATTCAGTTGCTAGATCCTATGTGGCAAGCATAGTTTATGCAACTAATAGATATACATGACCCTCTACATGCTCATTACCATTGGAGCCTCATCTCATCAGAAAACATGGGTGAATCTTCCTCAAAGGAAAGTCAACACCTCATGTGGAACCATAGGTGAATTTTTCTCCAAGGGAAGTCAACACCTTATGAGATCCCAATGATGGATCTTCTTCCATGGGAAGCCAACACCTCTCATTGTCAAGTTCACTCTATGTTAAGCTAAGTTCCCTTTAATTGAAAAGCCTTTATTACATTATTTCATAGAACCTAGACTTAGGATATTGACTCCTCATATGCTTATCTCATAGCATATTCAAGAACCTATGTAGGTTTGGGTACTCTTGAGAAACACCATTCAAGTGCCCCACTATTGACGAGATCATCATTCGTTTGTATTTGTGTATGCATATATGTGAGCAAACCTTTCACATAGCACATTATAGTTACAGATATTCATACTTTATTTCATTCATGCATAAGTGTACAAGTGTAACTATATGAGCAATCCTTTCATATAAGCACATTTAGACACTAGGTATAATCATACTTCATCATACCATATACTTCACATTGTATCATATAAGACATGTTCATAACATACTCATGCATTCATATTCTTGTACATAGATAACAAAACCTAGAAACTGTCCTATCAAGGCACACATGTGCAATCATAGACAAGGTCACATACCATTGTCCATACTAGTACACCTCTCTAGTAATGCTAGTCAATGATACAACACATAACATTACAGAATAGATAGCATAACATAAGACTTATTTATTCAACACATACAAGGTTATTACAGTAAGCTCTAGTCTTCATTCACCTATATTAGCTTTACTTCCCATAGGAAATTATAAGACCTCATCATAGCCAGAACATATACCTAAAGTTAACATAACCATTTAATGTTATGCCTCGTATTTTTTTTTATACGTAGTGCGCATCGTGATCTAGAAGACGTAAAGAAATATTAGGCAAGGATGTTATTTCCAAATGTGATATTAAGTATGAGTTGGCTAATGTAAGTGCCATTAACTTTATGTGAGGGATTAATTAGTGGCTAATTTGGATTGATTTAATCCAATGGGCCCCACCACTCATAATTGGTGGCTGATTAGGATTAATTTAATCCAGTGGGCCCCACCACTCAAGGCAAAAATTAAAAAGGGATCAGATTGTGGGCTGGCCTTAGTGGACAGGTGTAGAGGGGGGCTGCCTCCACTTCATACTATTAAATGAGGTGGAGAAATCCACTCCATGCTAAATAAAGTGGTGAAATGCATTGCTGCATATCATCTTCTTCTTCACCACTTGTCTTAGGCAGCCATGGAAATGGAGAAACCAACCCTGCAACTCTTGGCCAGCAGCTGCAAATAATTTGGTTAGTAATCTCCTTGTTTGGTGTGTTAATTCTTTAGAATACCCTTGTTAATTATCCATTAATTTTAAGAAGGGGGCGTGACCAGTAGCTTAGGAAGTTTGTTTTAGTTATTGAATGTGCTAAGTATGAACGGAAACCATAATCGGATTATTAGTGGTGTCGTGTTGGTGCTTGGGCTGTTTTGATTAAAGCAAACTGCAGGAAAATTCTGTTTTGGCATTATGTATATGTTGAATGTGATTATGAGTATATACTCCAAAGGATGAATACGAT